>NC_141135.1:22108552-22422499 GCF_053477565.2 Lygodium microphyllum | reverse complement strand
TAGTTCTAACTTGAATGCATTGTCATTGATTTTGTGAATGATCTTAAATGGTCCATAGAATCTAGGTGCTAATTTCACAATTGGGTGTTTATCTACACTTTGTAATCTACGTTTTTGTATTCTCAACCAAACATAGTCATCAACTTTGAAATTCATGGCCTGTCTTTTCTTATTGGCTTGTTTTGTATATGATTGCTGGGCTTTGGCAATCATGTCTTTAACCTCATCAAAAATAGTAGCGTGCATGTTAGCAATGTCATCAGCGCTCTGAATTCTGTTTGATAAAGATGCAACAGTCTATAACCATAAATCACTTCAAACGGTGCTTTCTTTGTAGCTATGTGTGGTGTATTGTTATATGCAAATTGCAGTAAATGTAAATATGTATTCCATGTCTGTGGTTTAGAAATAGTGTAAGCACGTAAAAGATCTAAAATAGTACTGTTAGTGGCTTCTGTTTGACCATTAGTTTCAGGATGAAATGCAGATGAGAAATCAATGTTTGTTCCTAGGTTAGCAAACAAAGTAATCCAAAAGTTATTACAAAATCTAGAATCACGATAAAAAATAATAACTTTTGGTAATCCATGATTAGTGAAAACAGTTTTCAAAAATAATTGTGTTGCTTGAGATGTTGTTAAAGTTTTCTTACATGGAATGAAATATGCTTGTTTACTAAACCTGTCTACAATAGTCCAAATCATATCATGGTTAGCTTTAGTATTAGGTAAACCAGTAATAAAATCCATAGAAATCTGTTCCCATAGTCTTGATGGAATAGATAAAGGCATTAGTAAACCATAATGTTTACCATGATGTCTCTTAACTCTTTGACAAACCAAACATTCAGAAACAAAGTTAGATACATCAGTGTCCATATGTGGCCAAAAAAAAACTTCAGTCAATGTACGCAAAGTAGATATAATACCTCTATGACCTTGATATGGAGGACAATGAATCTCATTCAAAACAAAAGATCTAAATGGAATTGTAACACATAATCTCTTTTCATAAAACATGAATCCATCATTATAAGACAGTGAATCAATAGGAATCCAGTTATTTCCAACTAATTTATTCCAATCAGCATGAAAAGTAATGTCCTGATGATAAGTATCTTTCATAGGAGTTAGAGAATCAAATGATATGACAGAGATATTATGAATGATAGGTCTTCTACTTAAAGCATCAGCTACTACATTTTCTTTACCTGGTTGATATTGGATAAGGGGATGAAAACTCTGAATAAAGGCTGCCCATTTGATATGTCGGTTAGATATTTGGGGTTGACTAAGGATATGTCTAATACTTTGTTGATCAGTCTTAATCATAAACTCAGAACCCATTAAGTGATGTTTCCATTGTCTTAAAGCTTGTACAATAGCTAACAATTCTTTATCATATGTGGAATATTTAAGTTCAGATGGTTTCAGTTTACAGCTAGAATAGGCTATGGGATGATTATCTTGCATAAGTACAGCTCCTATTCCAGATCCGCTAGCATCAGTAACTACTAAAAAGAATGGTCTATTAAAATCAGGTAGTTGTAATACAGGAGCATGGGTTAATGCATGTTTCAAAAGATTTCTGTTGATTATCAGACCAATGATAAATAATACCTTTCTTTAAAAGTTTAGTCAAAGGCAAAGCAAGCAATGAAAAATTTCGCATAAACTTCCTGTAAAAACTAGCAAGACCTAGAAAAGAACGTAACTCATGCACATTTTTGGATATAGGACAATTCAATATTGCTTCTATCTTCTTAGGGTCAACCTTAATACCTTCTTATGATACAATATGACCTAGATATTCAATTTCTGTTTGCAAGAACTCACTCTTTTCCGGATTAGCATACAATTGATTATCTTTCAACAACTTGAAAACCAAAGACAGATGTTCATAATGTTCTTTCTTATTTTTACTGAATACCAAGATATCATCAAAGAATACTATAACACAATGCTGATATTTCAAAAATATGCGATTCATCATTCTACTAAATGTAGCAGGTGTGTTAGTCAATCCAAAAGGCATCAATAGAAATTCATAATGACCAAATTGTGTTCTAAATGTAGTCTTAAATATATCAGATTTATCTAATCTCACCTGATGATAACCAGATTTAAGATCTATTTTACTAAATATGGAAAAACCTTGTAGTTTATCCATAAGATCATCTACCCTAGGAATTGGATATCTATTCTTTACAGTAATTTTATTTAGGGCATGATAATCAATGCACGTGCGATAAGTATTATTATTCTTCTTTAACAATAAAACATGTGCACCAAATGGAGAACTAGTAGGTCTAATTAATCCTCTGTTTAATAATTCCTCAACTTGATTTTGAATTTCTTTCTGTTCTATCTGGTTATGCCTATATGGTGCTTTACAAGGTGGTTGTGTACCAGGAATTAAATCTATTTTGTGGTCTTCAGGACGTGAAGGAGGTAGTCCAAGTCGTAAATCTTCAGCAAAACAATCTTTAATTTGTGCAAGGAAGTCTTTATGCCTAGGGTGCATATGTTTTTCTTTAGCTTGAAGTTCATTCACCCAAATTAGATAAGATTTACTACTTTTGCGTAATGCACGTTTAGCTTGAGTATGAGTAAGCAGTGGGAAATTATTAGATGCGTGCATACCATACAATGTAATGTGTTTTCCTTGAAAATGAATTTTAATTGAATGCATGGAATAATCTATGTCAGGATTATGCTGATGACGCCAAGGCATACCTACAATAATATCACTGGACTGTAATGGTACAACTAGAAAATTCCTTCTTTCAGTGTATTCACCAATTTGAATTTCTAAATCATACACCTCTTGTGTTCCATTATACCTTGTGCCTAAGAATGCTGTTTTAATGCGATAATGCGTATGAACAGTTTGTAATTTCAATTCTTTCACTAACTTTGTAGAAATAAAATCATGTGTACTACCATCATCATGCAAAATAATCTTTTCTTTTCCATGCACTAAACATTTCATTGTCAACAAAGAATGTGGAGTTGGCATACCTGGTAAAGTATCCGAAGGAGTAGCAATGTTGTCCTCATCTTCCGTAAAGTCAGGCATTTCCTCATGTTCTTCATCTTCCATTGCTCCAAGATAGTTGATATGGACAGGTGGCTTCTTCGATTGGCAATTGGCTGCTAGATGTCCAAGTTGATGGCATTTGTAACACACTATAGGTTTGGCTTTAGATACATTGTTTGCAATGGCAGGAAGTCTAGGAATATTAGGATTTGGCTGTTAAGATGGCTTAGGGTTTTGATTGGTATTTGATAGCAAAGCATGTGGTTTTGTCCAAGACTTACGGAAAGATGATGAAGGAAAGCGACTTTGATTGAGTCTTCTAAAATTTGAATTGAATTGCTTTGAACCATAGTTACCATTTGTTTGAAATTGTTACGGACGCTTGTCTCTTCCTCGAAGCTTGTCTTCAGTGTCATGAGCTAAAGAAATTGCATCTTCAAGAGTTGCAGGCTTGAACATATTGACTTCAGCGTAGTAATGCACAAGTAATCCAGATATATACTTCTGCTTGTGAGTTGCTTCAAGTACGTCTTCAAGCATGCGTAGTTGGAGTAAGGCATTCCAAAAGTGTTCGGTGTACTGGGAAATAGGCTCACGATCTCTTTGCTGAAGAAGGTCCCATTGCTTTATGGCTTTTTCATGGAATTGTGAAGGAAGGAAATTCTGCATAAACTTCTTCTTGAAACTCTCCCAGGTAGTGGGACAATCTATGCTCTTACGAACCATGGTCCACCAAAGAGATGCTCTATCCACTAAATGATTAGTGACACACTTGATTTTATCTTTTTTAGCGTATGTCTCTTCATGAAAGTAATCATCAAACTGACTGATGAATGCAAGAACAGTCTTTCTATCTCGAGTTCCATTGAAAGTATGGAATTTGAAATTTCTACTTATCTTTGTTTCTTTGCGGATGGATTGAGCTTCAAGAGTCACATCAATGGTTCGTCGGATAAGATCTTCGGATTGTGGTCCATCTTTATCGGTAGTCGATCGTTGTAAATTGGCCAATTGAACTTGCAAGGCTTGCCGGGCTCTTCGTTTTTCATCCAACTGCATCATAATTAAATCCAATTTTTGTTCCATCGTAGGTTCAGGAAGATCGCCTTCAGCCATTAAATCATCCATATTTTGTTCCATCATCCTGTAAAAATTTAAAAGACCTCACACTCTCAAAATCCAATTAGCGAGATGAGCGTAGCTCAAAGTCGGGTATACAAGGCTTATAGATTTTTGTTTGGCTTTCACGATCTTCGACTTTTACGGTTGCGGGATTTAAAGTCTTCGTAAAATCTGTGTATGACCTTCTGCATGTGCTGAAACTGGTTCAGCAAGTCTGCGTATGTGAACATAGTCTTCCAGGGAACAACTTTGTAGTTCAGTGCGTCTGCGCAAGAACACTCCTTATGGGAGTTTTTAGCATAAATCAGTTTTGACCTCTGCTGACTTGTAGAACTTGCGGAGTTGCAGAACTTATGGAACTTGACCAATTTGAAAGATTTTTGTGATTTTAGACTTGAGTGATTAAGCTTAAAGCTTAATCTGTCTGCGACGTCGAATTTTAGGGGGGGCGTTTTTCTGCTGCGAAAATCACGGCGAAGGTATACTGACGCTGCCGATTTTGAAATTAGGTTGGCTAAGCTTTTTAAAAGCTTAGTTTTGAAGCTTTTAAACTTTATGAAGAATATGAAACTTATCTGTGGTCTTTGAGAAAAACGACTTGATAGAAGGAGATGTTGACGTGGTCCTCCACTTCCTCAGACCGGTCCTTCGCGATCAGAGGCTGCAGAGATAGAGGTTCTTGACCGCCAGGAATCCACCCGTATCGACCGTTCGCGATGAGACTGACTATAGAGCTCGATCGTTCCAGGAGCTCCGCGTTCGTACAAGATGGGTAGCGATTGGAAGCTCTCGATCTCAGCTTCGCTCTGATACCACTGGTGCACAGATCGGATGCTTTATGCTTGCGTAGTGAGCGCCGGAAGGTCCTCAAGAACAAAAGAACTCTACTTTTTGCACAAAACTCAAGGTAGAAAGCATGCATGACATGAACAAGAGACCAATTGGGTGCAATCTCCCCCCATACCTTGTGTGAGTGCTCCATAAAGCATGTATTTTATGTATTAATCATCTTCAAGCTCAAATAATAGCCCAAATTACAAAATAGCATGCTTTTGGCTTTTGAGTTTGCTTTAGCACAAAATAGAAATAAAGCTAATGGGCGGGCGCCCAAAGAGTCAGGCATACCCAATACAATGTCCAAATACAAATATCATAATCGTGCGCCCATGCGCATACAAAATAATAAATAAATATCCAACGCCTTAATAAATAGGCGTGACAAAATATAGGCGCCATGCCTAAGGTATGCACCCGTCAAAATGTAGGTGATAACTCGAATACACGCTATCCTCCAATGCTTTCCTCTGCCACAGCTGTTATCTCTACACATCAACTGAAGCATTCACAATCGTTAGTAAAATAATACAATTAAACCGGCAAAAGTAAGTACCTAGCAGTCTTCAGCTACATAAATAAATCAAGTGGTTAGAAATCAATCCTAACCTTAATTTATTACGAGTGCGCACTCTAGACTCATAAACGTTTATTAATTTAATATGTATTTTGCGGAATCACCGCTATGGAATCATCCATGTACACACTAAATTAATGAAACGCCTGAAAAGGATAGGCGTCCCCATCAACTTCTCGCACAAAGAATCCACTTTGTGTATGAGCCCCGGTCAACAAAGTTTACGGAGTCCACCGTAAAACCTCACGGAATCCACCGTGAAATATGCCTCCTGGCATCACATAACGAGTAATTCAATTGAAGTCTATCTATGTGCTTCACTATAGAGTATGTCTAACAAACACTAAACACTATATGACTCCACAAGGTGAGCTACATCATTGTATATATTCTACCACCAATATTTCTCCTTCACTTTGAAAAAATAACCCCAAAACCTCTATGTTTAGCCCATAAGCTTTCATTAAATTCACGCACTACATGCTCTTGTGTACCTTAATACCCTACCAAATGCAAAGGCACTCCTTTTCTTTTCTTGGCGGGTTTCCATAAATACCCATCCTTCAAAAAGAAACCATAAGATTTCCTCTTGATCCTCTTAAACTCTTCTTTAGACCATTCAACTCTCTTTGATAGCATATGCTTTTTCAAGGTGTTTTATGATTTTTCACTCAATTGATAGCATAAGATTTCCTGTTGATCCTCGTAAACTCTTCTTTAGACCATTAACTCTCTTTGATAGCATGTTGAGATATTGGCCTTTTTTAAGCCAATCGCTTGCATACAATTCTTCCAAAAAATAGTCCATAAATGCAACATATTGCTTCATTTAACTTTGATAGGCATGAGAGATTCAACTTTTCAAAGAGTCCAAACATAAATGATGTTCCGACCAAGGGAACCAGTTCCATATTTTTCTACCTTTGTCAAAACATTCACAAATTATCTAGATCTTAACCTTCACCTCAAGTAGAGTAGCTCAGTACTTGTTGTGGGAGACTACAACGCATGGAATGAACCTAGTATTTAATCTTCAATAATGTTTATTGGATCTACAATGAGACTTCTGCATTCATGATGAATGTGTTGTAGTAACCATAGGGCTCCCTTTCTATGTTGATATCTAAGCAATATTCCAAGGATATGCCTATTTCTAGATTGGCAATACTAATTATTGGGCATGCAAGGTGCTTTGTTCATATATTGATATGCAGGCAATATTCCAAGAATATTCATGTAGACAATAGGTGCTAAGTATTGGGCAGGCATAGCGAAAGCTCTCCTTGAGGAGACATGTTGTTTGTCTGAGTTCACATCCTAAAATCGTTCAATTGCCTACCATTGAGCACGTGTTTGATATACACAAGACTCCATGTCAATGGTATTCTCAACACATGAGGAAGCAGATGTCTAGATGCTGATGCACTACATGGCCCATGCAATAAGCATGAAGGTGAATCTATTTAACTTCCCTAATGCAAACTTAGGGGTTCTTTTGGTTTTGCAAAAGTGCATCCCAACATGTCCGCATATTGTACCATGTATTTTAATTATACGAATCCCAAATTTATATTAATGCAACCAAGTGTAGGATTTCTAGTTTCCAGATTCACTTCGAACTTTTGGATATCTTGAGTTTCGGAGGTGTTGGATGGGCGATTTATGCATCTATGGGGAACACCTTGCATTAACCATAGGGCTCCGTTCATATATTGATACCCATGCAATATTCGAAGAATATGTCTCTTTTTAGACGGCAGTGCCAAATGTGGGGCATGCAAAGCCGAAGCCGTCTTCGACGTTCGTGTGTGAACGCTTCCTTGCGTTCTGTACTGTGCAAAATTGAGTTCACATCCTGGAAGCGCTCATTTGCCGGCCGATCAAGCAAGCGTCTGTTATAAACTCAACGGTACTCTCAGCACATGAGCAAGCAGTCGTCCAGTCACTGATACACTATATGGCCCACGTCATGAGCACGAAGATGAGTCTGATTAATTTCTGCAACAGCAATTGTATGGTCCGCCCAGTACTCTTCCGCAAGTGCTGGCCGCTTCTGGCCATGATATTCAGCGTGCATTGCTTATCCGTAGTAGCAGCACGGCAGCTCAACGACGTCCGGGCACCGGCAGCCGGTCTGTTGACGACGTCAGGGTCACCTGCAACGACGTCGATGAGCTCTAATTCTGGTAGAACAACTAGAAGTAGGCCTAGTATGATCAGAGCGGGCGTAAGCCACATCTGGGACGCGCATTCGCCACTGCGGCCAGCGGGTTGCGATGATGCATGCGCATCGCGGCTGAGGTTGAAGCGCTACGCAGAGGCGAGGGCGGTCAGGCAAAAGAAGAACACGAGAGCGGCTGTAGAGCCATCAACAGCCAATGGGACCTCGTCGACGCCTTTTTATCGGCATGATCAGGAACGCCAGCTGGACGCTATCCCTTGGGGCCAGGTAGGCACGGGCTATTTCAGCGGGGGCCAATTCTCCGAGTACTACATGACGCTGAGCGTGAGCGACGCCGCCCAGGCGCTGCTGCTGCTGCTGGACACTGGGAGCGACCTGCCTTGGTTCCAGTGCCAGCCCTGCGAGAGCTGCTACCCGCAGTCCTTCGCGATCTACGATCCCCACATCTCCGGCACCCACTACATGACCAACACCAACGACCCCTACTGCGCAGACGTGCAGGCCGTGCCGGGGCTTGGCCAGGGTGCCGACGACAGCCTGTGCCTGTACAACATCGGCTATGAGGATGGGACCAACTCTTACGGCTACATAGCCACTGAAGAGTTCAGCTTCTGGGATTCCGGCCCGGGCTCTGACGAGGAGGTGACGGTCACAATCTCGGACCTGGGCTTCGGCTGCGGCACCAGGAACGCCGCCGGGGTGCAGACAGTGGCCTCGGGGGTCCTGGGACTGGGCTTCGGGCGCGGCCTGTCCTTCCCAGAGCAGCTCAACGTCCTGCATGACTATAGCACCGCTTTCGCGTTCTGCCTGGCACCCATCTTCTCCAGTCCCAACTCCGGCTGGCTCACGTTTGGCGACGGGGCTCTGGCACGTAAGTCATACATTCTAGCTAGCTAGTCTGCAATATGACATCATTTGACCAAATAAAATATAATCTGTTTTTGTGACTACTCCAGCCGCAGACTACCCCTCCACCCCGCTGGTCACTGACCAAGGCGCACTGGTCTACCACTACGTCGAGGCCGTCGACTTCCTTATCGACGGCCAGCGCGTCGGCGTTCCCGACGGGGTCCTCTCCACCATCAATGACGACGAGGAGGCCACCGGCGGCGTCATCGTAGACACCGGTGACATGCTCACCATCATCACCAGCGACGCCTACGCCCCCTTCCGAGCCGCCTGGCTCGACGCCGTTGCTCCTATCCTTGGCGACCCCGGCGCGCCGGGCCCCGAGGGCCTGGACGCCTGCTGGGATTACCCCAACGACGCCAGCGGCCTCCCTACCATCGCATTCCTGTTTGCCAACGGCAATGCCCTCACTCTTGCGCCGGGCGCCACGCAGCTAGTCTTCACAGATGACAACGGCGTTCGCAGGATGTGTTGGCCCTTCGTCGAGAAGAGAGACGGCGATACATCCGCCAACATGGTCATCGGCGCCGTCAGCCTTCACAGCACTGAGATTGTCATCGACGCCGACAACAGCATCTTCGCCTGGAACCCCACGTACCAGTGCTAGCTCAGCTATGCAATCTCATCCTTGACGAGAAGATAAGAGGCCACGATATGCCTAACCTCAATATTGGTAATAATCAGCCTAGATCTACACTCCTAAGTCATGCTCATATGTCCCCACCTGTTTAAATGGTTCCCTTAACAAACTTATAAATGTGACGATAAGATAGAAGGCCCCGCTGCCCCGGCATGCGCAACCTCAACGTTGGTAATAGTCAGCCTTGATCGACACTTCTAAGTCATACTAATATGTCCCCACCCATTTAAATAGTTTACTTACGAAACTAGGAAATGTGAAGATCGTCGATGCATTTGATAAGTTGCTAGCAACTTGTACTTACTTTCTAGTGCTTTGTAGCCTCCGTGCCTTGGAGTCTCCGTAATCCCTTTCCATAGCGATAACTTGATAACTATGAAGATGATTGGTTTAATTTGATTGTACATGTATGTTACTAGCAACTCGCTAATGCACATATGCTACTAGTAACTTGTTGAAGAAATGTTGAAATAACTTGGTTTAGAGTCGTCCACATACATAAGCAATCACGTATTGCAAAAGCATTGGGATTTCTATCTATAACCTTGGTTTTGAGCTCTTCTCACTTAAAGCTTAAAGGTGGATTGGTATGAAAATGGGTTGAAAAATTTTTAATTCATTTGTAAAATTTTTAGCATTTGCCATTTTTTTTACTATTTTACCATTGAAAAATGCTAAAACTAGCTAGCCCATCTATACATGATTTAATCCACATGCAATCATTTGTCTAGCCTTCAAGTCTATCACGAGCTATAGGTCATGCCTATACCATGGAAACTTATCCCATAGGTTTCCTATGCATACCCCTTAAATGTGAAAATTTGTGAGCCATAAGCACTCTCCATGGCTTGTACACATGACCCTACACCTACTTGTAGTAGGCAATGTCTATAAATTGTTCGCAAATCATATACAAATGAAGTTATGCCTTGTAGATATGAATTACATATGCCTACAAGCTTTCCACTTGCAATGAAAATTATCTAGAAGTCACAAATTCACATTCCACATGTAGGCTTAGCTCGAGCACTTAGAAGATGTTCCTAGACATTGTCACACCACATGGGTGAAGCATATGAGTTGTATACAAGTATTCCATACTTGTGGGTGGTGCATATGAGTAGTTGTCAGCATGTTATATGTAAGGGCTACTTCATGTATACATCACATGCACAATTGTAGGCCATGTCTACAAGTTGTTCTCAATCCATACACGATGTATATCTTTTGTGTCCCACCAAAATGTTTATACATAGTGTATATATTTTATGTATAATTGAAAAGGTTATAGATAAAGCCTATGGGTTTCTAGTTTTCATTGATGTGTCGATGATGGTGAATATGAGTGCACTAGATGCCATCAACACATCACTTCAAAAAAGAATCAAAGCAAAGATGTGGATGCTAGATGTGCACTTAAATATCTCTATAAATTCCTATTTAACTTTGTGGCCATGTGAAGATCCTAAAGCTAATTGAAACGTGTATTTAAATGTGCAATTTTTAATGCATTGTTAAATATTCATTTAAACATGATAAAGAAGTAGTTATTTGAACCCCCTAGAAATTTGAAATTTTATTTTTTTCACACTTGCTTACTTTTTATAACCTAAAATTAGAACCCATAAACTGAGACAACATTCACATAAACAAAGTAAACTTTCATAATCAATTAAAATACAAACTAAAATAATGTCAATCACAAATTTAGGTTGAAACTATAACAATTACAATATTTCAAAACTCTTGAAATTCTAGTAAACTTTACAAGCTCACCATTTTCTCTTGAGTTCATTTCTATACGAGACCCCAACCAATGATACCTACTCTTGGATGGTTCTTTCTAGCTAGAATGTTGAGCATGATATTTTCATGATGTAGAGCACAATGTAAAATTCCTACCACCCTGCATGGACTCAATCAACATACATACGATCATTAAGTGAATGTGATCTAAAATGCAACATAGCATGTTTATATGTGTGTCTTTGATAGTGGGATCCTCACTAAGCTCATGGACAATCCCTCTTATCAATTGCTTAAGACAATACTATCAAGGTTTGATTGAGATAGCCAACCCCAAGTCTATTTCTAGCCACATCTACTACTTTATAATGATACTTGATAGGTGTCTATCTAGTCTAGGCACATTTAATATCTTGTAGGGATGCTTGTCATGGATCCTTCAATCAGATTGGATCAATGTGCAATTAAATGTGTTGTAGCTTTGTGCTCTTCAAGTTCACTCAATAATTCTTGGTCAATGAATTGAGTAAACAATCTCACTTGAGATTAGCTAATTTAGGATTTAGTGTGTAGGGTTTAGGGTTTAAGTTGCTATATTATCCTAAACCCTAAACCTTAAAGCAGTACAAGTGTTGAGAACTTAGGCTAGACCTAGGTGTGTGCTTGTTTAGCCAAAAGGTATACCTACAAGACCTAACTCTAGACTTGCTTTAGGTTTTAAGGTTTTGGGTTTTGGGTTTTAGGCCTTAAGGTTTGCAATTTAAGATTTACCCTAAATCAAAACCCCTAAACCAATGCAACTACTCAAGAATTTGGCTAGACCTAGGTTATACCTAATGAGTGGAAGACAAGTGCCTATGTGGGAACTAGGTTCACGTTTGTCGAATACCTAAGATGCATATTAGTGTTCATGTAAGGATAGAGTTGCTGACAATACCCTAAGTTATTACAAGAGTGTATGTCCTTGTCTAACCAAAATATTATGCCTATAAGACCTAAGTGTGCAACCCCTAAACCAATGCAACTATTCAAGGCTGAGAAAAATCTTATATAGATGAAGTTATGCCTTCTAGATATGAAGTACATATGCCTACAAGCTTTCCAGTTGCACTCAAAGTCTTTTGAAAGTCACATATTAGCATTCCACATGTAGGCTTAGCTTGTGCACTCGCAGGATGTTCCTAGACATTGTTACATGAAATGCGTCAAGCATATGAGTTGCATACAAGTATTCCGTATATGTGGGTCATACTTATGACTAGTTGTCAAATGTAATATGTAAAGGCTACTTCATGTATACATCATGCGCTAAATTGTAGGCCATGTCTACAAGTTCCATTCAACACATACACGGCATATATACATACTATATATCTTTTGTGTATAATTGAAAAGGTTATAGTTTGAGCCTATGCGTTTCTAGCTTTTATTGATGCACTTATGATGGTGATAGGTGCTCTAGATGCCATCAACACTTCACTATAAAAAAGAATCAAGTAGAGATGTGGATGCCAGATGTGCACTTACACATGCACTTAAATATATGTGTAAATTCATATTAAACTTTGTGAAGTGATATGAAGATCCAAAAGCTAACTTAAATGTGTATTTAAACATGAAAATTCTAATGCATTGATAAATATTTGTTTGAACATCATAAAAGAAGTATCTATTCGAACACACTAGAAAATTCAACTTTTATTTGTTTCATAGTTGTTTAATTTTTATAACTTGAAATCAAAACCCATAAATTGAGACAAAAAAAACTCATCAAATTTTAGTAAACTTTACAAGCTAACTATTTACTATGGAGTTTTTTTAATATGAGACCTCAAGCAATGATACCTACTCTTGGATGGTTCTCCCTAGCTAGAATTTTTAGCATGATATTTTCTTGATATAGAGCACTGTGAAAGTTTCCTAATAATGAATATGGTACAATCATGCATGGAATCAGTCAACATGCATATGACCATTAAGTGAATGTGATCTAAAACAAAATGTAGCATATTTATATTTATGTGTTTGAGATTTGGATCGTCATTGAGCTCATGGACAATATCTCATTGGTAGCTTTAGATGGTACTACTAAGGTTTGATTGAGATAACGAAACTCAGTTCTATTTCTAGCCACATTTACTACCTTATAAGGATACTTGTCTAGTCTAGCCACATTTAGTATCTTGTAACAATGCCTGTTACTGGTCCTTTAATCAGATTTCATCAATTTGCAATCAAATGTATACTATCTTGATGTTCTCTCAAGTTCACACAACATTTCTTGGTCAACGAAGGGAGTAATCGCACTTAGCCTAAACCTTAAAGTGATACAAGTGCTGGGAACTTAGCCTAGACCTAAGTGTGTACTTGTCTAGCGAAAAGGGTATGCCGATAAGACTCAAGTGTCCACCAAGTTTAGAATTTAGGATTTTTGTTGAGATGGCAAGCTCAACAGGTGCGGACATTGATGATATACCGCCTGGCTAGATGAGTTCGCACGTCTACACTTAGCATGTTGGTGGTCATTATGATGCTCACATGGCCACTGACTTATTACTTATTATATTTAGTTTATTACACCAACCTGCAGCTGGCAAAGATATAACGTCAATCGATTAGTCTAGTGGGTTATGCACTGTTTGACTTAGAAGGCCACTTTCCTTTATGTTGTATCTTATCTATACTTTGTGTACATTGTATAGTGTGTAGAAGAAGAAGAAGAAATCAGCAAGAAAACGTTTTGGCCTCCATCTCTCTTCTTGTGTTCTTGAGTGAGCTTCCTCTTGTATATATAGTGTGTGTTTGGCGCAGCATCTCAAGAAAGTCCCCCCACCACGCGATTCTTGACATGGTATTAGAGCCGCACCACTGAGAGAGGCTGATTTCGAAGGCTGAAGTGAAGGAGAAGAAGCAAGGCTTCCACTCTCTCTCTCTTGGATAGTGCCAGTGGAGGCACCAAAAGCAGGGTCGAGCAAAAATCTCAGATTGCTGTGAGATTTGGTGTGCGAGCAAATCGTTATATATTTTGTAAATAGGTCCTTAAGGGCTTTACCACAATTATTTGGGCGTCTGAGGCTGTTTTAGGCCCCGTTTTAGAGCCGCAAGGTTGCGGACAGCAGTTTCAAGATACACTGTGATTTCGGCTGTATTGACTGAAAGTGGGTGCGCAGGTTACATATTGCGAATCTATAATTTTTGAGGTGTTTGTAGGAAGCAAACATAAGGTTTATCTGCAAACAAGTTGTAGATTACATGTACTCTTGAGCAATCAGTGAAAAAGGTTGCTTGGTGTATTGATGTGCACGTGTTGTGAAAGATTGCAGAAGACTAGCTTGTTGTGTTGTATCCTTGTTTGTGATAATGGCAGAGAACAGTGGAAATCCCATTATTGAGAAGCTCGATAAGAACAACTACCCTTCTTGGAAGTTCCGTGTGACGAATTTCCTCATTGGGAAAGGCCTTTTTGAGTTTATCTCACGTGAAGAAAAAGAGCCAGATCTGGGTATCCCTCCGAATGCAAATGACTTAAAAGCATGGAAAGAGTGGAATGCGAAAGACATAAAGGTGATGTACTAGCTATCTGCAGTCATTGATAATACTATGATGAAACATATCAAGAATGCAAAAACTTCATATGCAGCTTTGACAATTTTTGAGAGCATGTTTTCAATAAATACAAAGGCACGAAAGATTCAACTCAAGCAAAAGTGGAATGCCTTGAAGAAAGGGAAAATGTCTATCAATGAGTATGTGTTGAAGGTGAGGAGCATTGCACATGCTTTAACAACAATTGATGCAATGTTGGATGATGATGATTTGGTTTCATCCACTCTGAGTGGCCTTAATAATGAGAAGGCACGGAAATCATTTGTTACTTCAGTATATGTACGGAAGCCATTTCCAGATTTTGATGAGCTGATCTCTCTCATGATTACTGAAGAGATCAATATGCAGGGTGATTCTTCTGAAAGAAATGGTGAACAGGTCCAAGCATTTTACTCGAGTTCAGGAAGGGGACGTGGTAGATCCTCTTCGAGAGGCCGTGTTATGGGACATGCTGGCGATAACCAACAAAACATGTTCAATCAATAGTTTGGTGAAATGCAGGTCTCTGGAGACAGAGGAAACCTTAGAGGCAGGGGGAGCTCTAGAGGAAGAGGTGGAGGGCAGAACAAAGGCTCTCGAAATTCTGCTTGTTTGCCATTATTGTGGCAAAACATGTCATATTACAGCCCATTGCTATGCAAAGAAAGATGATATTTGCAGCGGTAAATTGCAGCAAGGAAACTATGCATTGTCTTCACGACAGAATGAACAAAAAAATGAGTGTCTGTTTGTTATGCAGCATATGATGAATGCAATTACAAGAAAGGGGACACATGATGATATATAGTGTGTCTATTCAGGTGCATCTAATCATATGACTAGTCATGTTGAATGGTTTGGAGAGATGCAGGACTTACAAAACCTGGGTTATGTGCAGACGGGTGATGATTCATGCCATCAATTACAAAGAATCTAGTATATGTTGGCCAAATGGTAGAGTAGGGGTTGCAGGTCCGATTCAATGCAAAATGTTGTTTTGTAGAAGACTTTAATGATAAGTGCAGGTTGGTTACAAAAGGAAGTAGAGTTGGCCGAATGTTTACTTTAGATGTTGGAATTCCTGCAATGGATGCTGTTATGTATGCTAAAGGAAAAGGAGTAGTTGCAGATATTGAAATATGGCATAAACTTATTGGACATGCAAATGTCCAAAGGCTGACATTAATGCAGTCCAGAGGATTGGTTACAAGGTTGCCTTCTTTTAGAGTTGCAGAATTGCATAAAGTCTGTGAAGCATGTCAGTTTGGTAAGTAGGCAAGACAACCCTTCTCGCATGATAGAGAAGTGAGCAGAAATATGCTTGATGTAGTATATGCAGATATTTGGGGGCCTACAAAGAATGTATCTCTTGGTGGCAGCAAATACTTTGTCACATTTATTGACTGTTCAAGGAAGCTATGGATATATTTCATGAAGGAAAAGAGTAATGTGTTTGAGCACTTGAAATCTTTTAAGGCAGCTATTGAAACAGAAACGGGCTTAAAAGTGAAGTGCTTGAGATCAAATGGAGGGGGAGAGTACCTCTCTAATGAGTTCAGTGGCTTCTTGAGGACTCATGGGATAAAGAGGCAATTTACTTACAGGTATACCCCATAGTAAAATGGTGTTGCTGAAAGAAAAAACATGCATATTGCAGAAGTTTCACGGGCATTAATGGTTGAAAAGAATATGCCCAAATTTTTTTGGTCTGAGGCTGTCCATAATGTTGTCTACATTATGAATAGAACTCCCATAGCTGCAGTTCATGGGATGACTCCTGAAGAGTGCTTTACTGGCAAGAAGCCCGATGTATCGTACTTGAAGGTATTTGGATGTGTTGCATATGTTCATGTGCCAAATGAGCTATGGAAGAAGCTTGATCCAAAGGCTGAAAAATGTATTTTTATTGGGTACTCTTTAGAGCAGAAAGGATATCGCTATTATAACCCTGTCACAGGTGAGTTCAGAGTGAGCAAGCAGGGATGTTATCTTTGATGAGATGGGCAGTTGGTATGCACCTATTGGCAATGTATTAGATGATGATAATGATCAAGACAGCTATGTGCAAAAAGAAAAACAAGAATCACAGAGTCTTAGTGGACCAGAAACATCATCTGGTACTATACCTACAGTGAGCCCTTGGTCTGGGAGACTAAGGAGTAGTCCCACATCTTCAGGTGGATCTATAAGTGTTGCAGGGAAGGACAAAGGAAAGAAGAAAGTGCTGGATGGTAATGATGCATCTACCAGTCATTTGGGATTTGATGGAGATTCTAGTATTGGGATGCAGCAATGGATGAGGAGATGGCTACATTAGAAGCCAATAAGACTTGGGATTTGATACCCTTACCTAAGTGTAAGAAAGCTATTGGTTGTAAGTGGGTCTACAAAGTCAAGCGTAATGCAGATGGTTCAGTTAGCAGGTGTAAAGCTAGGCTAGTTGCAAAAGGCTATGCTCAAACATATGGCATAGATTATGAAGAAGCATTCAGTCCAGTTGCTAGGATGGTAACTGTTAGATGTGTGATTGCCCTAGCAAAAACTAAAGGTTAGAGTTTACAAAAAATGGATGTTAAGAATGCCTTCTTGTATGGTGAATTACAAGAAGAAGTGTATATGGAGCAGCCAGCAAGTTATAAGGATTTAGAGCATCCTACATATGTGTGCAGATTAAAGAAGGCGCTCTATGGGCTGAAGCAAGCACCTAGAGCATGGTCTGACAAGATTGGAGAGTATCTTGTCAATATTGGATTTTGTATTTCTGATGCTGATCACTCACTTTATGTGAGAAAGGGAGATGTAAGATTGGTCATCATAGTCATCTATGAGGATGACTTGATTATTACAGGTGACTATGACAACGGGATTGCTGAAGTTGAGGACTTCTTGAAGAAGAAGTTTGAGATGAAGGATTTGGGTGAGCTGAGATACTTTCTTGGTACTGAGGTGATCAGATGTGATGAGGGTATATTTCTTGGTATTGAGGTGATCAGATGTGATGAGGGTATATGGTTATCCCAAAGGTAGTATGGCTTAGATATGTTATGCAAGTATGGTATTACAGCATGTAAGCCTCTTTCAGTACCATTGGAGCAACATGTGAAGTTGACTGCTGACGTTGGGGATGAGATAGAAGACCCTACTATGTTCAGGAGGATAGTAGGGAGTTTGATTTACATGACTATCACAAGGCCATACTTGAGTTATGATATTGGCCTTGTCAGTCAGTTTATGCAGATGCCTAGAAAGCCTCATTTGGATGTAGTTAGATGTATATTGAGGTATGTGAAGTCCACTTTACATTATGGAATTTTTTATGAGGCAGGTAAGGACGTACAGGTCTTTGCATACATAGATGCAGATTGGGCTGATAGCCTGTTAGAAAGACGATCTACAAGTGGATTAATGTTTTCCCTTGGTAGTGCAGTAGTTACATGGGGCAGCAAAAAGTAACCTACAGTTGCTTTATCGAGTACAGAGGTGTTGCTATGGCAGCATGTGAGGTGGTATGGTTGCAAAAGTTATTAGGTGATTTGGATGTGAAGGGAGATGGTCCAATTGTCATTCATTGTGACAACATGAGCAACATACAGTTAGCTAGGAATCCAATGTTCCATGCTAGGACAAAACACATTGAGGTGCACTACCACTTTGTGAGAGAGAAGGTACTTGTAGGAGAGATTGACTTGATATATGTTAGCACACATGATCATATAGCTGACATTTTCACAAAGGCATTGGGTGCAGAGAAGCTTCGAAAGTTCTGAAGCTTACTTGGAGTTGCAGAGATAGAGTTGAGCTTGAGGGGGAGTGTTGAGATGGCAAGCTCAACACATGCAGACATTGATGATGGACCACCTGGCTAGATGAGTCCGCACGTCTACACTTAGCACGTTGGTGGTCATTATGCTACTCACATGGCCACTAACTTATCACTTATTATATTTAGTTTATTACACCTACCTACAGCTGGCAAAGATATAATGCCAGTCGATTAGTCTAGTCAGTTATGCACTGTTTGACTTAAAAGGCCACTTTCCTTTATGTTGTATCTTACCTATACTTTGTGTACATTGTATAGTGTGTGGAAGAAGAAGAAGAAATCAACAAGAAAACGTTTTGGCCTCCATCTCTCTTCTTGTGTTCTTGAGTGAGCTTCCTCTTGTGTATACAGTGTGTGTTTGCTGCAGCACCTCAAGCAAGTCCCCCCACCACGCGATTCTTGACAATTTTAGGTTTTGGATTTTAGGCCTTAAGATTTAGGAATTTAAGATTTATCCTAAATCATAAGCCCTAAACCAATGCAAATATTTAGGATGTAGGTTGGACCTAGGTTATACTTAGGTGTTCATGTGGCAACGGGGTCCATGTTTGTGGAATACCTAAGATTCTTATTTGCATTCATCCAAGGATCAACTTTTGAGGATACCCTAAGCTATTACTAAAGTGTGTACACTTTTTCTAACCAAAAGTGTATGCCTACAAGCCCTAAGAGTGCAACCAGTTTAGGGTTTAGGGTTTAAGATTCACCCTAAACCCTAATTTGGTACAATTGTTGAGGACTTAGGCTAAACTCAAGCTATACATAATGAGTGGAAGAGAGGTGCCTATGTGCATACTAGCTTCATATTTGTGGAATGCCTAAGGGTCATGTTTGTGTTCACCTAATAAAGAATAAGACTATTCAAGATGCCCTAATTTATTACTAGAGGATGTGCATTTGTCCAACCAAAAGGATATGCCTAAAATAAACATTTTATGAGTGTGCTCCCTATGTGGACACCTAATAATGTGACTCTATGTGCCTAGAATAAGGTGCAAGTGTTGAGGACTCAAGCTACATCTACATTATACTTAACGAGTGGAAGAGAGCTCCCTATGTGGGAACTAGGTACTATAGTGTTTACTTGAATATAATGGGCCTAAGCACATAAAGATGGTTGTGTCCATATATGAGAGCATATCTAGAAGATGCACAATGTCAATATTCTCTTAAGTCCTAGCCTTAAGTGAGTTTCAAGGTATGCTTACTTATACCCTAAGCTACACTAGCAGAATGGTGACTATGCAAGTGTGTGTGGCATAAGACTTATACAAAAATCTATGGGCCATATATATGGGCTACCAACACTAGAAGGGATCCATTGGCCATGTTGATGTGTTTCTTGAACTTAGAAAAACTTCGAAGTTTGCATGAATATGTTAGGTCCATAAAAATAGAATGAAATACTTCTATTTCTTAGAAGTATTGAACACACTTAGTAACACATAAATAACCTTGTGTTCTCATGCATAATTTGTAAGCATGCATTGAACACACAAATATTTGATCCTACCCTTGATCACCTCATTTAGATTTTCAACCTTATTTTTAGCTATCCATGGCAAAAGATGAGACGACTATAGAAACTAAGTGATGAAAGAGACATAAGACAAGCACAAGAGATCCCATGTAGGAGATGTTATGGAGGATAGCCATAATGGAGAGAGTACATTGCTTTCCTCACACACTCTTCCTTGCCACACATAGAAATGAGGCGAGTTTCTTTTACTCTTCTGACCCTCTTCTTCATCTCTCTTTATCTTCCTATTCTTCTTATTCTTTGTATTCTTATTCTTATTTCTGAAGGTAGAAAAAGGGGGAGAAACTATATACTTGTAGTAAAGTGACCTTATATCAATAGATATTTCCCTTCTCCATCCTTTTTGATAATGCAATGACTTTATTTGTGTCTATTCTCAACATCAATACTATGTCCTTTCAATTTTGTCTTAGATTATCTTACCTTTAAAATGACAATACATAGATGATTATATATATATACAAAATGTTTACCAGCATGTGTAGCGATTTGGCTAAACCATAAAAATGTGGTTTTGTGCACTAATACATGTGCTAGTACATATTGCACAATATTCTTGTATTAATGCTTGTTTTTTTGTCTATGTAACTCTATGCATTGTTTGTGTATGCAAATACAAAGGTATATGGAAGCACGAAGGAAGAAATACCTAAACAAGTAACATATTTTTTCCTTTCATCCCTTTTTGTTTTTGTAAATGGTTATTATTTCTTTAATCTTTATATTTAATTGTATTTCTTTTGGATTTTCTTTCATATGGAGGCACATATACTTATATACATTATGGTTGGTGCCATATTGCTTCTTCATAGTGACTCATGCCTTGAAACTATCAAGACATCTACCTTGGACTTAGCTTCTTGCAATCTGCTAAGGATAGGGAACTCTTCTTTGGGCGTACGCGAATGAAGACCATGTCTCCTTCCTTGAAGGTTCTATCTTGACATTTCAAATCCGCGTATGCCTTCTATCTATCCTTGGCGGCTTGGATGTCTTGTTTTATTGACTTCATTTGATCATCCATCTCTTCCAGCATCTGCCTTGAAGCTTCAACCCTCAAGGTTAGATCTGAGAAGTTTAAAGGACTTTGACAGTCATGCCCATACAATGCTTGAAAAGGGGTCAGTTGAATGCTTTTTTGGTAAGAAGCATTGTAGGCAAACTCAACCAGTGGCAAGTATTGAATCCACCTTTTTAGTTCACGGCATCAGTGTGCCCTTAGCATATCCTCGATGACTTGGTTGACTCGCTCCGTTTGACCATCGGTTTGGGGATGGTAAGCTGTACTAAAATAGAGTTGAGTCCCAATGGCTTCAAAGATAGCTCTCCAAAAGTGTGATGTGAAGAGAGAATCACGATCACTAATGATTCTTCTGGGCAGCCCATGTAGCTTGAATATCTCCTTGATGAACAACCTTGCAATGTCTGAGGCTTTATAGTTTGTCTTAACAGAAATAAGGTGTGTAACCTTAGTAAGCATATCAACCACAACCATAATGGAGTTTTATCCTCCCTGAACTTGGGGTAGGCCAACAACAAAGTCCATACTGATGAATTTCCATTTCATTTGGGGAATGTCAAGTGGTTGCAACTTTCCTGGCATTTTGACATGTTCGGCTTTAATACGTTGACAAGACAAACACTCAGTGACATATTTGAGAACGCCACCTTTAAGCATCTCCCAATAGTAGCTCTTTCTGACTGCATTGAGGGTCTTGGCATAGCCAAGATATCCTGAGAAAGGGGAATCATGAGCTTCCCAAAGTATCTTCTGCTTGAGTGACTGGCTTGCCAGTATACATAATCTCGTTCTATAGTAAGACAAGTCCACTACTGATAGAGAATTCATGATACTTAGCGTGTAGCTTTTGGTTCCGATCCTTGATAGGGATCTCCCTTAGCATCTTTTGATAGGTTGGATCATGGCATGCTTCTTCTCTAGCTAGCTCAAGTATTGGGTTGTTTGGCATGGATACCTTTGTGGCTAGAGATCTAGCTGTTGATGGATTTTGCAAGATTAGAGAATTAAGGAATGCCTTGCGACTGAGTGCATCGACAACTACATTCTCCTTTCCAGGCCGGTATTTGATTTCAAAATCATACTCCTCCAGCACTTCAATCCATCGACGTTGCCTCATGTTGAGCTCGTTCTGGGTAAAGATCCACTTGAGACTTTTATGATCTGTCACTAGAGTAAACTTGTTACCCAACAGATAGTGTCTCCAAAGTTTTAGAACATGGATGATAGCTAACAGTTCTAGATCATGGGTAGCATAATTCTTCTCATGGCTCTTCAGTTTTCTTGAAGAGTAAGCTACAGGATGACCTTCTTGCATAAGCACACATCCTAAGGTAAGCGTGCTAGCATCAGTTACAACTTCGAACTCCTTACTAAGGTCCGGAAGTTTCAGGATAGGTGCTGATACCAAACTTTGCTTTAATCTGTCAAAGCTAGATTGTTCGACAGTTGACCATGCAATGGATGTTTGCTTCTTTAGTAGATCCGTTAGAGGTGCTACAATCAAAGCATAGTTTTTGATAAAAACCCTATACCATCCTATCAATCCAAGAAAACTGCATATTTCTTTGATAGTTGTTGGTATTGACCATCCTAGAACATCCCTGACTTTGGTTGGATCCACTGAAATTCCTTCCATTGATACGATGAATCCCAGATATTCAATCTGACGCTTGAAGAATGCATACTTCTTCATCTTGGCATAAAGCTTGTGCGCCCTCATTGTCTCAAGGACAATCCGAAGCTGGGGTTCATGATCTTCTTCTTGTTTGGAGTAGACTAAGGTATCGTCGAAGAAGACGAGTACAAAGTCATCAAGATATGGCCTAAAGATATCCTCCATTAACTTGTTGAAGGTGGCAGGTGCATTCGTAAGCTCGAATGACATGACTAGGAACTCAAAGTGTCCATATCTTGTGTTGAATGCCGTCTTTGGGATATCTTCTTCCTTGATCCTTATCTGATAGTATCCAGACCTGAGATCAATCTTGGAGAAGATCTTCCCACCTTGAAGACGGTCAAGAAGCTCATCTTTTCTAGGAATAGGGTACTTGTTCTTAATCGTTGATTGATTCAACCCTCTGTAATCAATACACAATCGAAGCGTTCCATCTTTCTTCTTCTGGAACAGCACTGGAGCTCCCCATAGTGAACTGCTAAGACGGATGTAGCCCTGATCTAACAGTTGCTTGAGTTGCTCCTTCAATTCAATTGCTTCCGGGATGGACATTCTATAAGGCCTCTTTGCAATTGGCGCAGCTCCTGGCACTAGCTTGATCTCATGATCCACTTACCTTTGAGGTGGAAGTTCTGTCAGCTCTTCAGGAAATACGTCCGCGTACTCCTTTAGCCATGAGGGTCCTTCACTAGACTCCTGCTTCTGATGTAGCTTTTTAAGCTTAATCAAGTAGACAGGTAGTCTCTTTCTAACTCCCTTTATAATCCGAGATGCTTTGGCCAATTGAATTTTTGGCTTTCCAGCCTCTCCTTGAGTTATGACCAATTCCCCTTCAGAGTTTCGAAAGGAAACTTGGCCCTTTCCACAATGAATGTGGGCGTCATTAGGTTTAAGCCAATCCATTCCAAGCAAACTCTCATGGATACCTAGGTTCATGACTCTGAATCTGACCGAAGTCGACTTTCCTCCCAGAAAGAATTCCACCTTAGCAGTTTGCCTGGTACAAGTGACTTCATGACCATTTGCTAATTCCACAAGCAAGGTAGGTGCTTCTATTGTGGCTATTCCTAATCTTGCGTACTGCCACAATCAATCAAGGTTTTGAAACCTTTACCTTGATAGTCTGACGGTGTCTGAATCACCAAAAACTGTCGATTCGGGCCTTTCTTGTGAAGGGCGGCATGGATTGTTGCCCTCTCAAAGTTTGCTTCCATGGTCGAGTTTTCTTCTTCACCCATTTCCCTATTGGAAACACAGGCAGTTCTTCCTCTTCCTCGGGTGGCGGCTCCTTGGGTCCTTGGAAAGGTCCTTGACATTGTCCTCTGCCAAGTTTGGGACATTGCCTTTTGAAATGACCAGGATCATTGTAGTGAAAACAACGGAGATTGCGGCCATTACCTTGGGTAGGGACAAAGTTATTAACATTGTTGGTCCTTGTTTTCTTTCTTTGTTCCCAGTTTTGACCTTGAACTCTCTTGGCTTCGGGCCTATATGCACCTCTGTTCTGATCATTATAAGACCAAGTTTTGTTACTTCTTGGCCTGGTCTGCACCTCCTGAATTATGGGCGCAACTCGAATGAGTGCGTCCTGAAGATCTGTTGGGTGCATTGATTCGAGGCGAGTATTTACAGGTGGATTTAAATCGGCACAAAATTTCAACACCTGCTATGTCATATCCATTTGTGGTGCATACTTCAGAAGTGAGACGAATTTTGAGTAGTATGCGTCAAGAGTCAGACCCAACTGTTTCAGCTCGTAGAACTCATTCATTTTCTGCGTGCGGTACGCAGGTGGTAAGTATCTTCCTTGCACAGCTTTTTTCAGCTTTTCCTAGGTAACGGATCCTTTCGAGATCCCTTGATCTTTGCACCATTGCTTCCACCAAAGCATAGCTTTGCCAGTGAGGTTCAGCTTGGCGAGAATTGCCTGGTTGGCGAGTGCAGTACCGGCTGCTTCAAAGTAATCTTCCATGGACTCTATCCAAATCTCAACATCAGCTTGGACAGTCCTTCCTTTTCTATCAAATTATGGCGGCTTGATCTGCTCGAGAAGAAACTTCTTCTCTTGAATCACGGCCGTACTTGGTCTAGGGGTCGGACTAGGAACTTGTACCTGGGGTTGCGCCTGGATAAGGGTTCTTAACGTTAACAATTCGCTAATTGTTACCATTATCTTTCAGACCCAATTCAGCTTTCAGCCAAGAAACCTAACCACTTGACTTTTTATCAATACTCATAGACAAGACAATCATTGATAAAAAGAAGTCTTATTTCATTCATATGGGCATAGCCCTTTCGGAGTACAATATTTCTTGGGATGGTAGAGCAACTGATACATTAGTTCGGGGAGAATAAGGTTGTGTTACATTTAGCTACGAGAATTGGGTAATAGTATGAATTTGGGTCATGGATCTTCAAGAATCGATAAGTCATTGGAAGATTAGGGTATCCTTTCCTTTGGTACCCATTCTTCTCATAGCGTCCCAACACCTTGATCCTGTCGGCGGGGATTATGCGGGTCACTTCCTCGTACACATATATATTCAGCTCGACCCTCCGATCTTCGACATGTAAAGTTGTATTTACGTGAGCCTCAACAAAAATGAACAGCTTCACGATCTTTAGGTCCTCCAACCACTTGATTCTCTTTAGGTTGGTTCGAAGGTACGCAAACCGATGGGCAGCTATGTAATAGATTCCTGAATCTCCCGTCCATCTCCGTTCCACGTACAAAGGCAATGGATTATAAATGCGGTCTAGGATGTTCATCATATTGATCCTTTTTCGATAATTTGAGGCATGCATCGCGGTCATAAACATGACTTGGAACACTAAGAATCTGTTCCATGCTTCATAATTCTGCAAGATAGCATCGAAAGTAAGGAAATGTTCTTAACAGCAACATTTGCTTTACTTCTTCTTATTAAATTTTCTTATAAAGACAGATCCTTCGTTCGTTGGCTCTGATACCAACGGTAACATGTCCACCTGTTCCCTTTCAGGACACGTGTTAGCAGTCCATCGGAAAGAGAGTCTAGAAAGCTCTGCCAAGCACTCCCATGGAATGTTACGAGGTTTGCGATCTAGGACTTCCCGCGTCTGCCACGTAGCGGAAGTATTCCGACCGTTCCCACTTAGGACCAACCTGAATCAGGGTTTCCCCTAATGGTCACTTTCCTAAATGGCAGCTAGCGTCGAACCCCAAGCGAACTACTTTACGCAAAAACACCAAGGACGAAGCGGATTCATGCTGTACTTGGTTCAAGGAGAATGGAAAAACACTACCACTTTGTGAGAGAGAAGGTACTAGCAGGTGAGATTGACTTGGTATATGTCAGCACACAGGATCAGACAGCTGATATCTTCACGAAGGCATTGGGTACAGAGAAGCTTCAAAAGTTTCAAAGCTTACTTGGAGTTGCAGAGATGTAGTTGAACTTGAGGGGGAGTGTTGAGATGACAAGCTCAGCACATGCGGACATTGATGATGGACCGCCTGGTTATTTGGATCCATACGTCTACACTTAGCACATCGGTGGTCATTATGACTCTCACATGGCCATTGACTCATTACTTATTATATTCAGGTTGTTACACCTATTTACAGCTGGCATAGTTATAGCGGCAGTCGACTAGTGTAGTCGGTTATGCATTGTTTGACTTAGTAGGCCACTTTCCTTTATGTTGTATCTTATCTATACTTTGTGTACATTGTAAAGAGTGTGGAAGAAGAAGAAGAAACCAGCAAGAAAACGTTTTGGCCTCCATCTCTCTTCTTATATCTTGAGTGAGCTTCTCCTTGTGCATTCTGTGTGTGTTTGGCGCAGCATCTTGAGCAAGTCCCCCCACCATGCGATTCTTGACATGGTATCAGAGCCGCACCACTGAGAGAGGCTGATTTCGAAGGCTGAAGTGAAGGAGAAGAAGCAAGGTTCAAGCAAGCAAGTCACAGGTAAGAAGCTCTCCCATTCTTCCACTCTTTATCTTGGATAGTGCTTGTGGAGGCACCGGAAGCAGGGCAGAGCAAAAATCTCAGATTGCAGTGAGATTTGGTGTGCGTGAAGAGCACTGTGTATACTACAAATAAGCCATTTAGGGCTTGGCCGCAGTTGTTTGGGGCATCTAAGGCCATTTCAGGCCCTGTTTTAGAGCCGCAAGGTTGCGGACAGCAGTTTCAGGGTACACTGTGATTTCGGCTGTTTTGACCGAATGTGCGTACGCAGGTTACAGATTGCGAATCTGTAATTTTTGAGGTGTTTGCAAGAAGCAAACATAAGTTCTATTTGCAAACAGGTTGAGCCCACATGTTTTGAGGAGGCTGTTGGTCATGCTCATTGGGATGCAGCAATGGATGAGGAGATGGCTGCATTAGAGGCCAATAAGACTTGGGATCTAGTATCATTGCCAAAGGGCAAGAAAGCTATTGGATGTAAGTGGGTTTATAAGATTAAGCACAATGTAGATGGTTCTATTAGTAGGTACAAAGCTAGGCTAGTTGCAAAAGGCTATGCCCAGACATATGTCATAGATTATGATGAAACCTTCAATCCAGTTGCTAGGATGGCAACTATTAGATATGTGATTGCTTTGGCAGCAGCCAAAGGTTGGAGGCTGCAGTAAATGGATGTGAAGAATGCCTTCTTGCATGGTGATTTGCAGGAAGAAGTGTATATGGATCAACCAGCACGTTATGAAGATTTAGAGCATCCCACGTATGTGTGCAGGTTGAAGAAGGCACTCTATGGGCTCAAGCAAGCACCTAGAGCATGGTCTGATAAGATCAGAGAGTATCTTGTCAATATTGGCTTTTATGTTTCTGATGTTGATCACTCACTTTATGTGAGAAAGGGAGATGCAGGTTTGGTCATCATAGTCATCTATGTGGATGACTTGATTGTTACAGGTGATAGTGATAGTGGGATTGCTGAAGTCAAGGATTTTTTGAAGAAGTTTGAGATGAAGGATTTAGGTGAGCTAAGGTACTTCCTTGGCATTGAGGTGATCAGATGTGATGATGGTATATGGCTGTCCCAAAGACAGTATGGCTTGGATATGTTGTCTAAGTATGGTATGACAGCATGCAAACCTTTTTCAGTTCCGTTGGAGTAGAATGTAAAGTTGAGTGTTGATATTGGGGATGAGATAGAAGACCCTACTATGTTCAGGAGGATAGTGGGGAGTTTGATCTACATGACCATTACAAGGCCAGACTTGAGCTACGTTGTTGGTCTTGTAAGTCAGTTTATGCAAGTACCTAGAAAGCCACATTTGGATGCAGTCAGATGCATATTGAGATCTGTGAAGTCCACATTACATTATGGACTTTTCTATGAGGCAGGTATAGATATACAGGTGTTTGGATACACAGATGCAGATTGGGCTGGTAGTATGTCTGATAGAAGATCTATCAGCGGATACATGTTCTCTCTTGGTAGTGCAGCAATTGCTTGGAGCAGCAAAAAGCAATCTACAGTTGCTTTGTCGAGTACAGAGGCTGAGTGTATAGAGGTGCTGCTATTGCAGCATGTGAGGTAGTATGGCTACAAAAGTTAATGGTTGATTTGGATGTGCAGGTGGAAGGTCCAATTGTCATTTATTCTGACAACATGATCAATATACAGTTGGCTAGGAACCCTGTGTTCCATGCCAGGACAAAACATATTGAGGTACACTACCACTTTGTGAGAGAGAAGGTACTAGCAGGTGAGATTAACTTGGTGTATGTCAGCACACAGGATTAGATAGCTGACATCTTCACGAAGGAATTGGGTACAGAGAAGCTGCAAAAGTTTCGAAGCTTACTTGGAGATGCAGAGATGCAGTTGAGCTTGAGGGGGAGTGTTGAGATGACAAGCTCAACACATGCGGACATTGATGATGGACCGCTTGGTTAGATGGGTCCACACATCTACACTTAGCACCTCGGTGGTCATTATGACTCTCACATGGCCACTGACTCATTACTTATTATATTCAGGTTGTTACACCTATTTACAGCTGGCATAGTTATAGCGGCAGTCGACTAGTGTAGTCGGTTATGCATTGTTTGACTTAGTAGGCCACTTTTCTTTATGTTGTATCTTATCTATACTTTGTGTACATTGTAAAGAGTGTGGAAGAAGAAGAAGAAACCAGCAAGAAAACGTTTTGGCATCCATCTCTCTTCTTATCTCTTGAGTGAGCTTCTCCTTGTGCATTCTGTGTGTGTTCGACGCAGCATCTTAAGCAAGTCCCCCCACCACGTGATTCTTGACATAAACAAGTGCATGACCTTTTTTGCTAATTTTTCTGGGATATAAATTAGTCAAAAATATTGACTCACTCTTTGTGACACACTTATATATTATATTGAACAAGTAATCTTTTATCCAAGTCCGTGACAAACTAGATGGTGGTATTTTGTGTTGTTAACACCTCAGAGCACGCGAATGTATGATGAAAGCAATGTCCCCAGTGGACGAGGAGAGTATGCAGGTAGAGGGGTTGATGTTGTGGAGGGGATGGAGGGCAAGGAGGGCTTGGAGTGTGTAGAGGCGACATGCATAGGTGATGTAGACAAAGAGACAGGAGGCCAAGAATTTTTTGAGACTGAAATTGACTCCTCTTTGTATGGAGACCTATGTATAGACCCTTTAGTGTATGTTGGGCTATGCCAAGACCTTGACATGGAGCCATAGGCCCAATCGTATTTGTGTCCACTTACTCCATTTATTTATGATTCACTTCTAAGGGTACTTTAGTATAATCATTTTAATTAATATCTTTTTTTGCATAGTTATGTTGTTATGATTTACCTAAATCCTTATATTAATTACACTAAAATCATTTTCTAATTGTATAGATTATCTTTAACAATATCTAAAGAGCAAGATAAGCCAAGGGATGATAGCTGAGGAGCTGTAGGAGAGCTTCATGTGTATGTCTCTGGATTAGATGGCCCACTTTAGAGATATGGTGACTAAGAGTTGTCTTGGTGGTCATCTTCTAGTCGTTCTACCTATTCTACCTTATTCTCTGATGCTTCAATCTCTAGTAGATGGAATTGATGCTCTAGACTAGCTTGAGATGGAGGTGCAAGGATGCGTCGCTTGATCAGAGAAGGAAGTTTTGGGAGGTGCTGTGGAGATTTAGATATTGTGACCCCACGACGGGTTGCTACTCCTCGCTCTTGTACTGATTCCAGAGAGAGTGGCTTAGGTGGGTGTTATGGGTGCACCCATGCAGTGTCCCTCTCTTGTCACTCTAGTGGAGACTTATCACCTATAGGGACATCTGTCTTGTCACTCTAGTAGAGACTTATCACCTATAGGGACATCTACTCCCGTGACTCCAGGTTTCACTCAATCGTCCAAGTGGCACCCCTATGGGTGCTATTCTAAGAGATACCACCCCTGTGGGTATGCTAGATGGACAAGGGTCTATTGGTTATACCCAGGACCTTGGTCATAGGTGGAAGAAACTACACCTTAGACATACCCCAATAGGATATGTATACCTCATCGATGAGAAAACAAGTACTTTGATCATGAGTGATGAGGGGAGGAGGGTTATGGCTCATATGAGAAAGTTGTGCCAACAAGTATTTATGCACAATATTTTAGACCATTGAAAAAATATATTAGAGGATAGCAAGGACTACGTGATAGCATCCTTGCTTGAGGAGTTCTTTTCTAACCTTATTTCTAAAAATGCTACTTTCTTTTCTTTGCAGCACTCCATCACAAACCATGATCCTTCAGGTTTGGAGACTTAGTGTGTGTAGAGAGATACAATGTCATTGAACTCATCAATAGATTGTATGTGCGTGGTGGACCAGTAAGTCAAGCCTCTTTCTTGTTTGCAGTCATTATTTTTCTTGTGATGCATTATGTATTATGGATTAATCTCTATTTGTTTTATATAAATTTTATTCGATGCTTTGTTGTGTCAATATGAGCTCTCTGATGGCAAGGAGTTGTAGCAATCACTTGGATTCATGGAGCACACATTCTTTCCTTTTTTGTCCCTATGATCCATGCAGGCTCTTTCCATGTAGCATTCCTTAGATATATTTCTCATCCTTTGTATATGGACTCGCATTATGCAATATTTATAGATACATTTCCATGTTTATTTTGGACTCTCCTCTCTATCATTCCATGTAGTTTTATGAGTTATCATCATCAATATTATACTTATTTAAATATTCAATCAATAACCCTTTTTTTCTAACATCTTATGCTGCACGTGTCTCGATGATGATTGTGTATTCAATATATACTTACTTTATGGAAAATTATTCAACACATGGTGCTAGAAGGTGGCAGGGTAGTATATTTCCCTGCCACCTAATTCTTTTTTCCCTATAATCGTCACTATTAGCATTAGTAGGGTTTAAACACTCAGTCATACTAACCGGGGTATATAAGGTGTAAGAGCCCCAGATTAGGGTAACTAGTTATTATCAAGAACATACTCTTCACCTTCATCTCCAACTTCCATGGCTTCCTCCCTCCTCTCCTCTTTTCTCTCTTTCTCTCTCCTCTTCTAGTCTTTTTTCTTCTTCTTCTTCTTCTTGCTCTCTTTCTCTCTCTTTAGCTCTTCTCCTCTCTCCTCTCAGCTTCATTCATTACAAGTGATATCAGAGCTTTAGGCTTTGGTCCTTTTCTCCTTTCCCCTTTCTTTCTTTTCAAATCCCAAAAACTCTAGTTACTCAACTTACAGGTATAGGTACAACAAGAAGGACTGCAGTTAACTTCAGCTTTTTGGAGCAAGCAAGAGGTATGGCTAGAGACTTAGACATATCTGAAGGCAAAACATTTAAAATAGTAGGTTGTCACTTATTTTAATGCAAATTTTAAGGGTTCTAGGTCAATTTTGGAGTCTCATGGATTAGAAGATGACAAAAACTCAGCCACTTTTTGCTTCAACCCCTTTCTCTCTTCTCCCAAGCAAACTGCCATAGCCATACAGTAGAGAAGAACCCTTCATTTTCTCTAGAGCAGCCATGGAAGTGCCCTATTGAAGCCTTGGATGTCTTCCCCAGTTGCCCCCAACCAAGGGCCATACCGTTGAGAAGGGTCACAGGCTAGGAGAGAGCCTAGGGAACATCCCGCTTTTTGTGGCGCATTTTATACTATTGTTCCCTGCTCTACCTCATTCCCCCTCTACTCCATCCTTCCTTCCCTACTACCCTCTGTCACTCTAGGCTCTTGATCAACACTCTTACATCCTCCTTTTTGACAATCTTGGCCTCGGGAATCAGCCTCCAAGGTGGACAACAACTGGACAGTTTGGGACAGTTTGGGGCAGCCATGGCCTCTTCAAACGGAAGCCATCTCTGACCTTGAGAGCTCAACCCCCACAAACCCTTCAGCCCATGAATGAATTCTCTCAACCGGATGATGACATGGATTTCAACATGCATGGGAGCTTTGTGAGCAGCCATGAAAGCTTCTCTTGAAGCTTTCCCTCTCTGAAGCTCAAGCTCAGGGACAAGCACGGGAACCATCCTCATCAGTAGTAGCATTCCAATGTTGAAGTCTTCTTCAACATTTACCCCAACCAACTGGACTTAATCAATGGAGAAATTGGGCATCATGATGAGTCATGCCCCAATAGTCTTCCCAAGCGATAAAGAGGTATGCCAATCTGATCTTAATCTCTCAATTTAACCACTTGCTGAGCTTAATACCTTGTTGGAGAGATTTAAGATTGCATAGGTTTACTAGCTCAATCCTCTTTGTGTGCATGCATCATATCTCTTCCTGAAATTCATTGTATTGGCTAACATTAACCCCCATTTTGTCCTGTGATTTTGGATAGTCCCCAAAATGAATGATAGCCATTCTAAATTGGGTAAGTAGCAGCCAGTGAGTCACTAGACTACCAAGGTAACCCCTACCCCAACCTTTGTTCATTCCTTGCATCTCATGAAAAGACCCAATGTCTCTTTCCAATGCATCTCATGCTGATTGATTAATAAAAATGTCTCTTTCCAAAGCATCTCATGCTGATATGGCTAAGGAAAAAGGCCGATGCTAGGTGAGGTGGTAAGACAAAAGAGAGGTGACCCTCCCTTACCACTTAAGACCTTGAAGGGATGCACAACTTGGCCCGGGGGAACTTTTCCCACCTCCCGGTGATTCGGAGCTTGATACTTGTATGCAGGTGTACGTACCTTCCATGAGCTCAACCCTCCCTGATGCAACAAATCCCCTTGGACACCCCCACAATGCTCATGGCATCCATGTATAACACTTGAAGTGCATGCAGTCAAAAGAGATGTATGGCAGTGAGTTCACTTATGCATTGACGAGATAGAAGATAGGTATGAAATGATGCTTGGAATAATGCTCAGTATGCTATTTATGTTGTCATCAAGCCCCTTGGACTATGCTCTATCCATACAAGACTTTTGCAATAAGGGACAGTTTTGGTCACAGTCCTGAAGGAAATTCACAAAGATCCTATTGCAAAAAATTGTGTTTTGAATATGGAAGTGAACCCTATAGCCCACCTCAAAGAGGGCTTTGTCCCCTCTGGTTTGAATCAAAAACCTTCCCAATCGGAGCTACAGTTTGGAAGTTATACCCATTTTTTTGCTCTAGGATCACTGTGGATAGGGTGTAGACATGCATAGTAATCCCATTACAGAAAATTCTGATCATTTTTTGTCACAAAGTTTAATAGCTCATATCGAAGAGGACTTTTTCCCCTCTGACTTGAGACAAACATCTCATCAATTGGAGTTTCCTACAAAAGGTTATGCCATTTTTACTGACAACAAATCATGTGGATTGCATCCAGATGGCTGGCCAGAAAGGCAAAAGCAAGACCCAAGAGGAACTCCAGAGGGATATTAGAGACTCCTGGACCTCCATGAATGAGGAACCAATCTCTGCACAGGATTGCCATGGTGACATACATGATAAAATGCCAAAAGTACACCCTTCTCAATCACATCCTCTGTTAGCATGAGTTTCGTCATATGGAATGGCATAATGACATGGTCGCCAACCACGGCCAAATGATGTCCAAGTTTGATGAAGCAATCGAGCACATGGCTCTCTCAAACTCAAAGACTCAACAGACCTTGGATCAGCTCACTACTCTTGTTGCTCAATTAGAAATCACTTCATCCCAAGGGAAGGCCAATGACTCCAAGCATGAGTCTAGACATCCTCCACATCAGGAACCATTGCATGGTCCACATGATATACTTGGTGCTAAGGGAATTTCCCCTTCTACCTATGAGATTGGTGAACCCTCTCATGCGCATGATGACCCTCTATTGAATTCCCCCGTCCACCATTCCGCCAAAATCCCATTGAGGCCTTCTCCCACCCTTGGTCGAATTTTCACCGCTCTCCCTAGGAGCCCCTATGCACCCCCGATGAATCAGCCCCATCAAGGACAATATGGTATAAATGGCCAGCATGGAAAGCATGGACAACATGGGCTTGATGCACCACATGGGATGTATAGACAGCAAGGCATGTATGGCAACCACGGGATGTATGGATAGCAAGGGTTTCATGGGCAGCATGGCCCTAATGAATTCTTGACAAGATCGTCCTCACAAAGTACAACAGGCAATCCCCCTCACCGTCTGATTTAGAGGAATGGATGTCCAAGTTGGAGTCCTACTTCAATATCTACCCTCGCACCAATGATCATAAAATTCTTTTTGATTCTCTCCACTTGGAAGGGTTTGCCCACACATTGTGGTACTATATCAATTGAGAGAATCAACAGTTCATTGACTGGGAAGATTTTAAAATGCATATGGTTGAAGTTTTTGTGTCTCCTATGGAAAAAGAGAGGTTGGCAAGACGATGGTACACTCTTGACCAACGTAACCTCATTGTATGTGAATACACAAATCTGTTCATGAACTTGACCGTGTATGTGGAGAGTATTAGTGATGATGCTAAAATGCACAAGTATATCTATGGGTTGGAACCGAGTCTATCGGCAGATGTCATGGCCCAAAAACCTATCACCCTGTTTGATGCAATTGAATAAGCTGAGAGATATGCAAGAAAGTATCATAAGAATGAACATTTTCAGCAAGGTTTGGATAGCCCCACATTCCTTCACGTTCAGCCCCATACGAAGGTAGTTTTTGAGGCCCTTGTATACCCAATAGCAACCCCCAAGTATTCACTTACCCCGCCTTCCATGCTGAAAGAAAAATGGGCACTTTTGAGACAGCTTTTGACTCTAGTGCTGAGAATAAGTATGCTAAGAATAGATAGTCCAATGCATCACCTTCCCATGGATCCGGTAGCCAACGGTTCATTTTCGCAAATGTTGTGAAGGAACGGATGAAAAATGGCATATTCTTTAAGTGTGGAGATAAGTACACTACTGATCATGCCTTCAAATGCCCATACAAGACAACTAAGGTCAACGTTCATAGCATGTATGTCATGGAAGATTAGCACAATGATGAGGATGACTTGCCCACTCACCAGGCTGAGCCTACAGAGGATGTTGATCACGAGCAGTTTTATGACCCAAAGGATCGGTTTCCCTTTGACTCGGACAGTGATCCATCATGGATACTTGATTTGACATCCCACCCACCTAAGAATTCCGTTTGCTCGATCTCTTTGGATGCTTGGATAGGTTCCCGAAGCCCCAACACCCTTCACATTCAAGGCAGTATCAATGAAAATCACGTATTCATCCTTGTGGATAGTGGTAGCACTCATAGTTTTGTCAATAAACCAGCCACCATTGATCGGTTGAAATGCACCCCTATGGCACTACACCACCCCTTGAAGGTCCAAGTAGCAAATGGAGAAGAAGAAATCAGCACACATGTATGTCCCGCACATTTCCCTTATGCTTGGCTAAAAATTATGTGGCACTAGTTGATAGGATTGCCATAGATATAGGCCCCATTGATGTTGTCTTAGGCTATATTGGCTAGGGGAAAATTACTATGGACTTCTCTTAGCTCTACATGGAGTTTATGATGCATGGACAGTCTATCCACCTAAAGGGAGTTCAAGATCATACTGATTTTCAGCTTATTACATCAAAGCAACTCAAAAGGGAGTTTAAGAAATGCTCACAAATATTTGTTTAAGACTTTCTAGATGAGTTGAAAGAGGCATGCTTTTTCACTAAGATTGACTTGTGCTCTGGCTACCATCATGTTGAATGCTGAAATGACTAGATTTTTTTGGTTGATTTTTGTTGATTTTGAGGCCTGAATTGTTGATTTTTAATGGATTTTGAGTGATTTTTGGTTGCTTTGGAAGTGTTTGAAATTATTTTGGATGATATTAATTATGTTTTGGAAGGTCATGATGATTCTTAGTAGAAATATGAGGCTCTGTGATGTTCTGATAGATTCTGTTGAGGTTCTAATTGGCTCTAATACCTTCTGTTTAGCTTATGTTTTGTTCTGATTTTCTTCTGGTATGAAGCATGGATTGATGATTGATAAAGGTTGAGGTATTTTAAAATCTTATTGAATATTTTTTTATATTTTGGGATGGTTTTAGCATGAGTTATGAGGTTCTAATGTTCTCTCATGACCTTCTGTTAACCCTCTGTAGACCTTCTATAGAGCCTCTGTTTTTGCTATGTTTCTGTTCTGTTCTGTTCTGTAGATTTTCTGTAAGTGTTCTATGGAATGTATGTAAGACTTTGGAAAATTTTTCTAACTTTTGGAAAGGATGAATCTAAGTTCAAAATATCTTAAACAAATGGAAGAAGTAGCTGTTGAAGATTGAATAGAAGACTGAAGTGAAGTGACAGTAGTCAGCTATGAAGAGACACTTTAGTGGCTCTGGTGCCCTTTCATATCAGACATATCTCTTGGGAGGTGCATCTACGACCTAAGAAGGATTGTTGAGAGTGATTATAGAGTATTTTAGTGAAGAGATGATGAGAGTGATTATAGAGTATTTTAGTGAAGAGATGATGTACTATTGATTGAAAGAGAGAGAGAGAAAGAGAGAGTCAAAGATAGCCAATTCTATCAAAAAAATGTATCTATCTATGAGAGATTGAGAGAAAGAATTATGAAGAAAATGAAGATGAATACTATGTCATTATTTACATTCAAAGTGGTGTCTTTCTTTTGTGTTTCTTGTTCTATTGATGGATTTTATGAAGATGTTGAAGATTATGGTTGATTCTATCAAATCCGTGGGAGATATCTACTATGATGCTGCGTGAAAATTTATTATTTTCCTTGTTATGGTTCTCTAAAGAATGAAACAAAAGATTCTTGATATTACAAGATAGATTTTCCTATGGTAGATACCCCTTTTCCTTGGTACTCCTCTTGGGGCTCCATGTTTTTGGTGTGCAGCCGGGGAAACTTGCCATCAACAAGTACTAGAAGAGGCTGAAAATGAAGAAAATGGCATTGCCAAGAAGAGAAGAATTCAATGGATGTTTACAAAGTTCCTTCTTCCATTGAAGAGTTGGAGATTCTCATTACCAAAGACACTTTCCACAAGAAGTTCATCCCACAATGGCGGAAACACATTACCATCATGATGCAAGCTCCATGTGGTGGACTATTTCCTCTTTCAGTTGAAGCAACAGAGATGTGCATCTTGGTAACAAATTGTTTGGGAACAAATTGAAGTGTAGAAAACAAGAGAATGACCATCCATGGAAGATTTAGCATTCATTGAGAAGTTCCCAAACATCATTAAGTGGGAGATCGTAAAGAAGCTTCAAGAGTCATGGTCAGTGGAGGTTCACGGAAACAAGAAAGAAAAGAGTTGGAATTTGTTCGTGGATGCTCAACAGCAAGATACGTGGAATGCTTGGTGTTCTGACAATCTTCTGTTTGTCCAATTAGCAACCCACTAGAAGTTGGTAGACAAAGTGTTCTTAACAACATACACTGCTGAATACCTCAAAAGCTGGCATTATTATGATGATGCCACAACAAAAATCCTAAGAAGAATGAGTTTTGATACTTTCAGAACGGAATATCTCCCCCTCTGTAGTGGTTTGAAAGATGAATTTAGAGATGTTCAAAAAAAGGAAGTAGAAGAGATGTTGACAAAACGTCCTCCAAAGACTGAAGCCCCCTCTGATTCTATTCAATTGAGTATAGACCAACTGGTTGGAGCCAGCCCCCTCATGAATGATGCAATCAAGAGGCAAGCACTAGAATGAGTCTAGAGGTACGTGAGAAGAGAGAATGCAAGAATCAAGGCTGAGAACAAGCTTTTGATGCCTTAAAAACACTCTTTATAGAAGTCCCCATGGCGAATCAAGGTCCCTTTCCTAGTCAAATTCATCATGGAAATATTGATGACATGCTAGCAAATGTAGTCCCATTTCCAACTTTTAAGGGAGAGTACAATGAAGACCCTGATCTTCATGTTGCAGAGTTTATGGTAGCATGTGTGGCTAACAATGCCAGAATTCCCAAGCATTGGTTAGCAATATTTCCCACCACTTTCAAGGGCACGACGTTTCAATGTTATGAGAGACAAGCAACATGAACTTTTGGCACATGGGATTGGCCTTCCTCACTAAATTCAAGCGTGAAGGTTTTAAAGAGTAGATGCGAGAGGAGTTAATGAACCTAAGTCAATCCTATGAAGAAAGAGTAGAAGCTTATGCCAGAAGGGTTCTTCCAAGTTGGATCAACCAATATATTATGTAAGCCAAAAGGTCACTGATAGAGAAAAAAACTACACTGTGATAGAGCTGCAGTGCTTAGCAATGGTGTTTGCATTGGAGAAGTTTCAACACTATCTATTGTCGACGCATTTCAAGTTCTACATGGACCATGAATCCATGTCCTTCCTAATGAACAAAGTAGATGTCAAAGGACGAATGATGGTTGCTCATGTTCCAGGAGTTTGATTTTGAAGTGGTCACTAAGCATAGTTGTTCCCATGTCCTATAGCCAATCATCTGTCATGGATCCCTTAAACTACAGAAGAGAAACAGGATGATCCAAATCTTCCTGATGCTTCCTTGTTTCTAGTCAAAATAGTTACCCCATGGTATGCAGACATAGCCAACCTTCTGGCGACTCAACAATATCCCCTGGCATCTCGAGCCGTGAGAAGAAGAAGCTTTTGTTGAAATCAGTTCCCCTACACTTTGCCCTACAGTGCATGGAAACCACTCAAGCACGACACAAGGCCTATCATGACAACTTCATCAAGCACAAGGAGTTCAAAGAAGGTGATATTGTCTTGTTCTATGATTCTCGATTTGGCAAGTTTCTGTTAGATATGATCAATGCCCCACCCTCATTAGGTGCTACCAATGATCCATGGTGCTCAAAGTTGTAAGGCCCCCATTATGAGGAGAAGCCAAATGTGAGCCCGGACATTGGTTGAGTCCTGACTTGTATATCAGATGAGGTCTATGTGACCGGATGGCAAAAAGGTGACTGTTGTGGGTCTAATCTTTGGGTTAGACGGAGTGGTTAAGCTGGTAGCAACTCGAGGCACATTGCATTGAGTTGCGTGGTAAGGGAGTTAAAAGGGGCCCCTATTGTGGGGTCCGGGGGCCGCGGAAGCGGCCCCTGGCTGGGGGGTCCCAGGGGGGCCAGCGGCCCCCCTGGCGGGGGTCCGGGGGCAGCGCCCCCGGCCCGATGGTAAAGGGAATATTCCCTGGAATATTCCCTGGCCGACTAGTGGAGGCTCATATGGTAGGTCGGTCAGCAGGCCGACCTAACGACCTTCGCGGGCTATAAAAGCTAAACCCCTTCGCAGCCATCTTACACTCATCTTTCACCCAGTCAGAGTTGTTGTTCCAGCTAGCCTTAAGCTCTTCACCTATCTTCTGTCTAGATCGCCATCTAAGCTTCATTCATTGGAAGCGCAAGGGTGGACAGAGCCATCTTTGTATCAGTTGTTTGGAGTTAAAGAATTTTACTGATTCTCCTCTTATCTGTTGTGTACTCTCTATCTCTTTCTCAGATTCTGTTCGCTGCGCCGTGTAATATTTTACATGGTATCAGAGCCCAGGGGGCTCTAGAGATCGGAGAGCGTGCAAGAGGCAAAGGCTTCAACAGCAAAGAGAAACGATGTCGACTCCGGGAAGCAGTTCTGGCGCATCAGGAAGCGGTGCAGGAGGTGGTGCTGCTGTACCGGCTATTCAAACACTGAGGATTCGTCCACCAACCTTCAGCGAAGACAAGTTAGATGGTACAAACTACACCTTGTGGAAGTTCAAAATTACAACTATCCTTGATTCTTATGAGCTTCTGGAGACTGTGCTGGGGACTGACGCAGAACCACAGCCTACCCCCGACCCATCAAATCCTAGTGTGATGATTCCTCCGAATGCAGATCTTCTACGAGCTTGGAAACGAAGGAATGCAGATGCATTGTGTGCCTTAGTTACAAGCTGTTCTGACAGTGTTTTGACTCTGATTCAGCATACAACCAAAGCGTCAGAGGCTTGGAATGTACTAAGGAGTCAGTATGAAACACGAAACCAAACAAGGATTCAAAACTTGGAGAATCAACTAGCAGCGGAGAAGTTTGCTGAAGGAGAGACGGTTGAAGCATTCATCACTCGGATTAAGAATCTGCGCGACCAGATGGCTGGCGCTGGGATACAAAAGAGTAGCGAAGAGCTAGCTCGGAGGTGTCTTCGGATTTGTCCACAAAAGTTTGATGGACTAGTAACTGCCCTTAATACTCAGGTGAGACCTCAAGCTTTGACTTTTGAGGAGTTTTGTGCATTATTAATGGAGGAGGAGTTGAGGCTGAAAGCCCGAGAAGGAAGCAACAATGGAGATGCTGCATTCTCTGCCAATGCAAAAGGCAAAGGTGTTTCCTCCACCAAAAATGATGGTGACAAAAAGAAAAAGGGCGGCAAGAAGAAGTTTCAAGGAGAGTGCTTCTACTGTAAGAAGAAAGGACATGCAATTGCAGATTGTCGTGTCAAGAAGGCAGATGAAAAGAATGGTACCCTTAAAACTAAAGGGAAAGAGACAGCCAATACGGCTGAAGCAGAGTTGGAATTATTCATGGCGACCATTGAGGAAGTGTGCTCCTCGGCGCAAGAAGAATCTACCACTGACTCTTGGGTGTTGGATAGTGGGGCCTCCCGTCACATGACCAACAAGAAAGGTCTATACAGTTCTATGCAGCCTCTACAAGAATCCATCACTGTGACGGTTGGAAATGATGCTAAATGCCCTGCTGCGGGCACAGGTACTATTTCTTTTGTTGCTGCAAATGGTGAAGTCAAAAAGCTTTCAAATGTGTTGTATGTTCCCGAAATCAGGAGAAATCTCTTATCAGTTGCTGCCATAACTGATCTTGGTCATGAAGTGAGGTTCAAGAAGACAGGTGCAGAAATTATTGATAGTGCTGGCACAATTGTTGGCAAAGGAGAAAGAAGGAACAACCTGTATGAGCTAAGTGCTCTTACAGCCACCGCTGGAGTGGGCACAAGTAAGCTTTGGCATGAAAGGTTTGGACACATCGGATTTGCAGTATTGAAGGAGATGCAAAAGCAAGGTATGGTTGCTCACCTACCTACAATAACTGAATTGAAGGAACCATGTGAAGCTTGTATGATGGGCAAGCAACAGAGAAAGGCATTTCCACAAGAAAGCAAGAATAGAGCACATGCTCCTCTAGAGTTGGTGCATGCTGACTTGTGTGGTAAGATGCCTACACAGGCCTTGGGGGGATCTTCTTATTTTATGTTGATTGTCGACGACTACAGTAGGAAGATGTGGGTGTACTTCCTTCGTGATAAGGCTCAAGCTTTTGGTAAGTTTAAAGAATGGCTAATACTTGTTGAGAATGAAACAGGGAAAAGTGTGAAGAAATTTAGAACAGATGGTGGTGGTGAGTTCAACTCAAAGGAGTTTGAAGGCTTTTGCAAGAGCAAAGGGATCAAGCGTCAATTGACGACGCCTCACACACCTCAGCAGAATGGTGTTGTGGAACGCAGGAATCGTACCATTGTGGAGATGGCAAGATGCATGCTAAAGGGCAAGGGATTGCCTAACCATTTTTGGGCTGAAGCTGTTAATACTGCAGTCTACATTCTAAATCGGAGCTACACAAAGGCTCTCAAGGGAAAAACACCTCATGAGGCTTACACTGGTAAGAAACCATCTGTTTCACATTTCAGAATTTTTGGATGTGAATGTTATGCACATGTTCCAGATGAGAAGAGAAACAAGTTACAACCAAAAAGCAGAAAATGTATCTTCTTGGGTTATAGTGATGAGCAGAAGGCTTACAAGTTATATGACCAAGAGGCAAAGAAGATCATCGCGAGCCGTGATGTGGTGTTCAAGGAGGAGCCGCATACAGTGGAGGAGGAGAAGGCAAGGTCTTCCACTTTATCATCAAGCGAAGAAGTAGTCCACTATGAACCTGTCCCGAGAGCTATCCCTATCCTTAAGGAGGAGGAAGCATCATCTTCAGATGATGAGGAAAAAGTTCACCAACCTGACATCACCCCACCGGAAAAGCCATTGCCGCGCTGGGTGAAGCAGCTCTATGACCACAATAATCCTATGCCTGCATCTGTTGAGGAGAAGGCAGACGGACCAAGGAGGTCTCAGAGAATAGAGGAGCAAAGGAGGGCTTCTGCTCACATAGTCAACATGGCCTTGATGGTTGAGATTATGAGAGAAGTAAAGGAGCCAACTGACTTAGAAGAAGCACTTGCAGATCCATCATGGAAGGCTGCTATGCAGGCGGAGTATGACAGCATAATGAAGAATGACACTTGGGAGCTAGTGGATCGGCCAACAAAGCGGAAGATTATTGGCACCAAGTGGATCTGGAAGGTAAAGTACAAGGCTGATGGTACCTTAGAAAAGTACAAAGCTAGACTGGTTGCCCAAGGATTTTCACAAGTTGAAGGGTTTGATTTTCAAGAGTCATTTGCCCCAACTGCCAGAATGACCACTATTCGCACGGTACTTGCAGTGGCTGCCCACAAGAAGTGGCCAGTGTACCAAATGGATGTTAAGTCAGCGTTCTTAAATGGTGACCTCAAGGAGGAGGTGTACGTGGCTCAGCCACCAGGGTTTGAGGCCCCCCATTCTGAGAACAAAGTGTGTAAACTAAAGAAGGCATTGTATGGGCTGAAACAAGCCCCCAGAGCATGGTACCAGCGGATAGATAGGTTCTTTTTAAACCTAAACTTCAAAAGATGTGCCTCAGATGCTAACTTGTATGTTTACAGGGATGGTAAAAAGTCTGTAGTGATTGTCCTATATGTGGACGACCTTCTTATTACAGGTGACTATGAAGATATGATCAACCAAACTCGAAAGGCTTTGAGTTTTGAGTTTGAAATGACAGACTTGGGCTTGCTGCACTATTGTTTGGGGATTGAAGTCTGGCAAGAGCCAGGAAAGATCTTCATCTCTCAGAAGAAGTATGCATGGGAGATCTTGAAGGCATTTGGCATGACCGAGTGCAAGGAGATAGCTACACCTATGGAGGTGAATGTAAAGTTATCCGTTGAGGATACATCAGCACTAGCAGACATTGGGAGGTATAGGAGGTTGGTCGGCAGTCTAATCTACTTGTGTAACACCAGACCAGATATCAGTTTTGCTGTTGGTGTTTTGAGCAGGTTCTCAAACAAACCTCATGAGAGTCATTGGAAGGCTGGGATGCGGGTGCTCAGATACTTGAAGAAAACTCTTGACTATGGTATCACATACAGTTTCAGAACTTCTCTTGTGGGGAACTGTGACTCAGATTGGGCCGAGGAGATAGTTCACCTATGGGTGGACATTGAGGGGGGGTGTTAGATATGATCAATGCCCCACCCTCATTAGGTGCTACCAATGATCCATGGTGCTCAAAGTTGTAAGGCCCCCATTATGAGGAGAAGCCAAATGTGAGCCCGGACATTGGTTGAGTCCTGACTTGTATATCAGATGAGGTCTATGTGACCGGATGGCAAAAAGGTGACTGTTGTGGGTCTAATCTTTGGGTTAGACGGAGTGGTTAAGCTGGTAGCAACTCGAGGCACATTGCATTGAGTTGCGTGGTAAGGGAGTTAAAAGGGGCCCCTATTGTGGGGTCCGGGGGCCGCGGAAGCGGCCCCTGGCTGGGGGGTCCCAGGGGGGCCAGCGGCCCCCCTGGCGGGGGTCCGGGGGCAGCGCCCCCGGCCCGATGGTAAAGGGAATATTCCCTGGAATATTCCCTGGCCGACTAGTGGAGGCTCATATGGTAGGTCGGTCAGCAGGCCGACCTAACGACCTTCGCGGGCTATAAAAGCTAAACCCCTTCGCAGCCATCTTACACTCATCTTTCACCCAGTCAGAGTTGTTGTTCCAGCTAGCCTTAAGCTCTTCACCTATCTTCTGTCTAGATCGCCATCTAAGCTTCATTCATTGGAAGCGCACGGGTGGACAGAGCCATCTTTGTATCAGTTGTTTGGAGTTAAAGAATTTTACTGATTCTCCTCTTATCTGTTGTGTACTCTCTATCTCTTTCTCAGATTCTGTTCGCTGCGCCGTGTAATATTTTACAGTTTCTTGGCAAGCTTCAACAATGCTAGATGGGTCCTTACTACTTACTGTCAATCCTAATGGTTCTGTCCAAGTGCAAGCCGTTGATGCTTCTAAGGATCCTTTTCTGATCAATGGCTATCGCCTGAAGAAGTACTTCCCTCCCTGGCGATCTTGACAATCACAGTTGACCCACCCTTTCCCTTTTGGGTGTTGCACTGTCCTTCTCTTCCCGCTCCTGATAGCCCTTATAATCTTCCTTATGAGGCCGTCTCATTCTACTAGCCCCTCCCATCCTTACTCTATTCTCCTCTCATTTGATCCAGCAGTGATGATGCAAATGGTCTTGACATATGGTATTTCTACCATTCTCTTTATTCACGAAAAAACAAAACAAAAATACCAAAAAAAAGAGATATATCAGTCATGGGAGAAAAGGACTTAGATCGTTGTCATGCCGACCTATTCTTCGAGAAAAGCTGGAAACACCCTCCGGAGTAGGAAAGAGAAAAAAAAACAAACTGTTATGGGAGAAAAGGAAGCGATTCCCTGTCATAGCAGGCCTCGTTCCAAGACAAGGTGGTAAACACCCTTGGACGAGAAGCTGGCTGTGGAAAAGGTGGCAACATCCTGCAGTCCAGCACAATTGAATCACTAGCCGAACCTTTTCAAACGCAATTTCTAGAGCCACCTCCCTTGGTGCACTGGATCAGCAGTCTCATTCGAAGGAGTGATTCCCTACAATAGACTACCTTTTCCAAAGATGACATGCTCTACAGATAAAAACAAGTACGAGATATATTGGCTACCTCCCTGGGTATGCCTCTTCATTGGCACCTTGTCAACAACCAACCAGCAATCTTCATCGACAACCCTTTGAGTGCTGCGAGCTTTCATCCTAACCAAATGGGGATGTAAGTATGGTATGCCCTCTGTATCTATCACTGAGTGTGAGACAAAGGGCGGGGTGAGTGACCAATCCTCTCCCTTTAATTCAAATGAGAGGTGCGATGTGTGAATGGAGTATTGCACACACAATTTGGGCCTCTCAATGCACAAAGCACGTTCTATTCCTATGCACTGCACTATAAGGCTCCATGGCCTTCCTTCTTGCACCTATGCCGGCATAGGGCGGGATGCAAAGTTGCACTATCAAATGCACACAAGGAATGCAACCTCTACACAAGTGACTGTGAGGCTTATATCAATGGGTGTAAGGAAGGGGCTGCCCTCCTGTATTCTCCAGCAGAGTGTTAGTCAGAACGGAGTCAGAGTGTGATTGGTGTCTCCTCAAAACAATCATTGAGAGGTGCGGATTGAGGGACGTTACAACATTGGAGTAAGGTATGTTCTCATTTTTCTATACACCCACGAGATGGGTCTCTGCCACCATCACAAGCCACGCCACCCTGTTCTATACACTGCACGATAAGGCTCCTTGGCCTTCCTGCTTGAACCTATGCCAGATGGGTGGAACGCACGAATGCACCATCAATTGTGCACACTGGCATGTTCCCTCCCAATCATTTTCTCCTTGTTCCATTCTATACCGAGCATGAATTATGGGATTTCATGCTTATTCATTGCGTGATGTATGTCATGGGGCAATCGACTATTCTATCATCCTCCTGCGTGCCCGTGAGCTACGAGTTCTATTCTTCGTCATCGACATTTGAATTGACAGACTCTACCGGCACAACTATCTCCCTGGGTGTCGCTGCATGGTCCCTACCATGATGGACGTGTTCTATTGCATGTCTAAGTCTCTCCTGCCGGCCGACGATGGCTCCGATCTTCCTACATCAACATTGACAGTTCCCTTCAACCATATCCGAAATGGGTCAAGTGTTCCTAGCCCTACCTTTCTATTTTCAAGTGCATATTATGTCTTGAGTGTGGGGACGTTAGTGTCTAGTCGATTGACAAGTCCTAGGCCATGTCGATCAATCTACTCTAACCGGTAAGGTCTTAAGTGTGGGGACGCGTCCCTACGCGTTTGATGTGCATATCCCTTGCATCTATCATTACCCAATCATGCATGTCTATCCCATACTATTTCTACCCTAATGGGGTCCCTTCCCCACCACCCACCCTTGTACCCCCTGTTATCAAGGCAGTTTCCCTTGCAGTTGCTTTTATTGCGTAATTTTTTTCCTTTTCTATGTGAACGCATCCTACATTCACCAAACTCCTGATCAACCTTGTAATCATGTTTTTACCTTTGAATAACACCCTTTTCCTTTTTACATCCCCCAGTTTCGGCTTACTGTTTTTGCATTATTAATTTTTGATGCAATTTCCACCAATTGGATGTTTTTCCATGTGAACGATCCATTATTGTTTTGGAATGTTGATCTAATATGCCAGCCCTATCCTATGCCTTCCTTTGGCCATTTTTCCTTTTACCCACCTGTCATTCTGACGTACAGTTTGTCCATTATTCATTTTTGCGTGGTTTTGTGCCTTTTTCGCATACGTTTTGGACCTTTTTCCATGTGAACCTACCCTATTCTCTTCACAATTCAATTCTGACGAGATAGCCTTGTCCCGCCATCCTTCTTGCACAATTATCATTTTTCCTCTACCCTATTTTTCCCTTTGTATTTTTTGTTATTAATTTTTATTGGAGTTTTCGAGCTCCATTTTCTTGTTTTTCCCATGAGAACGCCTCCTAACCCATCCGAATTGAGATTTGATGTGACAACCCTAAAGATCATGTATGTCTTGACATTTTTCCTTTTTACTATCCTTTGTTTCGGTGCACAAATCCTTCCATATTAATTTCTGAATCCCTTTTCGGGTACGATTTTTGGATTTTTTCCATGTGACCGGATCTTACCTTCATTAGAACTGTGTTCTAACATGATATATCTATTTGGCATGCCTTTTTGCACTTTTTTTTCTTCCTGCATTTCATTTCGGTCCATGGATTTTTTTATATTAATTTTTGTATGTGTTTTCGAGTCCAAATTTTGTGTTTTTTCCATGGGAACACCCTGATTTTTTCCCGGACACCCCATTACCTTCTTCTACTGTCTCCCCTCAACTTTTAGCACAATTTTCCTTTTTTTCACATTTCATTTCGATGCACAATTTGGGTTTTATGAAAATTTTCAGCTCATTTGCGCCCATCGTGCCTCTCATGTTGCGTGTGACCGCTCATTTTTTTTTTACTCATGATGTCACGTCCGTCGCGTCATCCCACACCCGTGCCGTCGTCCGAACCCCCATTGCTTCCTATCACTGTAAACTTTCTTTACCTCACCCCGCACTTATGTGCGGTCTCCCTTCCTTCTGCTTCTTCTTTTTCTTCTTCTTCTTCTTCCTCCTCCTCCTCCTCCTCCTCCTCCTTCTCCTTCTGCTATTGCTACTTCTTCTTATTCTTCTTCTTCCTCCTCCTCCTCCTCCCCCTCTTCTTACTCCTCCTCCTTCTCCTTCTGCTACTACTGCTTCTTCTTCTTCATTTTCTTCTTCTTCTTCTTCTTCTTCTTCTTCTTCCTCCTCCTCCTCCTCCTCCTCCTCCTCCTCCTCGATCTTGGTCGTCTACGCTGCCGCCTGGTTAGGCCACCGTTGCCGCTGACGTCGTCGCCGCCACCTCGACCGCCGTCTATGCCCATTCACCGCTGCCCAGGCCACCGTCCGCGCCTACCTGCCACCGCCGCCACCTATCATTCCATACCTCCCCTCTCCCACCATACCACCCCTCCCACTCGCTCACCATTCCCCCTGCCCACCATACCCCTCCCTTGTCCAACCCCCCTTACCCACCCCCTCCCTTGTCCACCCCCCGCCCACCAAACCCCCCTTCTCCACCCCCTGCCCACCAAACCCCCCTTGCCTAATCCCCCTTGCCTGCCCATTGTCCACCCCCCCCCCCCCAAACCCCATTCACACAAAAAAAACACAAAACGACCCCACAACAAACCAAAAAACAAAAAACTCCATTAGCCCCCGTTCCCCTACCGCACGCTTCGAGTCCCCCTTTGCCCCCGTTCTCCCACGGACATCTGTCACCATATCACTGCCGCCCTTCTTTCCTTTTCCATGCCCCATCGGGTCCATACCTCTTGTGGGTGTTCACACGTCTCCGCGTATTGGTGTTGATATTCGTGTTCGTGTTCGTGTTCGCGTTCGTGAGTTGCACGCGAGTGTTCAGACGAGGGGACGCGCATTTGGATTTGTCTGTGCGGTGGTGTGTGCCAACTGAGCACAAGCTACTATTTACACGGAGCCCAGGTACCTCCTTTTTATTTTTCAAAAACCCATTAACACTCGAAAAAACACCTAAAACCCTTAAAAATCATTAAAAATCATAAATATTCAATTAAAAAACAAAAAATAGCTAAAATTTTCCTTACCAAATTGGAAATTTTTTTGGTTTATCTTGCTGGTTACAATGCAAAGAATTAATTGCAAAAAATTAACAACCCTTAAAATCGTTTAAAACTCATTGAAAATTGAGAAAAAATCACTAAAAAACATAATTAAATTCAAAAAAATCACCAAAAAATCCATCAATGCATTTCACTACTTTTGGAATATTTTCTAAGTTGAAAAAGCCTTGACACATGATCACTCTATTATTTTAAGGCCAAAATATTAAACTTTTACCTAAATTCATAGAAATTTCATTTTAAATTCCAAAAATAGGCTGAAAAAATACTGAAAAATACAGATCCATTGTTGTAGCCTGATGGTTCAATTCTCACTCAAGGTTGATTACAAAAATCTAGTTATTAAATTTGTTTAAAAAAACATATTAAACCAAAAATCAGACACAATAAAAAAACACATAAATAAAAATAAAAAAGAATAAGAACACTCCAACACTAATCAAAATTATCTAAACCAAATATGAACCCACTAACCTTGCCATGATATTTTTTTTAAATACGGTGTTTTATTTTTTTCAGTTAGTAGCTTTTACTTTTTTGTTGAACTCATTGCATATTGGGACCCATCCGTGCGCCCTTAGTCTCTTGCATACACACCCCTTGCATGTATTTATATTTTCTATTTTATTTATTTATTGTCACCCCTTAACCACGGTTAATTGTTCAAATGAACTTTAATCACCCACTTTTTCATGCGCACTCGCGCCAAACACATATTTTTTTAAATAAATAAAATGAACCAGCTGTTCACTTAGCACGCGCTTCGTGCGCTACAAACACATCTAAGTTAATTAAAAATGAACCCAATTTCACAAGTGCACGTACTACAAAAAAAGTGCTAAACACACACTTAATTTTTAATCAATGAATATACATTTAGAGACCTGAGTTTGGGTATCGGAGTCCAGGTTTCGTTTAAAGCACCATTTCACCCTAATAATTTGCAATTAACATTTTAAAAAAGAATCACTATTTTCTTATTAAGGTTTACAACCTAATAAAATTTCACCCATTTTTAAATAATTTCTTAAAACAAACCATTCATTAACCTAATTCCCCTCACTATACTTTTTTTCATTTTCAATAAATGTGCTTCGTGGGATGGGCACGTGCTGTCTTTCAATTTGTCATTGCTTACAGAAATCTAGTTATGTCCTAAGTGGGTTATTGATGTATTATGGCTTGATTGTATGATACAATTACGGGTGCGGTCTGTAATTTTCTTTTTTTCTTGATATGGGGATTCAAGGTGTTTGTATGTCTTGCATAGCATGAAGCTTTTAGTCACATATGTGTAGAGGTCATGCCGAATTTTTTCTAGGATGTGGATTGTTCGAGATGGTCAATCGGTCAATCACGTCTGTGTGTGCTTATTCTGGTCGATCTCTTTTTTATGGATATTCTGTTGTTTTGTAGGCATTCACTGTGATTGTCTGTGTGTGGTGTGTGTGTAATCTATTTGAATGGCACCTCAAGCTCCCCCTCCTGTCCAGTATGTCCCATTGGTATCTCACGATTATTCTTTATTGCTGGAGTCCCAACTTATTGGCAAAGTAGGTTTAGTCAAGTTCATCGCACTCTCATTACCACTCATCCCAGAGGATACTGATACTTGTGATCAATTTCTAGCCTCTTACAATAAGAGGTCTGGTCCTGTCAAAGAAACAATTTTCCAATTGACGCCTAAAAGTTTGGGCAAGGCTCTGTCTTTACCCTATCGGGGCAACTCTTTCCCTACTGCTAGACAACTGTTCTCAAATGAGGATATCCCTAAATTATTGTAGAAGCAGACCTAGGATGTATTGGATCCCAAGAAGGTTCTTACCATTTCTGGCATCAGTGTCTCCATGATCTCCAATCCTGTGTGGAAGCAGCTATGCCAGTTCCTTCAAGACAGGTTTATGCCTACCAAGACACCCTCTAATTACCTTTCAAAGGAGTTGTTTACAGCTTCTAGAATAGTGTCGAAAGGCATAACGATTGATTGGAGTTCCTACCTTATGTCCAAAATGGATCAACACTTTGTCAGAGCCACCAAGGGTAATGTAACTAATCTTACATTTGGTTCCTACCTTTCTGTCTTTTTTGCATGTCGCCCCTTCGAAGGAACTTCCTACCTTAATAGTTGATCTACCAAATGCTCCTCCCCCTACTAAACACTTTGATGTCGTCATTGAGGATCTTGATCCTATCCCTCCTGTGGTAGTTTTCGGAGGAAACGCTTAAAATGGGTGCCTGAATCAGTCCCAGTTCCTCCTCTTGTCTCCGTTCCCGATCAATCTAGCAATCACCTACCAGCTTTCCTCACAACGCTGAATCTTTTCAAAGCACATCGCGAGGGTACTCTGGAGATTTCCCCCTTCCTATGTCAAGATGTTCAGCGTTCTATTGAGCTCTCACTGAACTGCATGTATCCAGCAGCTCTATTCCTCTTGCTATGATGAAGAGCTAACAAAAGCAAATGTAGAGCTAGCTTTTGCTCATGAACACTTTTCTGATCTTTGTACCCAGATGGAGCAAGAGACTAAGATCATTGATGCTCAGAAAATGGAAATTTCTAGTTTGCACACTCAGTTGGCTGACACTAACACTCAAGTGGCTAATGTAACTGAGGAACAAGATAGATTGTTAAAGGAATATCAAGAGCTTCAGGCTTTGCTAGTCGCCTAGACAGAGGATCTTAAGATAGAAAATACTACCTTAGACCAAAGCAAAAACCAAATTCAGCACCTTAACGAGTAACTGGTCCAGTCATGTTCTTCTTCACAGAGTCCTACTATGCAATCAGTTCCTTCTTTGACCCCTACGGACTTGGCAGTTCTCCAAAGACAGGCCACGTTATGTCTATTGTTTCAAGCTCAAGTAGAAAGGCTTCAATCAAGGATGGACTTATTATGGTCTACATTTGAGAAATTTTAGGAGTATATTCCTCCCGACCATTCCTTTTTTGTCCACTATCAGCTACAGAAGTTGGCCTTCTATATTAAACTCTCAATGATGGATCTACCTCTTCTAGAGGATGGTTGGAGTGGAGCGTGGTCTTTTGATTTGCTGACAGAAGTTGTCCATATGGTCTTTGAAGATTCTGTGACTTTGGATACAATGCTGCTGTCTTATATATATCTACGAGGTGATCTGTTAATTCCAGATGATGTAGATCTAGCTTAGTATGTAGGGGATGTGGTCTTACAAGCTTCCTTATATGTCAACCATTTACAGTTGAGGATAGATGAAATGTTCTAGTGCTATTATTCTAAAGTGGCTACTTGCCCTCACACTTTATGGCATTCAATGATTGATTGTATAGTCCTAAACCAATGACCGAATAAAGCCTCTACTCATGTGTAGAACACTAACCAACTAAGGGTGGATCTTTTAGCTTATCTTTCCAAGAACCATCCATTTGATTCATCCTTCTTTGATTCCTACCATCGACGATCTGTGTTAGGTCCCTTCATTCCTAGCTTATTTTATTATCAACAAATGGCCCATCACTATGATGCTTATTTTTCCCTTTATCAATCCAACTCAGTAGCCATCATATCTCTCCTTTTCCAACCTCACGGTGCTCCTCAAATTCCAATTTTTACTTATTTTTCTTTCATTGAAGATCGAGTCTTTTTTCCTTCTCTGCCTTGTCCTTCCCCTTCTATCCATATACCTTCCACTTTTCCTACTTATCAATTAACACCTTTCTTAACTGATTCGCTTAAATTCTCAGTTAATCCTTCTTTATCTTAATCATCATTTTATGATTTTTCCTACCCATCTCTTCATCCTCTTTTACTCATTCCTCTTCCATCTCCTACCACTTCTATTTCTCAACCCCCTTAATTGGTTAGTGTGTATGAAGGATTTGATTAGCAGATTCCAAGAAGAAGAGGATGGAGCTAAACTGATTCTCTTACGAGACCACAGATTAATTGGCCATTAATTCCATGGGATTGGACAACTACTAGTTAATCATACCAAAATTATCTCCATTTTGCCCAACAATATTCACAATCTCCAGATCCTTTAGTGAGATTGATAGCCCATTTTGCTTAGTACCTAGCATATATGCATAGGCATTCCCATAATGATCAACAAGCCATTCCAAAGTTATGTATGAATGTCAATGTGAACATTAATTTCCAACAACTGTATGTCCTATATTTTCATGCCCTTTATCTACCTAGCAGATACCTTGTTTTGCTAGAAAGAATGTGTTGCCTTCAATTCTTTCAGAATCCTCCAAAATCTTTTGTAGATGAATCCTTATCCATGGATCTTTTTTGTAATCATCAAGCTTTCAAGAGGGATCATCTTCACTGATACCCCTGGATGTATCTTCTATGCTTCTTAATGATATATCTCTCTTTTGGAGGTGCCATTCAGATGGTTGTTTTGTGTTTGTGTTGTATTAATTTTTATGTGATGAGTTCATGATGGTTGGATATTGGATTTGTTTGAGAGCCCTCTTTTCGACTATTAACACTGATGGTGATGGTGGATGGCAAGCCTACGATGCAAAGCTGAAGAACCTTTTATATCCTTTACAAATTTGTCATGACTTTCTATTGTTTATAAGATGTGTGACTAGATAACGGTGTTTTCCTTTAGTTATGCTTGGGATTATGCTCAGTATGCTTAGTATGCTATTGATGTAGTTGATTACGCTGTTATGTGAGCAGTGATCAAGATTAAGCATCACTCACAACCCGATAACAAGATGTTAAGGAGTGCCGATTGGGGTAATTGACTTTGTCGAATGCACAACACAACTTGAAAAATTCAATTATTCGATCATATACCACAAGCCACATATAAAAACAAGATAAAACACAATGCCTCTTGAAGCTCAAAACAACTAAAACTCGAATGTGGGTAGAGCATCACATAACCATAACACAACGAAAATACCAACAATTCGAAACCAAACTAAGTGAAAACTATTCTCGTACCTTAACAACCATGATTTGATGCTCGGCGCTTTGACATCCAAAAGCTCCAACTTCCAAATTGGCATGACAAGAGCTCACTCTAGCATGCAACCCTCCACTCTCCTCTCTCACAAAATACAATTATAATCAAGGGCGAAGGCCCTTGACTCTTCAAACTCCTCTCCTTATATAGTTTTCTATCCACACTCACGCACATTAGGCTTTTTGCTTTCAGCTTTTGGCTTTTGCTTTTCTACTGCTTTTCACTATTTTCGCTTTTTTTGCTCTATGCATGTTTGCAACTTGTTTGGATCATAACTTCGTTATTTGAACTCTAAATATAGTCGTTTGGGTACTCAAAACGATCGGAACACATCTGGTCGACAAGGCATCGTGGGCAAAATTACAAAAATCCATCAAAAATAGGTAAAATTATCAATTTTCGTAAATCGCATCATATTTTTCCATGTTTTATCTTGGATGACTTATTCCCTTCCTTGGCCTATTGTTATTGTAATTGCACACACTTTCACCACACATGTCCTCTTTTTCTTCAAAAAATACTCGCTGACGATGTAAAGCATACGATCTTTTCCTTTGATCCTTGAGTCTTCAAAATAAATATTCTCTGGATATGAACCTATTTTTTTTAATGCATTGTGTCCTAGCAGGAATATGCTATGAAAGAGAACTCCATGCACAACCATATATGATTTGAGAAATATGCAATGTTGGATCCATGATATGCAACCAATCAATTAATGCTCCACACAAAAATAATGTATGCATTGAAGAAATTGTGCCTAGTCTATTTACATGTGATCATGCATCATGCAAAATGCAAACAAAATTTCTTGATTAATTTAAAATTTATTATCCTCACCTCTCAACTCTCATAAAAAAGATATGATATACTCCGCTTCACCTATCCAAAATCTCATAATCACTCTAGAAAATGATGGTCCTCAAGATGTTGACTAGATAAGAATAACCCATCTCACAATTGGTGGCGTCCTTCACGACCCTCGAACTCTCCCAACCACCTTACACTCTCAACCAGAGGTTCTTAACTTGGTGATGAAATTTCCGAATATCGTGCATGCAAGAAATGTGTGTGCTCAATGACAGGTGCTCTCTCATATGCGCGTGCATATAAGATTTACTACATATAGCTGCAACGGACCTCATGCCGTGCTAGCGCTCAATGATGGTGCAAAACGTGCATAATCCAAATCCATGGCATAGAAGTATTTGATAAGAACAGGAGACGACCCCCGAGTGGAGTGCATCAACAAGTGCAACGTGAAGTCCTCGTGAACCCATAGTCCCTATGATGTGCAAGAGTCTCGACAAGAATACATACCTAGCTCCTCAATGTTCGGTAGCTAATAGCAAACTCCAACTTCAACCTGTCCAAAAAAAAAACCAAGCTCGACCAAGGCTATCAAGTTTCACACTCAACAAATCAAACAAAATGACAGAAGCAAATCCTAGGCTAAACAAACATAAGAAATCCAACTACGAAATAACAAGACAAACTGTCACGCAAATAAGTAAGCTAGCAAAAATCAAACCTAACTACAATTTGACTAGGGCTTTTCAGTTTTCAGAAAAACACTTGACATATTTAGCCCTCCCCCTAGTCTGCAAACATTCATATACAGCAGTTGCTTTCATAAAACGATGCAACATTTATAAGCCAATCAAAAATCAAATCCAATGATCTATCCAGAATCTTCTCAACAAATACAAATGGCACATTTCTCTCAAACAACTCCTTTACGGGTAGAGAAAACTCATCCATGAAATTCTCATCAAAATCCTTGAGACAATCCTCTCCATCTAAGGAAAATACATCATCCTCCAAATTCTTCAAATCCTTCAAATCATAACCATACTCAAAAATGTTCAAATCCCACAAATCCCAACCATAATCCAAAATCTTCGTATCCCACCCATCCTCCCTAGGAAAAACCATGTTACTTTTAGAGTCTCTAAATAAAGTTTTTGATCCTTTCTTTGTTGCCAATGTCAAATTCATCCACTGATTCATCTACAACTTCTCCTAAAGATACTATGTAAGGATCTCCCAACTCAATATCCAAATCAAACACAACATCAAAAGGAGTCAACTCCGGACTCATAACACCACAAGAACCAACAACATCCACAAATGGGGTCACTCCAGGACACCCAGCCACATCATTCAACTCATCAACAATACAAGACTCCATCGAGTCTTTCACACACAAACAGTGGTAGACACCTTTCATAGTATCCTTACAAGAAACCTCACAAGAAATTGAAGAAACTTTCACCTCTACATCATCACGAATAACATCTTCACTATACAACAATTTTGGGTCTAAAACCTCAACCAAAGACTCCTTAACTACCAAATCCCCTACTACCTCCTCACAAATACCTTTCAACTCTATTTTCTTGATTTTAAACCGCTCTTCCCTCAAATTCTCAATCCTTTTTAAAGCCTTACTCAAATTCTCTCTCACATCCTCATCAATGTCACTCTTAAGATCCTCAAAACCCCAATCAGAATCATCACAAAGAACATCAAAACCTTTAGAAGAACTCAAAGAAACTAAAAGACTATCAGATAAAGTTTTCTCTTCGTCATTGTTGCCTAAATCAACCAAACAATTATCTACACAACTATCAAGAAGCATGAGGTTAGGTCTACTCAAAACCACATCATCAACACCACAAACAAAAGCCTCTTCAGGGCTACTCAAAACATCACCAATCAACTCACAAGACTTATTAGAGTCAACAACACCAACACCAAAATCACAACATGAGTCAGAACCTAAAACCTCCATACTCTTTTGATCATCAAACTCACAATAAATCTCCACAAAATCATTAGGCAACAAATTTCATCTTGAAAACTTACAGTTTCTAAGCCCTCCCCCTCATAGTTTTCCAAAAAACTCAAAAAATCATCCTCTATTCTCTCTTCATCTTTTAAGAAATCAGATCCATCTATACTATCACCAAGGCAAACAAGATCACTCTCTAAATTATATTTACTCTCTTCAACACTGCCATGACTATCAGAATTTTCATCACACCTTCCCTCATCAGAAATATCAAAACTTTCTTGACTCTCATCCTCTCCCAAAGAACATGAAAACTCTTGGTCCTTAAAATCATATGGTCTCTCATTTTCTTCTTTACAACTCAGATCCAACTCTAGCTCATCTTTATAGTCCTCAAGCTCCAAAGTATCACCAGTCAATCCCTCTTCTTTAGTTAAATCACTAATCACTGGACTAGAAGTATCCATGGTCAATGGGTATGAATTCACACTCCTAGACTCTTTACTCCAATCAGTCAAACATGTATTTTTCTCCTCAACCACCCTAGGGAGTTTCTCCTCCCAGACTTCAATTGATTTCTCACAAGTCAACTTATCTCTCCTAAATAGAGAATATAGTATACCTCTCTCAGGATAGGCATAACTAACTTTCTTCTCCTCAAAAACTTTTCTCTCAACTCGCCTTGAACTCAACCTTTCCCTTGGTTCATCAAACCCTAACTCTTTTTTTCTTTTGGTCTTCCTCTCTTGATATTGAGCTATATTCACCGCTTCCTCAAAAGTCTTAGGGTTTCTACCTCTAATTTCACTCTCCAATCTTCTAATTTTAACCCATTTACAAAATACATTATCTTCAACATAACTGGGGCTATCTCACCTTCTAACAATGCTAAACTCCATCGATTCCACAATCTTTCAAACTCCATAGCAAAATCCTCAACACATTGATCATCTTTTTGAACACAAGTTTCTATTTTTGCCCAAATCTTACTTTGGCTTTCTCTTTTTTTTAACCTAGATAGAAAGGCATTTTTAGTAGTCTCATAGTCTAATTTCTGTCTCTTAAATTTCAAGCTTCTCTCAAAGTCAAGCAGCCAATTTCATGCTTCTCCCTACAATTGATATCTAAAAATCTGGAGTTTATCCTCAAGATTAGTCACTCACTCTATCAAACAACACAGCTCTATTTTTTCTAAAAATCTATCGGGATCTTCTGTATGATTACCATGGAACTCAGGAAAATTATCAACCATTTTCAACAATCACAAGAAATCAAAACAAACTCACATTAAAAATAACAACAATGTCAATTTCGGCACTCCTCAGCGGGGGCACCAAAAAAGAGATGTTATGCGAGCGGTGATCAAGATCAAGCCTCACTCACAACCCGATAACGAGATGTTAAGGAGTGCCGGTTGGGGTAATTGACTTTGTTGAATGCACAACACAACTTGAAAAATTCAATTATTCGATCATATACCACAAGCCACATATAAAAACAAGACAAAACACAATGCCTCTTGAAGCTCAAAACAACTAAAACTCGAATGTGCGTAGAGCATCACATAACCACAACACAACGAAAATACCAACTATTCGAAAACAAACCAAGTGAAAAATATTCTCGTACCTTAACAACCATGATTTGACGCTTGGTGCTTTGACATCCAAAAGCTCCAACTTCCAAATTGGCATGATAAGAGCTCACTCTAGCATGCGACCCTCCACTCTCCTCTCTCATAAAATATAATTATAATCAAGAGGGAAGGCCCTTCACTCTTCAAACTCCTCTCCTTATATAGTTTTCTATCCACACTCACACACATTAGGCTTTTTGCTTTCAGCTTTTGGCTTTTGCTTTTCTACTGCTTTTTACTATTTTCGTTTTTCTGCTCTATGCCTGTTTGCAACTTGTTTGGATCATAACTTCGTTATTTGAACTCCGAATATAGTCGTTCGGGTACTCAAAACGATCGAAACGCATCTGGTCAACAAGGCCTCATGGGCAAAATTACGAAAATCCATCAAAAATGGGCAAAATTACCGATTTTCGTAAATCGCATCATATTTTTTCATATTTTATCTTGGACGACTTATTCCCTTCCTTGGCCTATTGTTATTGTAATTGCACACACTTTCACCACACATGTCCTCTTTTTCTTCAAGAAATACTCGCTAACGATATAAAGCGTACGATCTTTTCCTTTGATCCTTGAGTCTTCAAAATAAATATTCTCTGGATATGAAATTGTTTTTTTTAATGCACTGTGCCCTAGTAGGAATATGCTATGAAAGAGAACTCCGTGCACAACCATACATGATTTGAGAAATATGCAATGTTGGATCCATGATATGCAACCAATCAATCAATGCTCCACACAAAAATAATGTATGCATTGAAGAAATTGTGCCTAGTCTATCTACATGTGATCGTGTGTCATGCAAAATGCAAACAAAATTTCTTGATTAATTTAAAATTTATTATCCTCACCTCTCAACTCTCATAAAAAAGATATGATATACTCCGCTCCACCCATCCAAAATCTCACAATCACTCTAGAAAATGATGGTCCTCAAGATGTTGACCAGATAAGAACAACCCATCTCACAATTGGTGGCGTCCTTCACGACCCTCGAACTCTCCCAACCACCTTACACTCTCAACCAGAGGTTCCTAACTTGGTGATGAAATTCCCAAATATCGTGCATGCAAGAAATGTGCGTGCTCAATGACAGGTGCTCTCTCATGTGCGCGTGCATCTAGGATTTACTGCATATAGCTGCAGCGAACCTCATGCCGTGCTAGTGCTCAATGATGGTGCAAAACATGCATAATCCCAACCCATGGCATGGAAGTATTTGATAAGAACAGGAGACGACCCCCGAGTGTAGTGCATCAACAAGTACAACGTGAAGTGCTCGTGAACCCATAGTCCCTGTGATGTGCAAGAGTCTGGACAAGAATACATACCTATCTCCTCAATATTCGGTAGCTAATAGCAAACTCCAACTTCAACCTGTCCAAAAAAATACCAAGCTCAACCAAGGCTATCAAGTTTCACACTCAACAAATCAAACAAAATGACAGAAGCAAATCCTAGGCTAAACAAACACAATAAATCCAACTACGAAATAACAAGACAAATTGTCACGCGAATAAGTAAGCTAGAAAAAATCAAACCTAACTACAATTTGACTAGGGCTTTTCAGTTTTCAGAAAAACACTTGACAACGCTCCTTGAACTATGCTCTATCCATGTAAGGCCTTGGTACTAAGGGATAGGCAGTGTTTTTTGTCACAGTCCTGCAGGACAATTAAGAAGACCCCATTGCAGAAAATTTTGTTTTAAATCTGGGAGAAAACCCTATAGCTCACTTTGAACAGGGCTTCGTCCCCTCTAGTTTGCATCAAAAACCTCCCCAATCGCAGCTACGGTTTGAAAGATATGCCCATTTTTGTGCTCTTGGGTCACTATGGACAGGGTGCAGACCGCTCCAAGACAGGCACAGTAAACCCATTATAGAAAATTCTGATCATTTTCTGTCACAAATTTTAATAGCTCATCTCAAAGAGAACATTGTTCCCTCTGACTTGAGCCCAAAACCTCATCAATCGGAGTTTCCTACAAAGAGTTACGCCCCTTTTACTGACAGCAAGTCCTGTGGACTACATCCAGATGGCTGGCCAGAAAGGCAAAAGCAAGGCCCAAGAGGGACTCCAAAGGGAGATTAGAGACTTCTAGACCTCCATGAATGAGGAACCAAGCTCGGCAAAATATTACCATGGTGACGTACAGGAGGACATGCCTGAAACGGACCTGTGCACCCTTCTCAATCACACCCTCTACCAACATGAGCTCCGTCATATGGAACGACATAATGATATGGTCACCAACCACTGCCAAATGATGTCCAAGTTTGATGAAGCGATTGAGCACATGACCATCTCAAGCTCGAAGACTCAACAGACCTTGGAGCAGCTCACTACTCTTGTTGCTCAATTAGCGACCGCTTCATCCCAAGAGAAGACCAGTGACTCTAGACATGAGTCTAGACGTCCTCCACATCATGAACCGTTGCATGGCCCACAGGGTATACTTGGCGTTAAGGGAATTTCCCCTTCTACCTATGAGATCTAGGAACCCTCTCATACACATGATGAGCCCCTATTGAATTCCCCCGTCCACAATGCAGCCAACATCCATTTGAGGCCTTCTCCCACCGTGGATTGGATTTTCCCTACTCTCCTTAGGAGCCCCCATGCACCCCATATGAATCAGCCCCATCAAGGAAAATATGGTACAAATGGGCAGCCTGGCAATCATGGACAGCATGGTTATAATGGACAACATGGGCTTAATGCACCACAAGGCATGTATGGACAGCAAGGCATATATAGCCACCACAGGATGCATGGACATCAAGGATTTCATGGGCAATAGGGCCCCTATGATCTGCGTGACAAGTTCATCCTAACAAAGTACAATGGGAAATCCCCCTCACCATTGGACTTGGAGGAATGGACGTCCAAGTTGGAGTCCTACTTCAATATATACCCCCGCACTGACGATCAGAAAATACTTTTTGCTTCTCTGAAGGGTTTGCCCACACATGGTTATCGAGGGAATTGGCAGTTCATTGGCTGGGAAGATTTTAAAATGCATATGGTCCAAGTTTTTGTGTCCCTATGGAAAAAGAATGGTTGGCAAGACGATGGTACACTCTTGACCAACGTAACCTCACTGTGCATGAATACACAAATCAGTTCATGAACTTGACCATCTATGTGGAGAGCATTAGCACAATGCTAAATTGCACAAGTATTCAATGACGACACTCTACCCCTTACTACCCTCAATGCAATGGATTGGTGGAAAAGGTAAATGGAATGATTTGTAAAATCATCAGCAAATAGGTACATTCAAGGCCTCGGGATTGGGACAAGCACCTTAGTGGAGCTCTATGGGCTTACAGAACCTCCTTCAAAACCATGTTAGGGTTCACACCTTTTCATCTAGTTTATGGACAAGAGTCTCTTTTGCCTATTGAGGTGAAATTAGCTAGCCTTCAAGTATTAGGTGGCACAGTAGGCTCTCAAAAGGAGAAGTTACATCAAAGATTATTGGACCTAGAGAGGCTACAATTGGATCGCGAAGAAGCCATCAACCACTACTCTCAGGAAGCTGAGAAGCATAGAGAAAAGTTCAACAAGAAGCTAACAGATAAAAACATCAAGGAGGAATCTTTAGTGCTTCGATATGACAATCGCTTTGATAAAAGAAAGGATGGCAAGTTTCTCTACCGGTGGGAGGGACCATTTTGGGTCACAAAAAAATTCAACAATGGATCCTACAAACTTCAAGACATTGAGAAAAAAGTGCACAAGGCCAGGGTAAATGGATGGCACTTAAAATCCTATCACATCAGGGTGGGGTCAGCTCAAGATACCAAAGAGTGTCTAGAGGCATAAATACCTCTAGCCAGGTTGGGGGGGCTATATGATCCGAGAAAATCACAAAAAAATATTTGTCTAATACTCTGTTGATTTTTTGTACATTTGGAGCTTTGAAAAAAAGAAGAGGGTGGGAACAACCTCTTGGTAAATCCAAGAAATCACTGGATGGAAATATTTCATGGACCGGTTTACCAAGGGGGGTGAAGAGTAAAGATCAATGGAGGAAGATGAAGTGAAAATGTATAATGTGAAAAGAAAATACATGAAATGGATTTGGAGCCATCCAAAGGGTATGCAAAGTAGCTTTACAACTCCTCTTTGGAATTCCACCGTCACTCCCTTTTTGCAATAGCTTGCACTGTCCCTCAAAAGTAATTTTAGAAGGCTCCCTCCTTGAAAAAAAGGGGTGTTCAAAATCTTTTGCAGATAAGACCCATTAAAGCCATGGGAGGGGCTTAATGGCCTTGTAAAGACTCGTACAAACGGGAATAAAAAGGTGTGGAATCCCTTACGAGGGTTTTTGAGTGGAAAAGGGAGGTGTTAAAAGACCCTCAACACTCTCTTTTCTTTTACGAGTGGGGAAAAAAAAAAAGCTCCAAGGGTATTTTGCATGGGGAAAGAAAAGGGCTAAGGGGGCCCTTAGGGGGATTTATAATTGTGGGGAGGCAAAGGACCCTTAAGGTCAAGCTTTTTGAGGGGGGAAAAAAAACCCTAAGGAAGCCTTAAAGAGGAGTTTTAAGGGGGTTTCAATATGCCACAAGGGAAGGGGGCTAAGGGAATTTAAACACACGGGGAAGGGGGTTTCAAGCCCACAGGAAAGGGGGGCTTAAGAGGGTTTAAACACAGGGGGGGGGGGGGGAATGTGGTTCCAAAGCCCAAGGGAAAGGGGGCTAAGAGAATTTTAAAACACGGGGGAAGGGGGTTTCAAGCCCAAAGGAAAGGGGGCTAAGAAGGCCCCCCTTGGAAGCTTCTAAGCTTCCAGAAGCTTACGTGGGGGGGGCGGTGTCGAAGGATTTATGAAAGCAAAGTCGCGTCTTCAGAAGACCTTGATAAATTTCAGGATAAAAGATCAAACAAATGAATAAACAAGTTGTAAGGATTTGTGTCCACCAAGCTTTCAACGAGAAACAAGTTGTAAGGATTTGTGTCCTCCAAGCTTTCAACGAGATCTCATCTTAACAATATATGATCAACAACCATAATCATGTGCAGCAAGTACTATTGCATCATCTTTTTAGACATACCATCAGTAGTTGCAATCTGATTTTTGAGTTAATGCAACTTGTCGTGGTCATATTGTTAACCAGGCATTTCACTGCAATATATGATTCATGATCTTTGGATCAACTTGTTAATTAGCTTTAGAGTTATGTCAGGGTATTTTCAAGAGTTGAATCAACACTCTATATGTGACTGGTAAGTCTCCATTTCAAATTGTCAAATATACTGGACAACACAGATGTATTTATCATAATGTAGTCTGATTGTCAAATAGGAAGCATAGTTTGCTCATGTATTGTAAGTATTTCTCAGATGAATGAAGATCATTCTGTCCTGAAATCCCTTTTTAAAATTGCTGACAAGATATTGTAGATTTTCTGCCTTATGATGATCAGCAACACGCAGAATAACATGTCACCTATTATCTGAAATCAGTAGTTGCAATCTGATTTTTGAGTTAATGCAACTTGTCGTGGTCATATTGTTAACCAGGCATTTCACTGCAATATATGATTCATGATCTTTGGATCAACTTGTTAATTAGCTTTAGAGTTATGTCAGGGTATTTTCAAGAGTTGAATCAACACTCTATATGTGACTGGTAAGTCTCCATTTCAAATTGTCAAATATACTGGACAACACAGATGTATTTATCATAATGTAGTCTGATTGTCAAATAGGAAGCATAGTTTGCTCATGTATTGTAAGTATTTCTCAGATGAATGAAGATCATTCTGTCCTGAAATCCCTTTTTAAAATTGCTGACAAGATATTGTAGATTTTCTGCCTTATGATGATCAGCAACACGCAGAATAACATGTCACCTATTATCTGAATGTTTTGACTGCTACTTCTTTCATACTTTTGAGCACTGCTGCACCATCCATCATCCCGTTTCTCCCTCATCTCCTCAAGCTTAATAGATCTTCTCGTTGTTGGTCTTCATCATGCTCAGTATGATGTTGTTTTACTAATGTTGTGTAAGAGGGAAGATGACAACTGTTCAGGCTTCATGCTTAGTTAATCAAGAAAGAAAATCACGTCTTAGTGCTATGTCTGGGAACATACTTGTGACCAGCACAACATCAAATTTTTCTGTTAAGTGCTTATGGTATCAAAGGTACTGCTCAACATCGAACAACAGGACCTCTGAGGGCTGCTGATGCAGACACAGCGCTTGCTCTATTTGACAGCTTTCTTGAAATTGTTCCGATAGGTTTGCGAGATCACAAATAAGACTGGCCAAGCGAGAGTGAGCGCCAATTTTGTAGAAGGTGTATCCCTATAGGTAGTGTTTGAAAAGCCAGAGTAAAACTTGAAGGCGCTGAAAACATAAATTGCCATGACTGCGAGAGGGCTGAAGAGTGCGTTAAGGAGAGGATCGATAACGGGAACTGCTGATACCACAGGCAGAGTACAGAGAGAGAGTTTAAAAACGTTTGGCGCAATCATCCACAGTGAAAATTGTGGTCCGTGAACTGTTCCGGATTGTTGAGAGGCAGGGCGTCGCAATCCTCAAAGTTCCCTTGCCAGAGGCAACGATTTTGTTGAATTGATTCACAAGACAATGAGGAAGCGATTCAATGGTAGTCCCAAGCAAGTCAGCTTCAGAATAACCAACTCGCACCTTTGAGAGTAAACTTACAACCTGCTTTTAAGCTTCTCGAATCTTGATGCGGCAAAAAAAAAAATGCTAGTAATAAGGATTTTGTCAGAGAACAGATAAGAAGATCTTCCAATCAACCAGTTCTTAGGCCTTCATCCCGCTGAGCATTATCTTCGTTCAGAGATTTATTGCAGCATACGTTGATTTTGTGTTTGCATATCTTCATATGCTTGCCCAATGGTCTCTATTTCCGCAAGCAAGCCTTTGTTGACTGCAGGCTACTTCAGCTTCATTTGCAACTTTCACACGTAGCTCAAGGCCGTGATCTTCAAGTGAAGCCTTCAGCTTCTCAACTTCAGCCCGCATTCTACACCGGTCGCGGCCTCACAGAAGGTACAAAGTGCCTCCAGTTATCACTGAGGAACAGATCCTGATTCATTCTCAGAAAATGTGTATGCACACATAGGCTCAAACGCTGCAGTATACTCAGGGCCAACCCTCCATTGTAATACAGGGCATTTGCCACCGTTCATCAAATCAGCAAAGAAGACGAAAGGATCAATACTGTCTATGGGTGACTGAAACTCCTCATCATCCGCAAAGTCATCATCACTATCTCCTTGATCGCCGTTTTCCTCACTTCCTCTTCAATAACTCCCCTCAACTCTGCACACTTTACATCCGCTTCCGCTCTTCCTCTTCCTTCGTAGATTTTCTGTAGTGCTCTGTTTCTCCGTCGTTTTTCAGTCCTCCTCCCTTTTCTGCCGCGTTCCTCCTTCCCAAAATACCTCCTTTTCCTTTCAAAATAGCTCCCCTTCTTTTCCTCATTCGTATCCTCTGTTCCCCTTTTTTCCCTCCTTCTTTAGCTTTTCAAAAATCCCCTCTTTTTCCTCTTCTTTTCGTGTTTTCTTTTCCCCTTTTGTTTCCTCTCAAATTAGCTTCCCTCTAGAATCAGAAAAGCACCAAGGAAGAGTAGGCCCAAAGTAGCCGCGAGCTGTAATGCCAAAGAACTTCAATCGAAAGTGTTCCCGCTCGGAAGAAAAGCACAATTTCAGCATCACATGTGTATGTAAGCATATTGAATGCATGTCAAAGGTTCAAACTTTTCTGTTCTGTAAAATCCACTCAGCTGAGTACATGAACAATAGTGCTAATGAATTTTGGCAAACAGTGGTTCCATGATCAAGGATAACACATGAGCCTCATGTTCATCTGAAAATTCACTGGTCTTCTTAAACTCCCTTGTTGATACCATTTGCATCTCCAGCATAAGCAAACATCTTGTGAAGCTCGGAAAAACCATACTCATTGCAGATCTAGAACCCGTTCTCCTTCTAATTTGTTTATACCAAATATCAGATTCAATCCCAAACAGCGCTTGTCTCTTCTGTAAAATTGAACATGAACCAACTGAAAGAAAAATGTTCAAGCAAAGCAAAGCACAACGTCTACGCCAAAGTATGTACAAAGTAACAAATCTCATGTACAACTTTTGGGTGGTTTTCACACCTCAAATGCGCAGCAATACGACAGCGGGGGGGATTTGGAGGCCGTCTGTTGGCGGCGACGTCCAGGCGGGTGACGGATCGGCAACTCCTTGTCCGTGCAGAGTGGCAACCTCCTCGGCTTATCCCTCCCTCAAGCCCTCTCTCTCTCTCACCCACTGCTCAGAGTGGCGTCGTGGCGGCCCTCCCTCCTTCCTTCTGTCCACTCATGGCAGCAGCCCCCCTTGGTTTAAATAGGGGAGGGGAGGGGGATCCTCCCTCTCCTACATGTCGACACGCATGGCTCCAAGTGTGAGCATCCACCTTCCATTAAACATACTCTAGCAACGTGCGAGTGCAACTGTACGTGCACTCAAGTTCTCTCAAGTGCAATGAATGCACTCAAGTATATATGAGTGTACACAAGTGCACGATTATTGGCTTAGTGTTGGTTTACATGTAATAGCTTTAAGGTGACTAAGAGTGCATGCAAAAGTGCACACAACTGTATGTGTGCATGCGTATGTGCATGCCATTGTTAGTGTCAATGCTGGTGCAAGTGCACTTTAATGTACTCAAGTGCATATAAGTGCACAAAAGTGTGTTAGGGGACACAAGATGATGTGATATTTAGAGTGGTTGAGGATGTGGGCACATTGGTACCCAAGGGCATGTGCAAGTGCTTATGTGCATGGAGTGTGCATGACAATACTAGTACTAGTGCCAATGCATACATGTGCACACTAAGTGTAATATACCAAACATGCAATTCATGCATGAACCCCCTTTTTAGGTAGTGGGGATAATGACGTAGCATTTTGAAATTTTATTAAGGATAATGGAATTTTTTTTTCCTTATCTCCCCCTAGCCGACGGTCGTGCTGGAGGGGGAGAGGGAAATAGAATGTCAAGCAAGCTCCTTGCTGGAGCAACATCGACCCCTCTACCTGCATACTCTCCTCGTCCACGCTGGGGACATTGCTTTCATCATACACTCGCGTGCTCTGAGGTGTTGACAACACAAAATACCACCGTCTAGGTTGTCACGGACTTGGATAAAAAATTACTTGTTCAATATAATATATAAGTGTGTCACAAAGAGTGAATCAATATTTTTGACTAATTTATGTCCCAAAAAAATTAGCAAAAAAGGTCATGCACTTGTTTACAATGACCTGACAAGACAAACATGTCACACAGACTGTTCCATCTTTTCTTAGAATCTATCTCAAGAAATCTAGATGGAACTCGCCATCAAACAGTTGCCCCAGATCCTTCCAATACCAGTTTAAACCATTGTACATTGAATATGATCATGGAAAAGCTATAGTAATCCACTAAGATAACTGAGAACTAATATAGCAACTCATAGAAAACTGAGAACCATTGCATTCCACTTGAATGTGACTCCTCGTATACCATTTTCAACTCATATCAGCTTTGGACATTCATTCGTACTAGTGATCATCCAAGAAAACCTTCTCCCAATTCATGGCCCTTCGGCAAGAAAGTAATGTGTCCCTAATATACCATCTTCTTCATGGCTTGTGACCTTTGGAAGTCTAATTGTGGCCTACATAATGGACATACATAATAACTTGAGGTAATCAAACCTATCACAATATCTCTATCTAGTCAACACAAACATGAATGAGTCATATTAGATATCAACAATAAAAATGAAAGCCCACTTACCTTAGCACTTCCTGAACCCCAAAAAGTCATGCATGGTGGAAATAACAATGACTCGTATATTAGCATAACGCTGATTAACACACTTGTTTATGTCTTTTCTAGCGACCCCCTCCTCTCACAAAATCTTAAACTCATCAACTAATGAACGGAGATAGACATCCATATTCTTGACTTTATAGCACCCAAGAACGAGCAAGCTAAGGATCCTGTGTCCTTTCTGAAAGAAATCCATGGTGAGATGTTGTAGTTTACAAGGAATATAGGCCACACACTATAAAAATTTGAGTAGACGCAAGATGGATTCACGCCACCCATAGCAAGACCAGATCCCCGACTGGAGCCAAATGTAAAGCCTAGAAAGGTGAAGTCAATGTGGCTTTATGCACGTGAATTTGCTAATATTAGTTGGACTACATTTGTGGATCTATTTTATGCATGCCACATTATCAAGCTCACCAGGCTTGATGTACAAAACATGTGACGTATATATGGTATAAGTGAAAGTATTTAAGAATCTTATGAGAGACAGTTTTCCCTTACAAGTCCTATTGATACTTATGAGCACCACACTTTGGGCATGTCTTCATAGTCCCGTGGTTTACTTGAAACAAAACACAATCATTGACACATGCATGGATGCTATTATAGTCCATGCTAAGCTTTTATAACACTAGTAGTGCATCATCACGAGACTTAGGCATTGTGTTTCCAAGTGGTAATATGTGATATTTTAGCAACCTGAAAAAAAACCCAAGTACCTTTGAAGAACATAAAAATCATTTTTATAATGGAGTCAAAGATAAAGGAGCATAATATGTACGTATAATGGTATCCATGCCTCCTCTCTTAGTGAATCAGATGACTCAGCATCCATGGGTAGTAATGCATCGCTCATTGCCTCCATCTCGGGCTCTAAGATTAGAGGAAAGTCTAAAAGGCCCACCATATCTTCTAGTATATTGAGGGCATAGTTAGCAATGCACCCTTGAATTGATTTATCAGCTTAGGCACTCCATCTTTTACACATCCACAAACTCTTCTCATACAAGCTACAATAGGTGCATTCCTTGAGACAGAACGACACCTCTCTATAGATATTTCTAGGGCACATCTAATATTATTGTATGTGATATTCAATTATAGTGTGAATATAAAGCATGATTAGTACACAATTTTCTTACCGCTATCGTTCTGCTACGTGGAAATAGTGTGAAAAACCCTAGATTACATAATTATCTGGCTTTCTTATATTAATCTAGAGAGTCAATGCCATATTAGTCATTAGTGTTAGTGTCCATAGTATGAATGGTTTAAAAATACAAGTTTTTTGGATAATTTTAGCCTATATTTAATATTTTGGATATTATTTTTTGTAAATATCCTAACGACGTCTAGAAAAGTTGTAGAATAGGTTGACATACAAAAAGCAAGTTGCTTTTCAGCAAATTTGGGAGATCTCATGAAAAAAGGAGCTTTTGAGTTTGTGTAGTAGATGATCGTAGTTTTCCAAGAAGCAAACAACACTCTAGACTAGGAAGAAGAAGAAGGAGCAACCTGAGAGAACTTTGACTAGATATCATGGGTTTTTACCCCCCTTTTACAGCCAATGGAACCATCAAATTTGTCATCTGAGTAACAGAGAAGAAGAGCCTAGTGTCTGGTGCACATTTTTGGTCTACCAGGAAGCTCCGGGAAATCTAATGCTTGGAGATTGTTACCAAGTAGTCCCAAACAATGATTTTTGGTCTACCAGGAAGCTCCGGGAAATCTAATGCTTGGAGATTGTTACCAAGTAGTCCCAAACAATGATTTTGTTTATCTTCTTAGGTTCTATCAATACATAGTGCTTTGAATCATTGAGTTTTGTCTTTATATTATGTAAATGCTTTAATCAATTGGAATCCATTGCATATTCTTTTTCTTCTCTTTTATCTCCTATTCTCTACTTTCTTCTCTCTCTAATTCCCGATGGATAGATCAGACTACAAATACAGAGCTTAAAACAGAGTGGAGGCATGTTAAGGATGCTATTACTGCACTGGTGAAAAAGCATAGAAGAAGAGAAAGATTGCATGTATCTAGCTTTCCCCGATGTTATGAGCAAAAGAGTTGAAGTATCCAATAAGCCACCTGTTTTTGGCTAAGCACCTACTGTTTCTACTATTAGGGAAGATGTATTAGATGAATTGGTTAAAGACATGCAGGATCTTTAGTTGACGGATATAAAATTGGATGAGAAAAGACAAGAGGAAAGGGGACAGGAAGCAACTTCTAAACCAAGGAAAAAATATATATGGTGTGATAGTTTGCAATATGAAAGGAAATATTGTGTTGATTATCAAGAGGCCTTGGCATGACAACTCCTCTTTTGGAAAGATGGCAAGATCCATGCACAAGAAACAAGATTGCCTCTTGCTTTGAATTTTGGAAAGGGAGGTATGTAAAAGTTGTTGAAAGACTTGGGTGTCCAAAATGCTTATGCAATGGTACATACTACTACTTTTGGTTTACAAGTGGATAGAATGCTTGGCCAACTGATGGTTGGTCGGAAGGCTATAATATGGACACATTCTTTGCACGCAACTAAAAAGAGAAAAAATATTGAGAGTGAAATGTCTCATGCAGGGAAATTCATTCATAACATAACTAGCTCGGAGTCATTGATAGTTACATATTTAGAAAAAGTGCAAAACACGGATATACTTGTGGAAGAGAAACGAAAGAGGGATGAAAATAATGTAGGTTTGACATCTAAGAGAATGACAAGAAAAAGTGTGGATCAACCTAAATCTGAAAATTAGCCACCTCCTAAGCATATTATGGAGGAGCTTGGGTGGCAGGAGAAAAAATAAGCTAGCAAATAAGAGGGAAAAAACAAGGCAAGTAGCCTAGATATAAGTTGCAGTCTGATATTGAGACAAACATAGATGCCTTGGAAGATCCTGAAGTGGAAGAGTCAAGCATTGCATATGTAGATTTTCTTAATGCATATGAAGAGCTTTATGAAGCTTAGGTTTTACTTGATGCAAAGACTCAGAGGGAGATTGATAACTTGCTAGATGTATATGATTTGTAGGATATAGTTGCTGTCTTTGAGATAGTTCATGAGTTGGAGGCTATGCAGATAGAGGATCCTGTGTATGATGCTCCACAATTGGAACATTTTTGGATGCTTTGAGGCCTTGATAGACAAATCAAAGATACTTCAAGATGTGGACTGCTTCACTATTTTAAGTGACAATCAACATGTGTTGGATGCAAGTGAGGCTCAATTTATGTTCCATGTGGTACACAAGTGTCAATATAAGTAGATTTACATATGCTCGTCGACTTTGAAAGGGTAGGCATGTTGCAACATTGATAGCAGGTATATGAAGATTGATAGCCCCTCCCACAAGCACCAAGAACAGCAAGAAAACCAGAGAACACTCCCACAAAGTCTAAGTGGAAAGCTTGGCTTTCAATCTCAAGCCTCTCTTCCTTCCACAAACATGGCACACAAAAGATCAGCACTCTCCTTATCCTCACTCTCTCCCTCCTCCATAGATTTTTAGCAAGAAACACATAGAGAGAAAGAAGCAAGAGTTGTGCCCCAAAAAGAGAGAGAGAAAGATACATGAGAATGGGATGATAAAGAGAGAGCAAGTGGTTGAAACTCCCCTAACCAACCATCACACGACTCTTCCATATTAATATTTCTTTATAAAAAACATTTGAGTACATGAAAATTTAGGACTTTAGAACCTTAGCATTTTTGTCCTCCTTGTCCACATATTAGGCCATACAACATGGTACATTTTGTATTTGGGAATACATAAAAGGATGGCTCTCATGACATTTTGATACAAAAATTTCACTTTGCATGACATACATTTTCCGCATATTTGAGCTCCATCATACTCCCTCACTAAGAAGTGAAGCATCGTCGTGAACCATTGAAGAAGAGTCACCATCAAGGAAAGGGAAAAAAAGGAAACCGAATGGAGGAAGTCGACTTGTCATGAAGCTTGTACGGAAGGGACCCGTGCAAACTCCCACACTAAAAACATCACATAGTCTCCAAAAAGAAAATGTTCTTCCACAGCAATTGATTGAGGTGTCCACCATCCTGCATAAGAGCATGATAGGATGTCACATATTTGTGTTCCCAACATAGCATGTGATCAGGGGCTTTCTCTTGAGTTTTTCTTTTAATGTTTACTTTGATGGTTTAATAAAGAAAATATTATAAAGATTAATAGCTAATTAAAGTAATAGATGATAAGGCTCGTGAGGAAAAAGAAGACGATGGAAACGCTGCCAAAACTACACGAAGTGATGTAACGCGATGATTACTCATCCTTTTGCAAGTTAAACTTGCGCAAGAACCTACCAACCTCATTCCATGGAATGGCAAAACTCTCTTGTGATCAAACCAAGACCATGCAACGTTGCAACTTGTTGCACAAGTGTCGCATCTATTCCATGGGATCATTTCACCCATTGAACGGCGTTATCTGGTCAAATAATTATGTTTAGACAAGAAGCAGGGTTTAGGGTGTCTTCTTACCCAACCAGATCCTAATTGCCCTAGGTCGACCACGTTCGGTCCTAGGGATTCCAACTCAATCCGAGTTTTAGCATTTGAACGAATGATCCTTGGGGTAGAAACCCTAGATCGTTATTTGCATGAGCGTCCAATTGACCCAACATTCCATGAATGTGGGTAAGACCTTTGGTTTAAGGGTTTCGACTTGGCAACAAGTACGAAACTAATCCGAGTCCTTAATGTGCTAAACCCTAGTTAGCACTTGGGGTATTTATCGTATCGATTGAACCATGCCTATACAAATCCCTTGTGGGTTAGGTGATTTAGATAATTCAATCTACTTGTCTTGTGCAAGGACGAGCCATTTCTAGAGATGATAAACTTGATCTAAAGGAGAAACTAGTTGCAACATGTCACAATACACATAAACATGTGATTCATTGCTTCTACATACCAGTAGATTTGCAATAACCCTATCTTTTCTTGTTAAAATCAAAACGCATGATAATTTGTAGAATAACTTCCATAAAACCTAATAGGACTTACATTCAAGAATCATGCCTACAACTCTTTTTCTAAGCTTTAGAATTTCATGCTTTAATAAACCATGCAACCTTTTCCTAAATGCAACTCTTGATGAATGAATTTTACACACGAAGAATGTGCAACATACAACCCTTTCCTAACTACAATGTAGTTAAATGAAGTTCATGCCAATTAAAGCTAGAGTTAACCTATTCCATTTTACAAGCACATGCCACATGCAAGTTCATAGAATCATTTTCGTGCTCTGCTATTTCCTACGGGTGTTAACGACTTTCCCTAATGAATCATTACAATGAATATTTGCCTAAAAATGTGACCTACTCTTAATCTTTCCATGTCTAGTCAAAGGTGCACTTAATAATTCAACCTTATAATGATAGGCAATAGGTGTTCTAGGCTCGTCACTTTGAAATGCACAAAAAGGAAACTTACTGATAAGTCGTAAGATGCATAGACAATTTGCGTTCATCACATTGAAAATACCAATGACCCAATTTCATGTCATGAATTAATTCTAGTAATTGTTCAAATAGTCGATTTATTTCCAATTGCATTTCACTAGGCTAGGTGGATTTGAGCATGCATAGGTGCTTCCTAATCCAGGAAGTTATCATGATTAATGCAATACTTTTGCGTGGAATCAAAATCAAAAAAACCTGGGCTTGTGGGCTCGGGGAGATGTCCAGATGAATGTTAGGAGAAGAACCTCCCGTAGGCACGCCTTGCGACTTCTTGGGGGCCATCGTAGGCATGATTACGGACTTCCGGTTCGCCTTTACCTTTACGCGATCGGTGAATCTCCTCAGCCTTGGTAAGCAGCCTCAAGCTCTTGCCCTTCTCCCTCGTACGCAGGAGATCCCTTCACCGAAATGCGGATCCTTGAGAATACCAGGGCTTGCGGGATTTGAGCTTATGGGAGGGCTTGTGGGGTTGGAGCTTTGTTTGTGGGAATGGGCTTTTATGAATAGAGCTGTAGAATGGAGCTTTTCGAAAAAGCTTATGGGAATGGAGGCTTTACGAGGAGGTTTGCGAAAATGGGGCTCTTACGAAAAAGGTTCTTGGGAATGGGGGCTTTTAAACACCCAAGGTGGCCACACGGAAACAGGCCTTAAGGAAGCCCCCTTATGGAGCTTCCAAGAAGCTCTAGGAAGCTTCTGCTTCCCCCAAGAACCACGTGGATTAAAGGTAAATGATTGGGGGGTAAAAGAAAAAGTGGAAGGATGACGTCGAATGGGGGGAAAGAAAGATTGACTTGCTGGGCACGTGGAGCCACAGCCGACAGCAACAATGCGACGGTGCCTTCAGCCGTGAGGTGGCGGTGGATTTATGTGGCAAAGGTAGTAGCGGCACTCCTCCACCTCTTCCTTTGCTCGACGGCGCGACAGCCTGCTGCTTGGGATGGCAATGGCAGCTTGCTTTCTCACTCCTCTCCCTTAGCACGAAGTCGTCCCTCTGATCCCTCTACCTTCCCCCCCTAAGCTAAGGGGGGTTTATATAGGCCTTAAGGGGTGGGGAGAGAAGCTCTCCCACGTGGCCTGTGCATGGCTTTCTCCCCCCTCATGCAGCCCGCAACTCACCACATCTCCTCCTTCTCCCATTCCCTTCCCTCCAACCACGCATCGGCTGGGAGAAATTAGCAAAAAAAAAAGCATTAAATTGAACATTATCCTTTTAGCCCCCTCCCAAGAGGGTGTTTCCCCGTGGTTATGCGGATTTGAACCTCGTGGCTCGATTTCCCAATGTGAAGGTCCTGTTTTTGCACGTGTGGGTTACGGATCAAACTGCCGGCAACTACAATGCGGAAGATAACCTTGCACAGGGTTTCATGTGGCGTGCGGGGAGTCAAATTTGATAATATTTCAAGCGGGAATATTACAAAAGCACTATTTATTGATAGAATCCAAGAAGATAAATAAAATCCTTGTCTAGGAATACTTGGAAGCAATATCTAAGAATTAGATCTCTGGGAGCTCCCTAGTAGATCAAAAATGTACACTAAACACTAACTTCTTCTCTACCAATCGAATGGAAAATTTGATGGTTCCGTTGGGTCCATTAAAACGGGAGTAAAACTGTAGGACACCTGATCAAAATTGTCATGAATCACTCTTTCCTCTTCTTTCAAGTCCTCCAGAGTATTTTTTACTATCTCAAAAATTGTGATCACCCGCGTAAATTTGGAAGCCCCTAATTTTTGCATGAGATCTCCCAAACTGGCTGAAAAACAACTTGCTTTTTACATGTCACCCTATTCTAGAAGTTTTCTATAACTTTTTAGGATATTTACAAAAAATAATATCTAAAATATCAAAAATAGGCTATATTGGATACTAACACTAATGACAAATATAACATTGACTCTAGGGATTTTGACACTATATCCATATAATAGTGGCATGACATCCATCCCCTCTTAACCTACATATCCTTCGGTATGTGCCACCGATGCACCACCTAGGTCAAACACCCATAGCACCAACTTATTGCTCATCATGAACATAGGAAGACATCCCCCTAGATCATAGATCAAAATGATTAGCATTTGCACAACTCTAACACCATACCAAGCATCTAGGGTCATCAATCCTTGGGTGTGCATCATATACTAGAGGTTGTTGAATCTCTGATGGAGCTCAAATATGCAAAAAATGTATGTCATGCAAAGTGAAATTTTTGTATCAAAATGTCATGAGAGCCATCCTTTTATGTATTCCCAAATACAAAATGTACCATGTTGTATGGTCTAAGGTTCTAAAGTCCTAATTTTTCATGTACTCAAATGTTTTCTATAAAGAAATATGAATATGGAAGAGTCATGTGATGGTTGGTTTGGGGAGTTGCAACCACTTGCTCTCTCTTTATCGTCCCATTCTCACGTATCTTTCTCTCTCTCTTTTGGGGCACAACTCTTGCTTCTTTCTCTCTCTAGGTTTCTTGCTGAATCTATGGAGGAGGGAGAGTGTGAGGATGAGGAGAGTGCTGATCTTTTGTGTGCCATGTTTGTGGAAGGAAGAGAGGCTTGAGATTGAAAGCCAAGATTTCCACATAGACTTTGTGGGAGTGTTCTCTGGTTTTCTTGATGTTCTTGGTGCTTGTGGGAGGGGTTGTCGAGTGGTGCGCAGCCAAGGAAACTCCAATTTCAAGCCAAGAAAGAGAGAAGGTGAAATGGACTCTTTGAGCAGAATTAACTGTGATGATAGAGAAGAAGACATTGTCAAAGAGTTTATTGTTCATAATATAAATCATGGGATTCTTATGAACACAGAAGAGCTTCACTGGAAGTTATATGAGAAATTTGCATACAAAATTCAGACATTGTTATCCAATAACCACCTTAGTTACACAAGTTCTTTTATAATTTTCAGTTATACCATGTATACTTATGAAAAATAAGTCTATGGGAACCTACAACTTGGTCATCTGGAAGTAATTGATAGTCTGCAAGATAAATCACATTAATTCAAGTACAAAAATATGGTAAGAATCCAAGAAAGATGCCAAAAGTTGCCAAAAGACCACTAGGTCCACATGGGACCTGGAGTAACAGACTTAAGTGACCAACAAGTGACCTGGGTAGGTCAAAAAGTGACCAGGGACTAAGCAAGGAGCAGCCCGCATTTTTCGGCGCAAAATGCGGGCTGCACAGGCTGAGGCAAACTGGAGAGAGCTGGAGCTATGGTGCATGAAATGGAGCATGCAAACTGAAGATTAACAGGCCCAACTACTGAAGATGTAAACATGGTGAGAGCTCCACTTCTTTGACTCTTTGGTCTGACGAAAATGCATGCTGAAACAGTCTATAAAATAGGAAAATCTGAGAGAAGAGTATTCAGCCTGCTCTTATGCACGACTTCTCTCATTTTGTCTACTATATTCTTGGTCCAATGAAGCCCGACTTGTACCCAAGTACTTGAGTGACTTTGGGGCAAGTAAAGGGTGAGGATATTGAAGACATACAGGCTGTTATGGGCTGAAATAACCAATCATAAACAGGGCAGCCCACTGTTATGGTCCATTTTTATGAGCAAACATGGGATTTATATGGTTGTAATGGAAGGAAATGACCTCTTTTCTTCAGGACATTGTTCATGAATGATGAGAAGTGCTTATGCACTCATTTTGAACTTGATTATGGGCTGGAATTTTCTATTTTAAAACAGGACTGAAGCTAAAATTATACTTCTTCAATTCATTTCATGTATCTTTGGCCCAAATCTTGGATGCATTTGAATCTATCATCAATATACTTGATCCAAAGGGTTGAAATCCATCTATGTGCTTGAAATAAATGCCATTAGAACTTGCATTTGACATTCATAAATAAATTGAGAATCTGAAAATATCCTTTATGATATGATGTATGTATCCAGAGGCATTTGATGTAATCAAGATAGACTTATTCCTTCTGTTCATGTATGCTAAGTACATAGTGAAAAGGCTTGAACTCTTCTTCTGTACTTAAATCATTTCTAAATTCCGGATCTTATTAAACCCCAATCTATTTTGCCTTCCCGAATCTTGAATCCTAAACTCTTCTTCTGCACTAAAAGCCCCGGTGGTAGACCTTCAACTCTTAACGCGACGACAGTGGTGAACCCGACGTGAAGGTCCGCTGCGGAAGAAGAAGTCAAATGGGAGAATCATCAAGTTCGGGAGGAGATGCTTTGCAACAGTTGGTTCGTCTAATGCAAGAGAGCCAACAAGAACAGCTGCAATTTCAGCAGCAGCTGCAATTGCAACAACAACAGAGACAAGAAGAAGAGCGGATTGATGCTGCTGCCATTAAGGCCTTAGAAGCAGTTGGGCATGAGCTTAAGCAATTTAATGGGCAAAATGTGTCCTCTTTTATCCACCTCTACACTGACAAGATGGTCTTCTTTGGGGTTCCTCAACATGCCTGGAGCCGTTACTTTGCCCGCCTGGCTGTGCATGGTCTCCAGGACCGAATTCATGGTCTTTTCCAAAAAGATGCTGGATGGACTGTGTTCAAGAAAGCTCTTCGAAAAGAATTTTTCCTTGAAGATTCTGGCCTTATGACAAAGAAAGTCTTCACCGAATGGGTCGAAAGGCCCAATAAGGGTCTAACCGCTGCTGCTCTTCATCGAGAATTTGAAAGCAAATTTTCCCAACTAGATCCTGATGACCAACAAGGTATGGAAAGTCAAAAGATTGAATTATTTTTAAAGGCTGCAGATTCTTCTCTTCAGGAGAAATTGATTGACCGAACTTGAAGACCCTGACTCTGAGTCGGGATTGAAGACTGCTTGGAGTGATGTCACTGAAGCAGTAAATATGATTGCTCAAAGAGAGCGATCGCACCTAAGATGGGGATCAACCCCTGCAACAACTGAATCTATGAAGGAGCCTGCTCTTATGCACGACTTCTCTCATTTTGTCTACCATATTCTTGGTCCAATGAAGCCCGACTTGTACCCAAGTACTTGAGTGACTTTGGGGCAAGTAAAGGACTTGAGTGACTTTGGGGCAAGTAAAGGGTGAGGATATTGAAGACATATGGGCTGTTATGGGCTGAAATAACCAGTCATAAACAAGGCAGCCCACTGTTATGGTCCATTTTTATGAGTAAACATGGGATTTTTATGGTTGTAATGGAAGTAAATGACCTCTTTTCTTCAGGACATTGTTCATGAATGATGAGAAGTGCTTATGCACTCATTTTGAACTTGATTATGGGCTGGAATTTTCTGTTTTAAAACAGGGCTGAAGCTAAAATTATACTTCTTCAATTCATTTCATGTATCTTTGGCCCAAATCTTGGATGCATTTGAATCTATCATCAATATACTTGATCCAAAGGGTTGAAATCCATCTATGTACTTGAAATAAATGCCATTAGAACTTGCATTTGACATTCATAAATAAATTGAGAATCTGAAAATATCCTTTATGATATGATGTATGTATCCAGAGGCATTTGATGTAATCAAGATAGACTTATTCCTTCTATTCATGTATGCTAAGTACATAGTGAAAAGGCTTGAACTCTTCTTCTGTACCTAAATCATTTCTAAATTCCGGATCTTATTAAACCCCAATCTATTTTCCCTTCCCGAATCTTGAATCCTAAACTCTTCTTCTGCACTAAAAGCCCCGGTGGTAGACCATCAACTCTTAACGCGATGACAATGTGTTGCTATTGACCAGACGATTCTCTCTTGCAGCCTAACAGCAGTCGGCTACTCTTCTAAATTTGACTCATGGCATCTACCTATCCTATTCAAGCAGATCTTGATGTTGTTTTTAGGCCACTATCTCGACATCAGGCCCTCAATACGTTTGTGACGTGACACCCAAAGTTGGTCTATTCTTCAGCGCAGGTCTGATGTACACATTGAGGTGCTCACTATCTCCTTTCGTCATATGGACTCGACGCCCTTTCTCGCAGATTCGATAGCCTGTCCTTTGCGCAGTTTTGGCAGCGTTTCCATCATCTTCTTTTTCCACATGAGCCTTATCATCTATTACTTTAATTAGCTATTAACCTTTGTAATATTTTCTTTATTAAACCATCAAAGTAAACATCAAAAGAAAAACTCAAGAGAGAGCCCCTGTTCACATGCTATGTTGGAAACACAAATATGTGACATCCTATCATGCTCTCATGCGAGATGGTGGACACCTCAGTGGATTGCTATGGAAGAACATTTTCTTTTTGGAGACTATGTGATGTTTTTAGTGTGGGAGTTTGCACGGGTCCCTTCCCTACAAGCTTCATGACAAGTCGACTTCCTCCATTCAGTTTCCTTTTTTTCCCTTTCCTTGATGGTGACTCTTCTTCAGTGGTTCATGAGGATGCTTCACTTCTTAGTACGGGAGTATGATGGAGCTCAAATATGCGGAAAAAATGTATGTCATGCAAAGTGAAATTTTTGTATCAAAATGTCATGAGAGCCATCCTTTTATGTATTCCCAAATACAAAATGTACCATGTTGTATGGTCTAATATGTGGACAAGAAGGACAAAAATGCTAAGGTTCTAAAGTCCTAAATTTTCATGTACTCAAATGTTTTTTATAAAGAAATATGAATATGGAAGAGTCGTGTGATGGTTGGTTAGGGGAGTTGCAACCACTTGCTCTCTCTTTATCGTCCCATTCTCATGTATCTTTCTCTCTCTCTTTTTGGGGCACAACTCTTGCTTATTTCTCTCTGTGTGTTTCTTGCTGAATCTATGGAGGAGGGAGAGAGTGAGGATAAGGATAGTGCTGATATTTTGTCTGCCATGTTTGTGGAAGGAAGAGAGGCTTGAGATTGAAACCCAAGATTTCCACATCGACCTTGTGGGAGTGTTCTCTGGTTTTCTTGCTATTCTTGCTGCTTGTGGGAGGGGCTGTCAAGTGGTGCACAACCGGAGAAACTCCAATTTCAAGCCAAGAAAGAGAGAAGGTGAAATGGAGTCTTTGAGCAAAACTGAATGTGATGATAGAGAAGAAGAAGTGTTGCTATTGACCAGACTATTCTCTCTTGGAGCCTAACAGCAACCGGCTACTCTTCTAAATTTGACTCATGGCATCTACCTATCCTATTCCAGCATATCTTGGTGTCGTTTTTAGGCCACTATCTCGACATCAGGCCCTCAATATGTTTGTGACATGACACCCAAAGTTGGTCTATTCTTCAGCGTAGGTCTGATGTACAGATCGAGGTGCTCACTATCTCCTTTCGTCATATGGACTCGACGCCCTTTCTCACAGATTCGACAGCCTGTCCTTTGCATAGTTTTGACAGCGTTTCCATCGTCTTCTTTTTCCAAATGAGCCTTATCATCTATTACTTTAATTAGCTATTAACCTTTGTAATATTTTCTTTATTAAACCATCAAACTAAACATTAAAAGAAAAACTCAAGAGAGAGCCCCTATTCACATGCTATGTTGGGAACACAAATATGTGACATCCTATCATGCTCTTATGCAGGATGGTGGACACCTCAGTGGATTGCTGTGGAAGAACATTCTCTTTTTGGAGACTATGCGATGTTTTTAGTGTGGGAGTTTGCACGGGTCCCTTCCCTACAAGCTTCATGACAAGTCAACTTCCTTCATTCGGTTTCCTTTTTTTCCCTTTCCTTGATGGTGACTCTTCTTCAGTGGTTTGCGAGGACGCTTCACTTCTTAGTGCAGGAGTATGATGGAGCTCAAATATGTGGAAAATGTATGTCATGCAAAGTGAAATTTTTGTATCAAAATGTCATGAGAGCCATCCTTTTATGTATTCCCAAATACAAAATGTATCATGTTGTATGGTCTAATATGTGGACAAGGAGGACAAAAATGCTAAGGTTCTAAAGTCCTAATTTTTCATGTACTCAAATGTTTTTTATAAAGAAATATGAATATGGAAGAGTCGTGTGATGGTTGGTTAGGGGAGTTGCAACCACTTGCTCTCTCTTTATCGTCCCATTCTCATGTATCTTTCTCTCTCTCTTTTTGGGACACAACTCTTGCTTCTTTCTCTCTGTGTGTTTCTTGATGAATCTATGGAGGAGGGAGAGTGTGAGGATGAGGAGAGTGCTGATCTTTTGTGTGCCATGATTGTGGAAGGAAGAGAGGCTTGACATTGAAAGCCAAGCTTTCCACATAGACTTTGTGGGAGTGATCTCTATTTTTTTGCTGTTCTTGGTGCTTGTGGGAGGGGCTCTCAAGTGGTGCGCAGCCGAGGAAACTCCAATTTCAAGCCAAGAAAGAGAGAAGGTGAAATGGAGTCTTTGAGTAGAACTGAATGTGATGATAGAGAAGAAGACATGTTGCTATTGACCAAACTATTCTCTCTTGCAGCCTAACAGCAGTCGGCTACTCTTCTAAATTTGACTCATGGCATCTACCTATCCTATTCAAGCATATCTTGGTGTCGTTTTCAGGCCACTATCTCAACATCAAGCCCTCAGTACATTTGTGACATGACACCCAAAGTTGGTCTATTCTTCTTGCCCAGTTCAACCTATTGATGTGATGAATGACAATTCTCTGATTACTGATGGTCCTTATATATTGTCTGCACTTCCTGACTCACTTATGTTGGATATCTTTCATGTGGAAACCTCTCATGCTATTTGGGAGTATCTTATCTCAACGTTTGAGAAGAAATCGGTCACCGAAATTTTATATCTCCAAACTCGTTTGAAGAATCTTCAATATAAGGTTGGTACTTCTATGCACTCTCATATCAAGGCTTTTAAAGACATTATCAATCAGCTTGGTGCTGTCGACGCTCCTGTTGCTAAAAATCAGATTGTTACTCAACTTCTTCATACCATCAAAGATCCTTTATATGACAATATCATCACTATTTTGTCTAACAAGGATGATATCCACTTTGACAAAGCATGTATATCTCTTATTGAATATTCTCAACGTCATGAGCATCATTTGGAAAAATCTGATGCTGTTTTGGTCACTCGCAAACAAAGGGATTTTGATGTTGCTTTTGTTGCTCGCAAGCGTCCCGCTCCACGTTTTCACCAGGGTGGACGCCCTAATCAAGGTGGTAAATCTTCTCGTCTTGCTTATCCTAACAAACATTGTTCTTATTGTGCTAAGAAAGGCCATGTGGCTTCTGATTGCTGGGCACGTCAATATGATGAGGAGCATGGAGTTACTACAAAGCAACCTTGCTCGTCTAAAACTTTTCCTCCTTGTGATTATTGTGCACATATAGATCATCCATCTCGTCGTTGTTATAAATGCAAATATGATGAAGAACGTTCTCGAGCTTATATTGTTCAACAAACTACAACTGATGATGAGTATGATAATCAGGAGCTCAATTTCGTCCATCATGATATCTCTCCAGAAAAGGTACTTCATGTTCATGATGATTCTCTATTCATCGTTGCTTCAGGTGCCATTGGAAATATGACATACCAATCGCAGTGGCTTCACAATTATCATTCTCTTCCTGTCAAGAAGTTTGTTTACCTTGCAGATGATACGACTTGTCAAGTCAAAGGAGTGGGTGATTTATATCTGGGGACTGTTTCATCCACTAGAATATTAAGAGGAGTTCTTCATATTCCAGATTTGCAAAGAAATCTTATTTCTGTTGCTCCTCTAGTTGATCTTGGTTTGTTTGTTGGCTTTGATCATAATCAATGTCGTATAGAGAAAGACGAATATACTATAGCAGTGGCTCCTCGACATGGTAATCTATTTGAGCTATCATTGAACGATACGGTTGCAAATGTTGTTATTGCCCCTGGAGATGCAGATTGCAAATTATGGCATCAACGATTTGCACACTCCGATTTTGCCAAAATTCTTGATCTTCATCGTCATGGTCTTGTGCAATGTATGGATCTTAAATCTCATCCACGTATGGGAATATGTGAGTACTGTGCACTTGGAAAACACCATCGTTCGCCTTTCCACACTTCTACTTCATCACATTCCTGTGCTCTCTTGGATTTGGTTCATACCGATATTTGCGGTCCTATTCCTGCCTCAAAGTCTCAATATCGATATTTTATAACTTTCATTGATGATTTCTCACGGTACACACATGTCTATCTTCTTCGACATAAGTCTGAGGCTTTATCTATATTTAAACAATACAAGATAAGTGTGGAGCTTCAAACTGGATTCTCTATAAAGACTCTTTGCAGTGATGATGGCGGTGAATATGTATCCAATCTATTTGATGACTTCTGTAAGTATCAAGGTATTCATCATGAGTTTACAGTTCTACAATCAGTTTCATCGCCAACGGTCAATACCGATGTGTTTCTCGCAGTCAAGAACCCCCTTCTGCACTCTCTGATTGCCGCGAAGGACCGGCCTGAGGAGGCGGAGGACCACTTGGACATCTTCTTCTTCAAGTCGACTGTCAATAGATAAGAAAACTCCTCTTCCAAAGCCAAAAAAAAAAAGCTTAGAAGCTTTATTTCAATGGTTAAAGAGCTTAATAATAAGCTTAATTAGAAGCCTTAAAAAGCTTCAATTCACGAATTCAATGAACTGGTATCGCGGCATCCTGACGCCAAAATCGCCTGCGAAAAACAGCCCCCCTCCTAAAATCAAAAACGACGCCTGATCTGTTTCCTTCCTAAAGCTTAAGTCAATTAAGCTTTAAAGAAGCTTAATCACCCAAGTTCACTAAGCTTCCTTACTCCTGCAAGTTCTGCAAGTCACAAAAGTCACCACAGACTTATTTCAACCACTTCCATAAAGACTGTTCATACGCAGAAGCACAGAAATCGTTTATTGCTCTCTAGAAGACCCTGTTCCTATTTGCAGACTTGCTGAACCAATTTCAGCAAGAACAGAAGGTCATACAACACAATATTAGTGAGTTTGGGAATCTCCCAATTCCCATTTATTGAATACTAAAAAGGTGGCACCCGGATAACATGCCCATAACTTTCTCAAAACCATATGATCTGGCCTATCATTAGAAAGCTCTTGAAAAATGGAATCTATTGAGCTATAGATCGCTCAATTTGGAGTTATAGTATACAAGTTATGACAAATCCAAAGATTTGACCACATGTCCCAAACTTATGGAAAATTTCCATATTCCCCAATATGGTGTTATACGCAGTTTATACGCCACTTCTACAAAGACAACGACTACCGCAACAGCAAAAGAGAAAGACCATGAAATCCAAACAAAAATATATAAGCCTTGTATACCCGCCTTTGAGCTACCCTCATCCCGCTAATCAGATTTCGAGAGTGTGAGGTCTTTTGGATTTTACAGGATGACGGAACAAAACATGGACGATTTTATGGCCGAAGGTGATTTACCCGAACCAACGATGGAACAAAAGTTGGATTTAATTATGATGCAACTTGATGAAGAACGAAGAGCCCGACAAGCTTTGCAAGTTCAATTGGCCAATTTGCAACGATCTATCACCGACAAAGATGGACCGCAACCCGAAGATCTTATACGACGTACCATGGATGCGATGCTTGAAGCCCAATCCATTCGCGAAGAAACAAAGATAAGTAAAAGAAACTTCAAATTTCGTACTTTCAATGGATCTCGAGATGGAAAGACTGTACTTGCATTTATCAGTCAGTTTGATGATTACTTTCATGAAGAAACATATGCTGAGAAATACAAAATTAAATGTGTCACTAATCATTTAGTCAATCGAGCATCTTTATGGTGGACTGTGGTTCGCAAGAGCATTGATTGTCCCACTACCTGGGAGAGTTTCCAAAAGAAGTTTTTGCAGAATTTCCTTCCTCCTCAATTCCATGAAAAAGCCATAAAGAAATGGGATCTTCTATAGTAAAGAGATCGCGAATCTATTTCCCAATACACTGAATGTTTTTGGAATGCCCTACTGCAACTACGCATGCTCGAAGATGTACCTGAAGCGACTCACAAACGCAAGTTTATGTCTGGCTTACTTGGACATTACTTTGCTGAAGTCAATATGTTCAAGCCAACAACCCTTGAAGATGCAATTTCTTGGACACGACCACCTGCTTTGCCATCAAACACCAATCAAAACCCTAAGCCATCCTCACAGCCAAATCTTATATTCCTAAACTTCCTGCCATTACCAACAATGTATCTAAAACCAAACCCATAGTTTGTTACAAATGCCATCAACCTGGACATCTAGCAGCCCATTGTCAATCAAAAAAGCCACCTGTCCATATCAATTATCTTGGAGCAATGGAAGAAGAAGAACGTAAGGAAATGCGTGACTTTACGCAAGATGATGACGACATTGGTACTACTTCGGATACTTTGCCAGGTATGCCAACTCCACATTCTTTGTTAACAATGAAATGTTTTGTGCATGGTATAGAAAAGACTATTTTACATTATGATGGCAGCACACACGATTTTATTTCTGCAAAGTTAGTGAAAGAATTGAATTTACAAATTGTTTTTACACATTATCGTATTAAAACAGCATTCCTAGGCACGACATATAATGGAACACAAGAGGTGTATAACTTAGAAATTAAAATTGGTGAATATAATGAATGTAGAAATTTCCTAGTAACATTATCTTAGGAATGCCTTGGCGTCATCAGTATAACCCTGACATAGATTATTCTGCGCATTCAATTAAAATTTATTTTCAAGGAAAACAAATTACATTGCATGGTATGCACGCTTCTAATAATTTTCCACTGCTTACTCATACTCAAGCTAAACGTGCATTACGTTAAAGTAGCAAATCTTATTTAATATGGGTGAATGAACTTCAAGCTAAAGAAAAAAAAATGCATCCTAGGCATAAATAATTTCTTGCTCAATTTAAAGATTGTTTTGCTGATGATTTACCACCTAGACTACCACCTTCACGTCCTGAAGATCACAAAATAGATTTAATTCCTGGTACACAACCACCATGTAAAGCACCATATAGGCATAACCAAATTGAACAAAAAGAAATTCAAAATCAAATAGAGGAATTGCTTAACAGAGGATTAATTAGACCTAGTAGTTCTCCACTTGGCGCACCTGTTTTATTAGTAAAGAAGAAAAATAATACTTATCGCATGTGCATTGATTATCGTGCCCTAAATAAAACTACAGTTAAGAATAGATATCCAATTCCTAGGGTAGATGATCTTATGGATAAACTACAAGGTTCTGCCATATTCAGTAAGATAGATCTTAAATCTGGTTATCATCAAGTAAGATTGGATAAATCCGATATATTCAAAACTGCATTTAGAACACAATTTGGACACTATGAATTTCTAGTGATGTCTTTCGGTTTAACTAATGCACCTGCTATATTCAGTCGCATGATGAATCGCATATTTCTGAAATATCAGCATTGTGTTATAGTATTCTTTGATGATATATTGGTATTCAGTAAAAATAAGAATGAGCATTATGAACATCTGTTTTAGTTTTCAAGTTATTAAAAGATAATCAATTGTATGCTAATCCGAAAAAGAGTGAATTCTTTCAAACAAAAATTGAATATCTAGGACACATTGTTTCATCAAAAGGTATTAAAGTTGACCCTAAAAAGATAGAAGCAATTTTAAATTGGCCCATACCCAAAAATGTGCATGAGTTACGTTCTTTTCTAGGTCTTGCTAGTTTTTATAGAAAGTTTGTGCGAAATTTTTCATTACTTACATTACCTTTGACTAAACTTTTAAAGAAGGGTATTGTTTATAACTAGTCTGATAATCAACAAAAGTCTTTTGATTTATTGAAACATGCATTAACCCATGCTCCTGTATTACAACTACCTGATTTCAATAGACCATTCTTTTTAGTAGTTACTGATGCTAGTGGATCTGGAATAGGAGCCGTCCTTATGCAAGATAACTATCCCATAGCCTACTCTAGCTGTAAACTGAAACCATCTGAACTTAAATACTCTACGTATGATAAAGAATTCCTAGTTGTAGTACAAGCCTTACGTCAATGGATACATTATTTAATGGGTTCTGAGTTTATGATCAAAACTGACCAACAAAGCATTAGACATCTCCTTAGTCAACCCCAAATTTCTGACTGACATATTAAATGGGCAGCTTTCATTCAATGTTTTCATCCCCTTATACAATATCAACCAGGAAAAGAGAATGTTGTAGCCGATGCTTTAAGTAGAAGACCGACAATTCATAATATTTCTATGATATCATTTGATTCCCTTATCCCTATGAAAGATACTTATCATCAGGATATTACTTTTCAAGCTGATTGGAATAAAATAGTTGCAAATAATTGGATTCCTATTGATTCACTGTCTTACAATAATGGATTCATGTTTTATGAAAAGAGATTATGTGTGACAATTCCATTTAGATCTTTTGTTTTGAATGAGATTCATTGTCCTCCATATCAAGGTCATAGAGGTATTATATCTACTTTACGTACATTGACTGAAGATTTTTATTGGCCACATATGGACACTGATGTATCTAACTTTGTATCTGAATGTTTAGTTTGTCAACGAGTTAAAAGACACCATGGTAAACAGTATGGTCTACTGATGCCATTATCTATTCCATCACGACCATGGGAACAAATTTCAATGGGCTTTATTACTGGTTTACCTAACACTAAAGCTAACCATGATATGATTTGGACTGTTGTAGATAGGTTTAGCAAACAAGCATATTTTATTCCATGCAAGAAAACTTTAACTGCATCTCAAGCAGCTCAATTGTTTTTGAAAACTATGTTTACTAATCATGGTTTACCAAAAGTTATTATTTCTGATCATGATTCTAGATTTTGTAATAATTTTTGGATTACTTTGTTTGCTAACTTAGGCACAAAGATTGATTTTTCATCTGTATTTCATCCTAAAACAAACGGACAAACAGAAGCTACTAATAGTACTATTTTAGATATTTTACGTACTTACACTATTTCAAAACTAGACACATGGGATACATATCTACGTTTACTTCAGTTTGGATATAACAATACACCACACACAACTACAAACAAAGCACCATTTGAAGTTTTATGGTTATAGATTGCCTACACCTGTTGCATCATTATCAAATAAAATTCAAACCGCTGATGATATTGCTAACATGCATGCTACTATTTTTTATGAAGTTAAAGATATGATTGCCAAAGCCCAGCAATCATATACAAAACAAGCAAATACGAAAAGACAAGCTATGAATTTTAAAGTTGATGATTATGTTTGGTTACGAATAGAAAAACGTAGATTACAAAGTGTAGATAAATACCCAGTTGTGAAATTAGCACCTAGATTCTATGGACCATTCAAGATCATACACAAAATCAATGACAATGCATTTAAACTAGAACTACCAGAATACTGGAAATTTCATAACACCTTTGATATTAGTTTATGATGACCCTTTAGAGGCCAATTACATGTACACCCTGTTTATGAAAACCCACCTTTGTTAGATGATGAGACTGAAATTCTTGAGCCTGAAACTATTATAGATACTGACTTTATGACCACTAGAACTAGCTGTAGACATTCTAGATATTTGGTTAAGTTTAAAAACCATCTTGTTGAAGAGGCCCAATGGATGCACGCTAGAGACTTAAATGCTTTCCCCACTCTCTTAGCTCCGCATTGAGCTAATAGAAATTGAGGACAATTGCTATCCCACCCCGGGGGTATGATGCCAGGAGGCATATTCCACGGTGGATTCCATGCCACGATGGATTCCGTGAGGTTTTACGGTGGATTCCGTAAACTTTTATTATTGGGGCTCATACACAAAGTGGATTCTTTGTGCGAGAAGTCGACGGGGATACCTATCCTTTTCGGGCGTTTTGTTAATTTTATGTGTACATGGGTAATTCCATAGCGGGTGATTCTACAAAATACATATTTAATTAGTAAACATTTATGAGTTTAGAGTGCGCACTCGTGATAAATCAACGTTAGGATTGATTTCTAACCAATTTATTTATGTAGCTAAAGACTGCTAGGTATTCACTTTTGTTGGTTTAATTGTATTATTTTACTAACGATTGTGAATGCTTTAGTTGATGTGTAGAGATAGCAACGGTGGCAGTGGAAAGCATTGGAGGATAGCGTGTATTTAAATTTATCGTCAATATTTTGATGGGCGCATATCTTAGACATGGCGCCTATATTTTGTCGCGCTTATTTATCAAGGCGCTTGATATTTATTTATTATTTTTATATGCACATGGGCGCATGATTTAGATATTTGTATTTGGACATTGTATTTGGGTACGCCTGACTTCTTGGGCGCCCATTAGCTTTAATTCTCTATTTGGCACAAAAGCAAACTCAAAAGCCAAAAGCATGCTATTTTGTAATTTGGGCTATTATTTGAGCTTGAAGATGATTAATATATGAAATACATGCTTTGTGGAGTGCTCACACAAGGCATGGGGGGAGATTGCACCCAATTGGTCTCTTGTTCATATTGTGCAAGCTTTCTACATTGATTTGTGTGCAAAAAGTAGAGTTCTTTTTTTCACATTTATCCATGCGATCTACAAGTGGGAATTGTTTCTTTGTAAATGGATGTTTGGTTTCTTGGTCCAGCAACAAACAACGATGTGTTGCGGTTTCTACAACTGAGGCCGAATATGTTACTACATCATTAGCAGCTCGCGAGCTAGTTTGACTTCGACAACTACTTGCAGATTTGGGACATCCTTCATCATCTAGTACATCTCTTCGATGCGACAACCAAAGTGCTATTAGCCTTACCAAAGACTATATACAACATACAAAATCAAAGCATATTGCTATTCATTATCATTATGTTTGACATGAAGTCAAGAAAGGTTCCATTATGGTGGAGCATTGTCCCAGTGATCAAATGGTTGCAAACATCTTCACAACAGCTCTTAGTGAAGCTTGCTTTAGTTCATTAAGACATGCACTTGGTATTGTTCCAAGTTCTTGTCTCACTGATTGAGGCATGTATCATTGTATTCAAGAAAAATTTATAGTAAATCATTTTTTTATCGTAGGTATGTGTAGGGGCTCGGGTTTTTCCCTTGTTCTCCCCAAGGGTTTTTTCACTCGCAGCCAGAGACCTTTGTTTGAGTGGGGATGTTACAACTATATATATCATCTCTCACTTGACTTGGGTCTCACCTATATATATACTAACTCTACATCAATATGAATCATTCTTTGGGAGCATGTCTTGTATATCTCTCTCGTACTCTCTCTCTCTCTCAACAATTACAACCAAGAATAGCGCAAATAAAGTCTATACATGGCCGAAAACTCGTCTTTGCTGAAATATACAAGTGCTCCTGCCTCTCTGGGATCATGAACCAAGCATAATCCACCATCAAGTGATCAAAGAGAGTGCACGAAACCTATATACACCATTCAGCCCTATTTTTCCTTGTGATAACAAGGAAATCCACAAATGGATCTCTAAGCTCGTAGAACAATACCCATCGATCAAGGATCAATCTTCCATTATTAGAGGCTATGTACCTACCAGATGATGACATAGATGGTTCAAAGAGAGAAGAGGACAATCAAAAGTTTATCTTCAACCCTGTATACTCTGCTAATGACTATCAAAATAGTCCCAAACTAATCCAAAAATGGTACTCATGACACATAGCACTCTCCTTCCATTTTGATGAAGTCCAAGATGCAAGCATAAGAAGCTATGGATAACTTCGAGAGAGAAGAAGAGAACAAGTCTAGGTATTCAACCCTGAAAATCATATTCCAAAACTTAGAATACAACAATATACTCTCTCCAAGAGAGCTTATTTGCGTGAAAAAAAGTAAATATTTCTTGCTCGAATGGTTGAGAGCTTCCTCCTCAATGCCACTTGAATTGCATGGCACCCATGAGCTCTCCTCCGTCCCTTTTTCTCCATGAGCACTATGGTGCCTATCAAAACAAGCTGAAAATTGTGTTGAAGATCCTAGCCATACTCCACAACTCCTTGTCTACCACTTAACCCTCTAGTAATTCAATTGAGTGATTAATCAAGGTTAAGTTAAGCCATGCACTAGCATGACTTGTCGCATGCTTACCAAGGCCATAAGATAAGTCAATCTTCAAGTAGGCCATCATTACTTGGTGAAATAGACAACATCTCTCCTATTGCTAACTCTAGTTAAGTATCCATTTTCACATTGTGTATCAAAACTCCTACAACATCCACCCCCTCCAAACCCACACATCTTTCAACATGTGCTAGAGTAAAATATTTCAATAGATTCTAAGAAATCCTCCTCATCTATACACATATCATCCTCATCCTCTTCTTCCACACTGTCATGAATAAGACATGTAATGAACTCATCTAGCTCATAGGCTATAGACTCCCTTCGCTTGAAGAGTTTAATCCTTTTACCAGCCTATAGTCCCATCTAACTCACTGAGCAAATAGATTGCATTATCATGCACTACTTCTACTATGTAAAATCAAAACCATTTATTTGGTATCTTGTGAAGAGCATTGTGTTGATTATTTAGGTTGCTATCATATAGCAGCACCCAATCTCCCTCTTGTATAGCTCATGGCTAGAGTTCGTGCCATTTATCAAATCTTGCTTTGTTTTAAAGCCTTGCTTGCTTGAGCTTCTCTATTAATGCCCTTATGTCTTTAGGCCTTCTCTTTAGCTGCCTTTTGCACAAAACCAACAATGCTTCTCTATCCAAACCCTCCTCCCATAGTAAGACACTCCATGTAGCCATTCTCTCTTGAATATGCATAATAGGCTAGTGTCCATTCATAAATTTAGCAGGCATAAACCTTGTGATAACACAATACCCTTTTAGAGAATTTTGAAATCTCCAAAGTTCCATTTTCAAACAAATAGTAATGATTTGATGAAGCAGCTAAATCTTAATCCCATATTTGAGAGTGGGACTTAGGGGGATTGCTTATATAATATCTAGGAAAATTTCACCTTCAAGTAAGGGGATAATATTTGACCATGTGTCCAAATATTAATCACATTAGGAATTTCCAAAACTTATGATCAAAATTTCTAAATTCCTAAATATATGGTTACTATGAGTACTCTAACAACAAATAAAGCTAAAAGTAGTATTCTAGGCAATTCCTTGATCTTCCCCCTGCGTGAAATCCACTTATTTCCAACTAATTTATTCCAATCAGCATGAAAAGTAATGTCCTGATGATAAGTATATTTCATAGGAGTTAGAGAATCAAATGATATGACAGAGATATTATGAATGGTAGGTCTTCTACTTAAAGCATCAGCTACTATATTTTCTTTACCTGGTTGATATTGGATAAGGGGATGAAAACTCTGAATAAAGGCTGCCCATTTGATATGTCGGTCAAGTAGTTGTAATACAAGAGCATGGGTTAATGCATGTTTCAATAAATCAAAAGATTTCTGTTGATTATCAAACCAATGATAAATAATACCTTTATTTAAAAGTTTAGTCAAAGGCAAAGCAAGCAATGAAAAATTTCGCACAAACTTCCTGTAAAAACTAGCAAGACCTAGAAAAGAACGTAACTCATGCACATTTTTGGGTATAGGCCAGTTCAATATTGCTTCTATCTTCTTAGGGTCCACCTTAATACCTTCTGATGATACAATATGACCTAGATATTCAATTTCTGTTTGAAAGAACTCACTCTTTTCCGAATTAGCATACAATTGATTATCTTTCAACAACTTGAAAACCAAAGACAGATGTTCATAATGTTCTTTCTCATTTTTACTAAATACCAAGATATCATCAAAGAATACTATAACACAATGCTGATATTTCAAAAATATGCGATTCATCATTCTACTAAATGTAGCAGGTGCGTTACTCAATCCAAAAGGCATCACTAGAAATTCATAATGACCAAATTGTGTTCTAAATGCAATCTTAAATATATCAGATTTATCTAATCTCACCTGATGGATAACCAAATTTAAGATCTATTTTACTAAATATGGCAGAATCTTGTAGTTTATCCATAAGATCATCTACCCTAGGAATTGGATATCTATTCTTTATAGTAATTTTATTTAGGGCATGATAATCAATGCACATGCGATAAGTATTATTATTCTTCTTTACCAATAAAACAGGTGCACCAAATGGAGAACTACTAGGTCTAATTAATCCTCTGTTTAATAATTCCTCAACTTGATTTTGAATTTCTTTCTGTTCTATCTGGTTATGCCTATATGGTGCTTTACAAGGTGGTTGTGTACCAGGAATTAAATCTATTTTGTGGTCTTCAGGACGTGAAGGAGGTAGTCCAGGTGATAAATCTTCAGCAAAACAATCTTTAAATTGTGCAAGGAAGTCTTTATGCCTAGGGTGCATATGTTTTTCTTTAGCTTGAAGTTCATTCACCCAAATTAGATAAGATTTACTACTTTTGCATAATGCACGTTTAGCTTGAGTATGAGTAAGCAGTGGAAAATTATTAGATGCGTGCATACCATACAATGTAATGTGTTTTCCTTGAAAATGAATTTTAACTGAATGCGTGGAATAATCTATGTCAGGATTATGCTGATGACGCCAAGGCATACCTAGGATAATATCACTGGACTGTAATGGTACAACTAGAAAATTCCTTCTTTCAGTGTATTCACCAATTTGAATTTCTAAATCATGCACCTCTTGTGTTCCATTATACCTTGTGCCTAAGAATGCTGCTTTAATGTGATAATGCGTAGGAACAGTTTGTAATTTCAATTCTTTCACTAACTTTGTAGAAATAAAATCATGTGTACTACCATCATCATGAAAAATAATCTTTTCTTTTCCATGCACTAAACATTTCATTATCAACAAAGAATGTGGAGTTGGCATACCTGGTAAAGTATCCGAAGGAGTAGCAATGTTGTCCTCATCTTCCGTAAAGTCAGGCATTTCCTCATGTTCTTCATCTTCCATTGCTCCAAGATAGTTGATATGGACAGGTGGCTTCTTCGATTGGCAATTGGCTGCTAGATGTCCAGGTTGATGGCATTTGTAACACACTATAGGTTTGGCTTTAGATACATTGTTTGCAATGGTAGGAAGTCTAGGAATATTAGGATTTGGCTGTGAAAATGGCTTAGGGTTTTGATTGGTATTTGATAGCAAAGCAGGTGGTTTTATCCAAGACTTACAGAAAGATGATGAAGAAAATCGACTTTGATTGAATCTTCTAAAATTTGAATTGAATTGCTTTGAACCATAGTTACCATTTGTTTGAAATTGTTGCGGACGCTTGTCTCTTCCTCAAGCTTGTCTTCAGTGTCATGAGCTAAAGAAATTGCATCTTCAAGAGTTGCAGGCTTGAACATATTGACTTCAGCGTAGTAATGCACAAGTAATCCAGACATATACTTGCGCTTGTGAGTCGCTTCGGGTACGTCTTCAAGCATGCGTAGTTGGAGTAAGGCATTCCAAAAGTGTTCGGTGTACTAGGAAATAGGCTCATGATCTCTTTGCTGAAGAAGGTCCCATTGCTTTATGGCTTTTTCATGGAATTGTGGAGGAAGGAAATTCTACATAAACTTCTTCTTGAAACTCTCCCAGGTAGTGGGACAATCTATGCTCTTACGAACCACGGTCCTGCTGAAGAAGCTTTACTGCTGGACCGCCGTCCCTTTACGCAGGAGGAAGTTCACCTTGTAGTATCCTGCATGAAAACTGGGAAGGCACCGGGACCTGATGGTCTGCCAACTGAACTTTTTCAAAAAATCTGGGAAATCTGTGGGAAAGATATGGTGAATATGATGAACTACATCAGGAAGACTGGCTGTATGCTCAGAGAGGCCAACCAGGGGTTAATCAAACTGGTCCCCAAGTCGCCTTCTCGCACTAAACCCTCCAACTGGCGACCATTATCCATGTTGAATTTCACCTATAAGGTGATGTCTAAAACACTGGCTCTTAGGATCAAGAGCCTTTTGGGAAGAATTGTCCATGTCAGACAATATGGATTTGTGAGTGGCAGGAAAATACAAGATGTTGTATTAAATTTAGTACTTTCAATTGACATGGCCCTTGCTCATAGCTCAGATTTTGTCTTAGTCAACATTGACTTAGACAAAGCCTATGACAAAGTCAATTGGGTGTTCATCAGGAAGGTTCTTGAAGCCTTTAAATTTAGGCCAACCTTTATCAGGATGATTACAGCACTCTTCACGAATGCTACAGCAGCCATCAGCATCAATGGTAACTTAACCACGCCTTTTCCTCTTAAGAGATCTATTAGGCAAGGTTGTCCGGTCGCCCCACTTCTGTTTGCATTAATCACAGATCCATTGCTCCGTGCAATTGATAAGAAAGTCCAGGAAGGGGTTATTAAAGGCATGCCATTGCCAGATGGCACTTGCTCACCTTCACAGTTTTTTGCAGATGATAGCTCATCCCTAATGGCCGCGGAGAAAGAGTCAGTTGATGCCCTTATGGGCACCTTCAATGAGTTTGCTCTATTGTCTTCATCCATCATAAACAGGAGCAAGACTGAGTTTCTCCCTCTTAACTTGGAGGGACCCCAGGAGTGGACGCTTGGGTATGGCTTCAAGGTTATTAGACTTGGTGAAGTGGTAAGGTATTTAGGAGCACCGATTGGTGTTGGTCTGACAACACGGCAAAGATTCCAATGGTATGGGGGCAAAATACAGGAGAAGGTCTCTAAGTGGTTTAGTGCCCCCCTCACATTGGCTGGAAAGCTCACGGTCATCAAGAATGTTCTTTCTTCTCTGACAGTTTATATGGCATCCTTGTTTTCCTTCAGCAAAGCATCTTGGGGCCTAATCGAGAAGCTGTTAAGACAGTTTCTTTGGAGAAAGCCTAATGGTACTAGCATATCCCAGATCGGTTGGGATTATGTTACCGCCAGGAGAGATGAAGGTGGTGCAGGGATTGAGCCTTTGATGGATAAAGCCAACAGACTCACTTTCAAACTGATTCTCAGGATGAATCAAGGGAAACCGTGGTCTGTCATTCTTGCCACATGGATAGAAGGTTCAGGACAGAGATGGGCTGGGGTAGCCTGGCAAGATATTGTGTGCTGCTACCAGGACCCTATCAAGCTTCCTCAGTCCCCTACAGCCCAAGCACTAGTCAGGAGCTGGCAATCAATAGCTTTGCAAGCCTCTTGGTCCACTAAATTTAGTCGAAAAGGCGACTATTCCCTAGCCTCATCAATCTGGTATAACCCCTTCGCATTTGACCCCCCAACTGCCCCCATTTTAGCCAATCGTACGCTCGCCAAGTCAATGTCAATTAAAGGTCTCAAATACTGGACTCAACTATGGTTGCCTGATCAGAACAGATGGCTTACATTGGGGGACATCAAGATCAAATTTGGGCTCTTGGAGAATGAGATTTTATGGCTGAGCTGACTATTTACCTGTCTGAGACAGGATTGGCCCACGTCTTCATTTGTTTGCTCCTGCCCTCCACTGCTGGCATTAACAAGCTCTGCTGACAAACAACTGATAAAATGTCGTGATAGGAAGGATCATGCTCCTCTATCCCCGGCAATTGCTCTAACTCTGAGTGAAAAATGGCAGAAACATTGTCCACATGCATCACTCTGCACCTGGCAAAGGAGGATCCTCAAGGTTTGGCACATCACACCATCGTATCGTCTGAACTGCTTCAGATGGAGACTATTACTCAGAAAATTGCCACTTAGATCAAGGTTGACTAAGAGATTCTCTGTTTCCCCTCTATGTCCCCTCTGCAAGAGACATGAAGAGGATGAGAAGCATCTTTTTTGGGAATGCCCTGCAATTCAGCCACTGTGGCACAGAATGAGGAAATGGCTGAAAGGATTCAATCTCAGATTTGACTTTGGCTTTGCTACTGTCTTTTTTGGAGACCATGGATCATTGGACGATGTTACCTGGCGATTGGTTATACTTTTGTCTACTGTGATTTTGAAAATCATTTGGCAAGAAAGGAACAACACTGTTTTTCAGACGGCTCATCGGCTCCTGACTGAAGATCAGCTAAAGGCAGAGGTTTCTCTAGTTCTCAGAACATTGAAATCCACTCATTGGGTGTTCAAACTGTGCTGTAAGAAATTAGAAACTATGTCTTGAGCTCTTTTGTTTCTTAGCTGTAGCGAGCTGCACCCCCTTGAAATGGTGCTGTAAATATTTTTTACCTTTGAGAAATGGAAAGCGCATTTTTTTTAAATAAAAAAACTTTTGGATATCTTGAGTTTCGGAGGTGTTGGATGGGCCCAATCTTTAATCCTTTTATCATGCTTATCGGATTTACTATGCGATTTATGCATCTATGGGGAACACCTTGCATTAACCATAGGGCTCCGTTCATATATTGATACCCATGCAATATTCGAAGAATATGTCTCTTTCTAGACGGCAATGCCAAATGTGGGGCATGCAGAGCCGAAGCCGTCTTCGAGGAAACACGACGTTCGTGTGTGAACGCTTCCTTGCGTTCTGTACTGTGCAAAATTGAGTTCACATCCTGGAAGCGCTCATTTGCCGGCCGATCAAGCAAGCGTCTGTTATAAACTCAACGGTACTCTCAGCACATGAGCAAGCAGTCGTCCAGTCACTGATACACTATATGGCCCACGTCATGAGCACGAAGATGAGTCTGATTAATTTCTGCAACAGCAATCGTATGGTCCGTCCAGTACTCTTCCGCAAGTGCTGGCCGCTTCTGGCCATGATATTCAGCGTGCATTGCTTATCCGTAGTAGCAGCACGGCAGCTCAATGACGTCCGGGCACCGGCAGCCGGTCTGTTGACGACGTCAGGGTCACCTGCAACGACGTCGATGAGCTCTAATTCTGGTAGAACAACTAGAAGTAGGCCTAGTATGATCAGAGCGGGCGTAAGCCACATCTGGGACACGCATTCGCCACTGCGGCCAGCGGGTTGCGATGATGCATGCGCCTCGCGGCTGAGGTTGAAGCGCTACGCAGAAGCGAGGGCGGTCAGGCAAAAGAAGAACACGAGAGCGGCTGTAGAGCCATCAACAGCCAATGGGACCTCGTCGACGCCTTTTTATCGGCATGATCAGGAACGCCAGGTGGACGCTATCCCTTGGGGCCAGGTAGGCACGGGCTATTTCAGCGGGGGCCAATTCTCCGAGTACTACATGACGCTGAGCGTGAGCGACGCCGCCCAGGCGCTGCTGCTGCTGCTGGACACTGGGAGCGACCTGCCTTGGTTCCAGTGCCAGCCCTGCGAGAGCTGCTACCCGCAGTCCTTCGCGATCTACGATCCCCACATCTCCGGCACCCACTACATGACCAACACCAACGACCCCTACTGCGCAGACGTGCAGGCCGTGCCGGGGCTTGGCCAGGGTGCCGACGACAGCCTGTGCCTGTACAACATCGGCTATGAGGATGGGACCAACTCTTACGGCTACATAGCCACTGAAGAGTTCAGCTTCTGGGATTCCGGCCCGGGCTCTGACGAGGAGGTGACGGTCACAATCTCGGACCTGGGCTTCGGCTGCGGCACCAGGAACGCCGCCGGGGTGGAGACAGTGGCCTCGGGGGTCCTGGGACTGGGCTTCGGGCGCGGCCTGTCCTTCCCAGAGCAGCTCAACGTCCTGCATGACTATAGCACCGCTTTCGCGTTCTGCCTGGCACCCATCTTCTCCAATCCCAACTCCGGCTGGCTCACGTTTGGCGACGGGGCTCTGGCACGTAAGTCATACATTCTAGCTAGCTAGTCTGCAATATGACATCATTTGACCAAATAAAATATAATCTGTTTTTGTGACTACTCCAGCCGCAGACTACCCCTCCACCCCGCTGGTCACTGACCAAGGCGCACTGGTCTACCACTATGTCGAGGCCGTCGACTTCCTTATCGACGGCCAGCGCGTCGGCGTTCCCGACGGGGTCCTCTCCACCATCAACGACGACGAGGAGGCCACCGGCGGCGTCATCGTAGACACCGGTGACATGCTCACCATCATCACCAGCGACGCCTACGCCCCCTTCCGAGCCGCCTGGCTCGACGCCGTTGCTCCTATCCTTGGCGACCCCGGCGCGCCGGGCCCCGAGGGCCTGGACGCCTGCTGGGATTACCCCAACGACGTCAGCGGCCTCCCTACCATCGCATTCCTGTTTGCCAACGGCAATGCCCTCACTCTTGCGCCGGGCGCCACGCAGCTAGTCTTCACAGATGACAACGGCGTTCGCAGGATGTGTTGGCCCTTCGTCGAGAAGAGAGACGGCGATACATCCGCCAACATGGTTATCGGCGCCGTCAGCCTTCACAGCACTGAGATTGTCATCGACGCCGACAACAGCATCTTCGCCTGGAACCCCACGTACCAGTGCTAGCTCAGCTATGCAATCTCATCCTTGACGAGAAGATAAGAGGCCACGATATGCCTAACCTCAATATTGGTAATAATCAGCCTAGATCTACACTCCTAAGTCATGCTCATATGTCCCCACCTGTTTAAATGGTTCCCTTAACAAACTTATAAATGTGACGATAAGATAGAAGGCCCCGCTGCCCCGGCATGCGCAACCTCAACGTTGGTAATAGTCAGCCTTGATCGACACTTCTAAGTCATACTAATATGTCCCCACCCATTTAAATAGTTTACTTACGAAACTAGGAAATGTGAAGATCGTCGATGCATTTGATAAGTTGCTAGCAACTTGTACTTACTTTCTAGTGCTTTGTAGCCTCCGTGCCTTGGAGTCTCCGTAATCCCTTTCCACAGCGATAACTTGATAACTATGAAGATGATTGGTTTAATTTGATTGTACATGTATGTTACTAGCAACTCGCTAATGCACATATGCTACTAGTAACTTGTTGAAGAAATGTTGAAATAACTTGGTTTAGAGTCGTCCACATACATAAGCAATCACGTATTGCAAAAGCATTGGGATTTCTATCTATAACCTTGGTTTTGAGCTCTTCTCACTTAAAGCTTAAAGGTGGATTGGTATGAAAATGGGTTGAAAAATTTTTAATTCATTTGTAAAATTTTTAGCATTTGCCATTGTTTTTTACTATTTTACCATTGAAAAATGCTAAAACTAGCCCATCTATACATGATTTAATCCACATGCAATCATTTGTCTAGCCTTCAAGTCTATCACAAGCTATAGGTCATGCCTATACCATGGAAACTTATCCCACAGGTTTCCTATGCATACTTCTTAAACTTGAAAATTTGTGAGCCATAAGAACTCTCCATGGCTTGTACACATGACCCTACACCTACTTGTAGTAGGCAATGTCTATAAATTGTTCGCAAATCATATACAGATGAAGTTATGCCTTGTAGATATGAATTACATATGCCTACAAGCTGTCCACTTGCAATGGAAATTATCTAGAAGTCACAGATTCACATTCCACATGTAGGCTTAGCTCAAGCACTTAGAAGATGTTCCTAGACATTGTCACACGACATGGGTGAAGCATATGAGTTGTATACAAGTATTCCATACTTGTGGGTGGTGCATATGAGTAGTTGTCAGCATGTTATATGTAAGGGCTACTTCATGTATACATCACATGCACAATTGTAGGCCATGTCTACAAGTTGTTCTCAATCCATACACGATGTATATCTTTTGTGTCCCACCAAAATGTTTATACAAGTGTATATATTTTATGTATAATTGAAAAGGTTATAGATAAAGCCTATGGGTTTCTAGTTTTCATTGATGCGTCGATGATGGTGATGGGTGCACTAGATGCCATCATAACATCACTTCAAAAAAGAATCAAAGCAAAGATGTGGATGCTAGATGTGCACTTAAATATCTCTATAAATTCCTATTTAACTTTGTGGCCATGCGAAGATCCTAAAGCTAACTAAAACGTGTATTTAAATGTGCAATTTTTAATGCATTGTTAAATATTCATTTAAACATGATAAAGAAGTAGTTATTTGAACCCCCTAGAAATTTGAAATTTTATTTTTTTCACACTTGCTTACTTTTTATAACCTAAAATTAGAACCCATAAACTGAGACAACATTCACATAAACAAAGTAAACTTTCATAATCAATTAAAATACAAACTAAAATAATTTCAATCACAAATTTAGGTTGAAACTATAACAATTACAATATTTCAAAACTCTTGAAATTCTAGTTAACTTTACAAGCTCACCATTTTCTCTTGAGTTCATTTCTATATGAGACCCCAAGCAATGATACCTACTCTTGGATGGTTCTTTCTAGCTAGAATGTTGAGCATGATATTTTCGTTATGTAGAGCACAATGTAAAATTTCTACCACCCTGCATGGACTCAATCAACATACATATGATCATTAAGTGAATGTGATCTAAAATGCAACGTAGCATGTTTATATGTGTGTCTTTGATAGTGGGATCCTCACTAAGCTCATGGACAATCCCTCTTATCATTTGCTTCAGACAATACTATCAAGGTTTGATTGAGATAGCCAACCCCAATTCTATTTCTAGCCACATCTACTACTTTATAATGATACTTGATAGGTGTCTATCTAGTCTAGCCACATTTAATATCTTGTAGGGATGCTTGTCATGGGTCCTTCAATCAGATTGGATCAATGTGCAATTAAATGTGTTGTAGCTTTGTGCTCTTCAAGTTCACTCAATAATTCTTGGTCAATGAATTGAGTAAACAATCTCACTTGAGTTTAGCTAATTTAGGATTCAGTGTGTAGGGTTTAGGGTTTAAGTTGCTATATTATCCTAAACCCTAAACCTTAAAGCAGTACAAGTGTTGAGAACTTAGGCTAGACCTAGGTGTGCGGTTGTTTAGCCAAAAGGTATACCTACAAGACCTAACTCTAGACTTGCTTTAGGTTTTAAGGTTTTGGGTTTTGGGTTTTAGGCCTTAAGGTTTGCAATTTAAGATTTACCCTAAATCAAAACCCCTAAACCAATGCAACTACTCAAGAATTTGGCTAGACCTAGGTTATACCTAATGAGTGGAAGACAAGTGCCTATGTGGGAACTAGGTTCACGTTTGTCGAATACCTAAGATGCATATTAGTGTTCATGTAAGGATAGAGTCGCTGACAATACCCTAAGTTATTACAAGAGTGTATGTCCTTGTCTAACCAAAATATTATGCCTACAAGACCTAAGTGTGCAACTCCTAAACCAATGCAACTATTCAAGGCTTAGAAAAATCATATATAGATGAAGTTATGCCTTCTAGATATGAAGTACATATGCCTACAAGCTTTCCACTTGCACTCAAAGTCTTTTGAAAGTCACATATTAGCATTCCACATGTAGGCTTAGCTTGTGCACTCGCAGGATGTTCCTAGACATTGTTACATGATATGCGTCAAGCATATGAGTTGCATACAAGTATTCCGTATATGTGGGTCATACTTATGACTAGTTGTCAACATGTAATATGTAAAGGCTACTTCACGTATACATCATGCGCTAAATTGTAGGCCATGTCTACAAGTTCCATTCAACACATACACGGCAATATATATACATACTATATATCTTTTGTGTATAATTGAAAAGGTTATAGATTCAGCCTATGCGTTTCTAGCTTTTATTGATGCACTTATGATGGTGATAGGTGCTCTAGATGCCATCAACACTTCACTATAAAAAAGAATCAAGTAGAGATGTGGATGCCAGATGTGCACTTACACATGCACTTAAATATATGTGTAAATTCATATTAAACTTTGTGAAGCGATATGAAGATCCAAAAGCTAACTTAAATGTGTATTTAAACATGCAAATTCTAATGCATTGATAAATATTTGTTTGAACATCATAAAAGAAGTAGCTATTCGAACACACTAGAAAATTTAACTTTTATTTGTTTCATAGTTGTTTAATTTTTATAACTTGAAATCAAAACCCATAAATTGAGACAAAAAAAACTCATCAAATTTTAGTAAACTTTACAAGCTAACTATTTACTATGGAGTTTTTTTAATATGAGACCTCAAGCAATGATACCTACTCTTGGATGGTTCTCCCTAGCTAGAATTTTTAGCATGATATTTTCTTGATATAGAGCACTGTGCAAGTTTCCTAATAATGAATATGGTACGATCATGCATGGAATTAGTCAACATGCATATGACCATTAAGTGAATGTGATCTAAAACAAAATGTAGCATATTTATATTTATGTGTTTGAGATTTGGATCGTCATTGAGCTCATGGACAATATCTCATTAGTAGCTTTAGATGGTACTACTAAGGTTTGATTGAGATAACAAAACTTAGTTCTATTTCTAGCCACATCTACTACCTTATAAGGATACTTGTCTAGTCTAGCCACATTTAGTATCTTGTAACAATGCTTGTTACTGGTGCTTTAATCAGATTTCATCAATCTGCAATCAAATGTATACTATCTTGATGTTCTCTCAAGTTCACACAACATTTCTTGGTCAACGAAGGGAGTAATCGCACTTGAGTCTAGCTGATTTCGGATTTAGAGTATAGGGTTTAGGGTTTAAGCTTATATATTTACCCTAAACCCTAAACCTTAAAGTGCTACAAGTGTTGAGAACTTAGCCTAGACCTAAGTGTGTACTTGTCTAGCGAAAAGGGTATGCCGATAAGACTCAAGTGTCCACCAGGTTTAGAATTTAGGATTTTTGTTGAGATGGCAAGCTCAACAGGTGCGGACATTGATGATGTACTGCCTCGCTAGATGAGTCCGCACGTCGACACTTAGCATGTTGGTGGTCATTATGATGCTCACATGGCCACTGACTTATCACTTATTATATTAATTAGTTTATTACACCTACCTATAGCTAGCAAAGATATAACGCCAATCGATTAGTCTAGTCGGTTATGCACTGTTTGACTTAGAAGGCCACTTTCCTTTATGTTGTATCTTATCTATACTTTGTATACATTGTATAGTGTGTGGAAGAAGAAGAAGAAATCAGCAAGAAAACGTTTTGGCCTCCATCTCTCTTCTTGTGTTCTTGAGTGAGCTTCCTCTTGTATATACAGTGTGTGTTTGGCGCAACATCTCAAGAAAGTCCCCCCACCACGCGATTCTTGACATGGTATCAGAGCTGCACCACTGAGAGAGGCCGATTTCGAAGGCTGAAGTGAAGGAGAAGAAGCAAGGATTCCACTCTCTCTCTTGGATAGTGCTAGTGGAGGCACCGAAAGTAGGATCGAGCAAAAATCTCAGATTGCTGTGAGATTTAGTGTGCGAGCAAATCGTTATATATTTTGTAGATAGGTCCTTAAGGGCTTTCACGCAGTTATTTTGGACGTCTGAGGCCGTTTTAGGCCCCGTTTTAGAGCCGCAAGGTTGCGGACAGTAGTTTCAAGGTACACTGTGATTTTGACTGTATTGACTGAAAGTGGGTGTGCAGGTTACAAATTGCGAATCTATAATTTTTGAGGTGTTTGCAGGAAACAAACATAAGGTTTATCTGCAAACAAGTTGTAGATTACATGTTCTATTGAGCAATCAATGAAAAAGGTTGCTTGGTGTCTTGATGTGCACATATTGTGAAAGATTGCAGAAGACTAGCTTGTTGTATTGTATCCTTGTTTGTGATAATGGCAGAGAACAGTGGAAATCCCATTATTGAGAAGCTCGATAAGAATAACTACCCTTCTTGGAAGTTTCGTGTGACGAATTTCCTCATTGGGAAAGGCCTTTTTCAGTTTATCTCACGTGAAGAAAAGGAGCCAGATCTGGATATCTCTCCGACTGCAAATGAGTTAAAAGCATGGAAAGTGTGGAATGCGAAAGACAAAAAGGTGATGTACTAGCTATCTGCAATCATTGATAATACTATGATGGGACATATCAGGAATGCAAAAACTTCACATGGAGCTTGGACAATTTTTGAGAGCATGTTTTCAATAAATACAAAGGCACGAAAGATTCAACTCAAGCAAGAGTGGAATGCCTTGAAGAAAGGGAAAATGTCTATCAATGAGTATGTGTTGAAGGTGAGGAGCATTGCAGATGCTTTAGCAGCAATTGATGCAATGCCGGATGATGATGATTTGGTTTCATCCACTCTGAGTGGCCTTAACAATGAGAAGACATGGAAATCATTTGTTACTTCAGTATATGTACGGAAACCATTTCCAGATTTTGATGAGCTGATCTCTCTCATGATTACTGAAGAGATCAATATGTAGGGTGATTCATCTGAAAGAAATGGTGAATGGGTCCAAGCATTTTACTCGAGTTCAGGAAGGGGACGTGGTAGATCCTCTTCGAGAGGCCGTGTTATGGGAGGTGCTGGTGATAACCAACAAAACAAGTTCAATCAACAGTTTGGTGAAATGCAGGTTTCTGGAGACAAAGGAAACCTTAGAGGCAGGGGGAGCTCTAGAGGAAGAGGTGGATGGCAAAACAAAGGCTCTCGAAATTCTACTATTGTTTGCCATTATTGTGGCAAGACATGCCATATTGCAGTCCATTGCTATGCAAAGAAGGATGATATCCGCAGTGGTAAATTGCAGCAAGGAAACTATGCATCATCTTCACGACAGAATGAAGACAAAAATGAGTGTCTGTTTGTTATGCAGCATATGATGAATGCAATTACAAGAAAGGGGACACATGATGATATATGGTGTGTCGATTTAGGTGTATCTAATCATATGACCAGTCATGTTGAATGGTTTGGAGAGATGCAAGACTTACAAAACCCATGTTATGTGTAGACGGGTGATGATTCATGCCAGTCAATCTCACACATTGAAAAGGTTCCCTTGTCCTTGTATGATGGCCAGACAAAGAGTTTGACATATGTATTACATGTGCCATCAATTACAGAGAATCTAGTATCTGTTGGCCAAATGGTAGAGTAGGGGTTGCAGGTCCGATTCAATGCAAAATGTTGTTTTGTAGAAGACTTTAATGATAAGTGCAGGTTGGTCACAAAAGGAAGTAGAGTTGGCCGAATGTTTACTTTAGATGCTAGAATTCTTGCAATGGATGCTGCTATGTATGCTAAAGGAAAAGGAGTAGTTGCAGATATTGAAATATGGCATAAACTTATTGGACATGCAAATGTCCAAAGGCTGAAATTAATGCAGTCCAGAGGATTGGTTACAGGGTTGCCTTCTTTTAGAGTTGCAGATTTGCATAAAGTCTGTGAAGCATGTCAGTTTGGTAAGCAGGCAAGACAACCCTTCTCGCATGATAGAGAAGTGAGCAGAAATATACTTGCTGTAGTATATGTAGATATTTGGGGGCCTACAAAGAATGTATCTCTTGGTGGCAGCAAATACTTTGTCACATTTATTGATGACTGTTCAAGGAAGCTATGGATATATTTCATGAAGGAAAAGAGTAATGTATTTGAGCACTTCAAATCTTTTAAGGCAGCTATTGAAACAGAAACATGCTTAAAAGTGAAGTGCTTGAGATCAAATGAAGGGGGAGAGTACCTCTCTAATGAGTTTAGTGGCTTCTTGAGGACTCATGGGATAAAGAGGCAATTTACTTGCAGGTATACCCCATAGCAAAATGGTGTTGCTGAAAGAAAAAACATGCATATTGCAGAAGTTGCACGGGTATTAATGGTTGAAAAGAATATGCCCAAAAAATTTTGGTTTGAGGTTGTCCATAATGTTGTCTACATTATGAAAAGAACTCCCATAGCTGCAGTTCATGGGATGACTCCTGAAGAGTGCTTTACTGGCAAGAAGCCTGATGTATCATACTTGAAGGTATTTGGATGTGTTGCATATGTTCATGTGCCAGATGAGCTATGGAAGAAGCTTGATCCAAAGGCTGAAAATGTATTTTTGTTGGGTACTCTTTAGATAGAAAGGGTATCGCTATTATAACCTTGTCACAGGTGAGTTCAAAGTGAGCAAGTAGGGATGTTATCTTTGATGAGATGGGCAACTGGTATGCACCTATTGGTGATGTATTAGATGATGATAATGATCAGGACAGCTATGTGCAAAAAGAAAAACAAGAATCACAGAGTCTTAGTGGACCAGAAACATCATCTGGTACTATACCTACAGTGAGCCCTTGGTCTGGGAGACTAAGGAGTAGTCTGACATCTTCAGGTGGATCTATAAGTGTTGCAGGGAAGGACAAAGGAAAGAAGAAAGTGCTGGATGGTAATGATGCATCTACCAGTCATTTGGGATTTGATGGAGATTCTAGTGGTTTGGAGAGTTTGGATGATGAGCTTGGCATTCCTTCAGTCAGGATACCAGGTGTATAGAGAGCTTATAGTAATGTAAAGGCTCCATTGAGTGATCCGGTGGTACGCAGATCTAGCAGGGTCAGATACCCTATTTAAAGATTTGGTTTTGAAGGTTATGGAGCTCACCATTATGCTTATATGGTGAAACTAGTTGAGGATGTTGAGCCCACTTGTTTTGAGGATGCTGTTGGTCATGCTCATTGGGATGCAGCAATGGATGAGGAGATGGCTACATTAGAAGCTAATAAGACTTGGGATTTGGTATCCTTACCTAAGGGTAAGAAAGCTATTGGTTGTAAGTGGGTCTACAAAGTCAAGCATAATGCAGATGGTTCAGTTAGCATGTATAAAGCTAGGCCAGTTGCAAAAGACTATGCTCAAACATATGGCATAGATTATGAAGAGGCATTCAGTCCAGTTGCTAGGATGGTAACTATTAGATGTGTGATTGCCCTGGCAACAACTAGAGGTTAGAGTTGGAGCAGCCAGCAAGTTATGAGGATTTAGAGCATCCCACATATGTGTGCAGGTTAAAGAAGGCGCTCTATGGGTTGAAGCAAACACCTAGAGCATGGTCTGACAAGATTGGAGAGTATCTTGTCAATATTGGATTTTGTATTTCTGATGTTGATCACTCACTTTATGTGAGAAAGGGAGATGCAGGTTTGGTCATCATAGTCATCTATGAGGATGACTTGATTATTACAGGTGACTATGACAATGAGATTGCTGAAGTTGAGGACTTCTTGAAGAAGAAGTTTGAGATGAAGGATTTGGGTGAGCTGAGATACTTTTTTGGTATTGAGGTGATCAAATGTGATGAGGGTATATGGTTATCCCAAAGGTATTATGGCTTAGATATGTTATGCAAGTATGGTATGACAGCATGTAAGCCTCTTTCAGTACCATTGGAGCAACATGTGAAGTTGACTATTGACATTGGGGATGAGATAGAAGACCTACTATGTTCAGGAGGATAGTAGGGAGTTTGATTTACATGACTATCACAAGGCCCGACTTGAGTTATGATGTTGGCCTTGTCAGTCAATTTATGCAGATGCCTAGAAAGTCTCATTTGGAGGCAGTTAGACGTATATTGAGGTATGTGAAGTCCACTTTACATTATGGAAATTTTTATGAGGTAGATAAGGACGTACAGGTCTTTGGATACATAGATGCAGATTGGGCTGGTAGCCTGTCATAAAGATGATCTGCAAGTGGATTCATGTTTTCCCTTGGTAGTGCAGCAGTTACATGGGGCAGCAAAAAGCAACCTACAGTTGCTTTATTGAGTACAGAGGTGTTGCTATGGCAGCATGTGAGGTGATATGGTTGCAAAAGTTATTAGGTGATTTGGATGTGAAGGGAGATGGTCCAATTGTCATTCATTGTGACAACATGAGCAACATATAGTTAGTTAGGAATCCAGTGTTCCATGCTAGGACAAAACACATTGAGGTGCACTACCACTTTGTGAGAGAGAAGATACTTGGAGGAGAGATTGACGTGGTATATGTCAGCACACATGATCATATAGCTGACATTTTCACAAAGGCATTGGGTGCAGAGAAGCTTCGGAAGTTCCGAATCTTACTTGGAGTTGCAAAGATAGAGTTGAGCTTGAAGGGGAGTGTTGAGATGGCAAGCTCAACACATGCGGACATTGATGATGGACCACCTGGCAAGATGAGTCTGCACGTCTACACTTAGCACGTTTGTGGTCATTATGATACTCACATGGCCACTAACTTATCACTTATTATATTTAGTTTATTACACCTACCTACAGTTGGCAAAGATATAATGCCAGTCGATTAGTCTAGTCAGTTATGCACTGTTTGACTTAAAAGGCCACTTTCCTTTATGTTGTATCTTACCTATACTTTGTGTACATTGTATAGTGTGTGGAAGAAGAAGAACAAATCAGTAAGAAAACGTTTTGGCCTCCATCTCTCTTCTTGTGTTCTTGAGTGAGCTTCCTCTTGTGTATACAGTGTGTGTTTGGTGCAGCACCTCAAGCAAGTCCCCCCACCACGCGATTCTTGACAATTTTAGGTTTTGGGTTTTAGGCCTTAAGCTTTAGGAATTTAAGATTTATCCTAAATCATAAGCCCTAAACCAATGCAACTATTTAGGATGTAGGTTGGACCTAGGTTATACTTAGGTGTTCATGTGGCAACGAGGTCCATATTTGTGGAATACCTAAGATTCTTATTTGCATTCATCCAAGGATAAACTTTTGAGGATACCCTAAGCTATTACTAAAGTGTGTACGCTTTGTCTAACCAAAAGTGTATGCCTACAAGCCCTAAGAGTGCAACTAGTTTAGGGTTTAGGGTTTAAGATTCACCCTAAACCCTAATTTGGTACAATTGTTGAGGACTTAGGCTAAACTCAAGCTATACATAATGAGTGGAAGAGAGGTGCCTATGTGCATACTAGCTTCATATTTGTGGAATGCCTAAGGGTCATGTTTGTGTTCACCTAATAAAGAATAAGACTATTCAAGATGCCCTAATTTATTACTAGAGGATGTGAATTTGTCCAACCAAAAGGATATGCCTAAAATAAACATTTTATGAGTGTGCTCCCTATGTGGACACCTAATAATGTGACTCTATGTGCCTAGAATAAGGTGCAAGTGTTGCGGACTCAAGCTACATCTACATTATACTTAACAAGTGGAAGAGAGCTCCCTATGTGGGAACTAGGTACTATAGTGTTTACTTGAATATAATGGGCCTAAGCATAAAGATGGTTGTGTCCATATATGAAAGCATATCTAGAAGATGCACAATGTCAATATTCTCTTAAGTCTTAGCCTTAAGTGAGTTTCAAGGTATGCTTACTTATACCCTAAGCTACACTAGCAGAATGGTGACTATGCAAGTGTGTGTGGCATAAGACTTATACAAAAGTCTATGGGCCATATATATGGGCTACCAACACTAGAAGGGATCCATTGGCCACGTTGATGTGTTTCTTGAACTTAGAAAAACTTCCAAGTTTGCATGAATATGTTAGGTCCATAAAAATAGAATGAAATACCTCTATTTCTTAGAAGTATTGAACACACTTAGTAACACATAAATAACCTTGTGTTCTCATGCATAATTTGTAAGCATGCATTGAACACACAAATATTTGATCCTACCCTTGATCACTTTATTTAGATTTTCAACCTTAATTTTAGCTATCCATGGCAAAAGATGAGACAACTATAGAAACTAAGTGATGAAAGAGACATAAGACAAGCACAAGAGATCCCATGTAGGAGATGTTATGGAGGATAGCCATAATGGAGAGAGTACATTGCTTTCCTCACACACTCTTCCTTGCCACATATAGAAACGAGGCGAGTTTCTTTTACTCTTCTGACCCTCTTCTTCATCTCTCTTTATCTTCCTATTCTTCTTATTCTTTGTATTCTTATTCTTATTTCTGAAGGTAGAAAAAGGGGGAGAAACTATATACTTGTAGTACAAGTGACCTTATATCAATAGATATTTCCCTTCTCCATCCTTTTTGATAATGCAATGACTTTATTTGTATCTATTCTCAACATCAATACTATGTCCTTTCAATTTTGTCTTAGATTATCTTACCTTTAAAATGGCAATACATAGATGATTCTACATATATACAAAATGTTTATCAGCATGTGTAGTGATTTGGCTAAACCATAACAATGTGGTTTTGTGCACTAATACATGTGCTAGTACATATTGCACAATATTCTTGTATTAATGCTTGTTTTTTTGTCTATGTAACTCTATGCATTGTTTGTGTATGCAAATACAAAGGTATATGGAAGCACGAAGGAAGAAATACCTAAACAAGTAACATTTTTTTTCCTTTCATCCCTTTTTGTTTTTGTAAATGGTTATTATTTCTTTAATCTTTATATTTAATTGTGTTTCTTTTGGATTTTCTTTCATATGGAGGCATATATACTTATATACATTATGGTTGGTGCCATATTGCTTCTTCATAGTGACTCATGCCTTGAAACTATCAAGACATCTACCTTGGACTTAGCTTCTTGCAATCTCCTAAGGATAGGGAACTCTTCTTTGGGCGTACACGAATGAAGACCATGTCTCCTTCCTTGAAGGTTCTATCTTGACGTTTCAAATCCGCGTATGCCTTCTGTCTATCCTTGGCGGCTTGGATGTTCTGTCTTATTGACTTCATTTGATCATCCATCTCTTCCAGCATCTGCCTTGAAGCTTCAACCCTCAAGGTTGGATCTGAGAAGTCTAAAGGACTTTGACAGTCGTGCCCATACAACGCTTGAAAAGGGGTCAGCTGAATGCTTTGTTGGTAAGAATCATTGTAGGCAAACTCAACCAGTGGCAAGTATTGAATCCACATTTTTGGTTCACGACAGCAGTGTGCCCTTAGCATATCCTCGATGACTTGGTTGACTCGCTCCGTTTGACCATCGGTTTGGGGATGGTAAGCTGTACTAAAACAGAGTTGAGTCCCAATGGCTTCAAAGATAGCTCTCCAAAAGTGTGATGTGAAGAGAGAATCACGATCACTAATGATTCTTCTGGGCAACCCATGTAGCTTGAATATCTCCTTGATGAACAACCTTGCAATGTCTGAGGCTTTATAGTTTGTCTTAACAGAAATAAGGTGTGTAACCTTAGTAAGCATATCAACCACAACCATAATGGAGTTTTATCCTCCATGAACTTGGGGTAGGCCAACAACAAAGTCCATACTGATGAATTCCCATTTCATTTGGGGAATGTCAAGTGGTTGCAACTTTCCTGGCATTTTGACATGTTCGGCTTTAATACGTTGACAAGACAGACACTCAGTGACATATTTGAGAATGCCACCTTTAAGCATCTCCCAATAGTAGCTCTTTCTGACTGCATTGAGGGTCTTGGCATAGCCAACATGTCCTGAGAAAGGGGAATCATGAGCTTCCCAAAGTATCTTCTACTTGAGTAACTAGCTTGCCAATATACATAATCTCGTTCTATAGTAAGACAAGTCCACTAGTGATAGAGAATTCATGATACTTAGCCTGTAGCTTTTGGTCGTGATTCTTGATAGGGATCTCCCTTAGCATCTTTTGATAGGTTGGATCATGGCATGCTTCTTCTCTAGCTAGCTCAAGTATTGGGTTATTTGGCATGGATACCTTTGTGGCTAGAGATCTAGCTGTTGATGGATTTTGCAAGATTAGAGAATTAAGGAATGCCTTGCGACTAAGTGCATCGACAACTACATTCTCCTTTCCAGGCCAGTATTTGATTTCAAAATCATACTCCTCTAGCACTTCAATCCATCAACGTTGCCTCATGTTGAGCTCGTTCTGGGTAAAGATCCACTTGAGACTTTTATGTTCCGTCACTAGAGTAAACTTGTTACCCAACAGATAGTGTCTCCAAAGCTTTAGAGCATGGATGACAGCTAACAGTTCTAGATCATGGGTAGCATAATTCTTCTCATGGCTCTTCAGTTTTCTTGAAGAGTAAGCTATAGGATGACCTTCTTGCATAAGCACACATCCTAAGGCAAGCGTGTTAGCATCAGTTACTACTTCTAACTCCTTTACTGAGGTCCGGAAGTTTCAAGATAGGTGCTGATACCAAACTTTGCTTTAATCTGTCAAAGCTAGATTGTTCGGTAATTGACCATGCAATGGATGTTTTCTTCTTTAGTAGATCCGTTAGAGGTGCTATAATCAAAGCATAGTTTTTGATAAAAACCCTATACCATCCTTTCAATCCAAGAAAACTACGTATTTCTTTGACAGTTGTTGGTATTGACCATCCTAGAACATCCCTGACTTTGGTTGGATCCACTAAAATTCCTTCCATTTATACGATGAATCCCAGATATTCAATCTGATGCTTGAAGAATGCACACTTCTTCATCTTGGCATAAAGCTTGTGTGCCCTCATTGTCTCAAGGACAATCTGAAGCTGGTGTTCATGATCTTCTTCCTATTTGGAGTAGACTAAGGTATCGTCGAAGAAGACAAGTACAAAATCGTCAAGATATGGCCTAAAGATATCCTCCATTAACCTGTTGAAGGTGACAAGTGCATTCGTAAGCCCAAATGACATGACTAGGAACTCAAAGTGTCCATATCTTGTATTGAATGCCATCTTTGGGATATCTTCTTCCTTGATCCTTATCTGATAGTATCCAGACCTGAGATCAATCTTGGAGAAGATCTTCGCACCTTGAAGACGGTCAAGAAGCTCATCTATTCTAGGAATAGGGTACTTATTCTTAATCGTTGATTGATTCAACCCTCTGTAATCAATACACAATGGAAGCATTCCATCTTTCTTCTTCTGGAACAGCACTGGAGCTCCCCATGGCGAACTACTAGGACAGATGTAGCCCTGATCTAACAGTTTCTTGAGTTGCTCCTTCAGCTCAATTGCTTTCGGGATGGACATTCTATAAGGCCTCTTTGCAATTGGCGCAGCTCCCGGCACTAGCTTGATCTCATGATCCACTTACCTTTGAGGTGGAAGTTTTGTCAGCTCTTCAGGAAATACATCCGCGTACTCCTTTAGCCATGAGGGTCCTTCACTAGACTCTTGCTTCTGATCTAGCTTATTAAGCTTAATCAAGTAGACAGGTAGTCCCTTTCGAACTCCCTTTATAATCCGAGATGCTTTGGCCGATTGAATTTTCGGCTTTCCAGCCTCTCCTTGAGTTGTGACCAATTCCCCTTCAGAGTCTCGAAAGGAAACTTGGCCCTTTCCACAATGAATGTGGGCATCATTAGGTTTAAGCCAATCCATTCCGAGCAAACTCTCATGGATACCTAGGTTCATGACTCTGAATCTGACCGAAGTCGACTTTCCTCCCAGAAAGAATTCCACCTTAGCATTTTGCCTGGTACAAGTGACTTCACGACCATTTGCTAATTCCACAAGCAAGGTAGGTGCTTCTGTTGTGGCTGTTCCTAATCTTCTTGCACAAGCTGGTGAGATAAAGGAATGCGTACTACCACAATCAATCAAGGTTTTGAAACCTTTACCTTGATAGTCTGATGGTGTCTGAATCACCAAAAATTGTTAATTCGGGCCTTTCTTGTGAAGGGCGGCATGGACTGTTGCCCTCTCAAAGTTTGCTTCCATGGTCGGGTCTTCTTCTTCACCCATTTCCCTATCGGCAACACAGGTGGTTCTTCCTCTGCCTCGGGTGGTGGCTCCTTGGCCACGGGTGGGTCCTTGATGTTGTCCTCCGCCAATTTTGGGACATTGCCTTTTGAAATGACCGAGATCGTTGCAGTGGAAACTACGGAGATTGCGGCCATTATCTTGGGTAGGAACAAAGTTATTGACATTGTTGGTCCTTGTTTTCTTTCTTTGTCCCCAGTTTTAACCTTGAACTCTCTTGGCTTCGGGCCTATATGCACCTATGTTCTGATCATTATAAGACCAAGTTTTGTTACTTCCTGGCCTGGTCTGCACCTCCTGAATTATGGGCACAACTCGAATGAGTGTATCCTGAAGATATGTTGGGTGCATTGATTCAAGGCGGGTATTTACAGGTGGATTTAAATCGGCACAAAATTTCAACACCTACTATGTCATATCCATTTGTGGCGCATACTTCAGAAGTGAGACGAATTTTGAGTAGTATGCGTCAAGAGTCAGACCCAACTATTTCAGCTCGTAGAACTCATTCATTTCTACGTGCGGTACGCAGGTGGTAAGTATCTTCCTTGCACAGCTTTTTTCAGCTTTTCCCAGGTAACGGATCCTTCCGAGATCCCTTGATCTCTGCACCATTGCTTCCACCAAAGCATGGCTTCGCCAGTGAGCTTCAGCTTGGTGAGCATTGCCTGGTTGGCGGGTGCAGTACCGGCCGCTTCAAAGTAATCTTCCATGGACTCTATCCAAATCTTAGCATCAGCTTGGACAGTCCTTCCTTTTTCGTCAAATTCTGGCGGCTTGATCTGCTCGAGAAGAAACTTCTTCTCTTGAATCACGGCCGTACTTGGTGTAGGGGTCGGACTGGGAACTTGTACCTGGGGTTGCTCCCCCCTCTCTCTCTCTCATTTGTAGGGCCTAGGTTCTCTCTCTCTCTCTCTCTCTCTCTCTACGATTAAACTTTTTAATTTAAATTTTTTATTAAATATTTTTAAAAGTTTTTTTAATTTAAATTTTTTCAAACATAGTTTTCACACTTTGACAAAGAGAGATGGAAGAAGAGAGAGAGAGAGAGAGAGAGAGAAGAAGAAGAATGATAAAAAGAAGAAGATGGAGAGAGGAGGGGGAAAAAGAGGAAATAGAATATTCTTTTTTTAATTAAACATTTTTCTTCTATCCCTCCCCCTCTCTCTCTCTCTCATGTGTAGCGCCTAGGTTCTGTGTGTGCCTGGATAAGGATTCTTAACGTTAACAATTCGCTAATCGTTACCATTATCTTTTAGACCCAATTCAGCTTTCAGTCAAGAAACCTAACCACTTGACTTTTTATCAATACTCATAGACAAGACAATGATTGATAAAAAGAAGTCTTATTTCATTCATATGGGCATAGCCCTTTCAGAGTACAATATTTCTTGGGATGGTAGAGCAACTGATACACTAGTTCGGGGAGAATAAGGTTGTGTTACATTTAGCTACGAGAATTGGGTAATAGTATGGATTTGGGTCATGGATCTTTAGGAATCGATAAGTCATCGGAAGATTAGGGTATCCTTTCCTTTGGTACCCATTCTTCTCATAGCATCCCAAGACCTTGATCCTGTTGGCGGGGATTATGCGGGTCACTTCCTCATACACATATGTGTTCAGCTCGACTCTTCGACCTTCGACATGTAAAGTTGTATTTACGTAAGCCTCAACAAAAATGAACAACTTCACGATCTTGAGGTCCTCCAACCACTTGATTCTCTTTAGGTTGGTTCGAAGGTACGCAAACCAGTGGACAACTATGTAATAGATTCCTGAATCTCCCGTCCATCTCCGTTCCATGTAGTACAGAGGCAATGGATTATAAATGTGGTCTAGGATGTTCATCATATCGATCCTTCTTCGATAATTTGAGGCATGCATCGCGGTCATAAACATAACTTGGAACACTAAGAATCTGTTCCATGCTTCATAGTTTTGCAAGACAGCATCGAAAGTAAGGAAATGTTCTTAATAGAAACATTTGCTTTACTTCTTCTTATTAAATTTTCTTATAAAGACTGATCCTTCGTTGGTTGGCTCTGATACCAACTGTAACGTATCCACCTGTTCCCTTTCAGGACACGTCTTAGCAGTCCATCGGAAAGAGAGTCTAGAAAGCTCTGCCCGGCACTCCCATGGAATGTTACGAGGTTTGCGATCTAGGACTTCCCGCATCTGCTATGTAGCGGAAGTATTCCGACCGTTCCCACTTAGGACCAACCTGAATCGAGGTTTCCTCTAGTGGTCACTTTCCTAAACGGCAGCTAGCGTTGAACCCAAGCGAACTACTTTACGCAGAAACTCCAAGGACGAAGCGGATTCATGCTGTACTTGGTTCAAGGAGAATGGGAAATGAGAGGGATGCAAGGCTCAACCTCTTTGCCCATAAGGCATAGTTCCATTCCGTTCCCCTAAAACAACATAAATCAGGATTCTAGTAACCTAAACCTTAGGTCAGCGCCCTTGCTGTTCATTTCCTTCGAGAAGAGCTCCTTGCTGTCCATTTCGATTGAGAAAAGTTCCCGACCAACCGGGACCACCCATCCGTAGGACGGACCCATGGCCACATCCACCGCACTTTCCTCGAGGTTGCTTTAGTTGTCTAATTACCTACCATATTTAGTTTAGACACGCATAAAACAACTTCCTTAATTAGCCAGTTAAGCACTGGTTCCTTCACGTAATCTTAGCACTTGACATAAAAAAACAATGTCAAACAAGTTTCTTTTCAACAGGTTATCTTATTTATCTTTGGAATATATCCACAAAGTCCAGCCCGTAGGCTAATCCATAATCCGCCCGAAGGCTATCCATAATCCACAGGGATTACTAATCCAAGATTCTGCCCATAGACTAGTATGCGGGCCTCGAGATCCAATACTGAGTCACATTGGCCTCTTGTGTAGGGCCCGGAAGGCGAGGGATTTACAGTCAGAGCTCCCCTTGGCACCCAAGCATCCTCCTGCTCCAAGTAGCGCTCAATAGAGAGACCTCACACGGCGGGTTCGGTCCACGTTCCCGGCGCGGCTAACAACCCCCTTGGTTAGGGTCAGGTAAACAATCGGGGGTAACTAAAACTACTCTCCCTTCAGGCCTTCAACCTGAAGCATTAAATATCTTTCCATCCTTTAGTTCCTTGAACAAACAATGCAAACAGTGCTCCTAAACTGTTACAAGCACAATGAGTTCCAGTGGTCAATTATTTTTGGCCAACTACTAAGGAGTAAATCCTTCTTTCTGAATGCATTCAGCATTCGATCTGGGATTAATTGCGACTTGGCAAGATCCCCAAGGGTTTGATTGTTCACCCTTTTTTCCTTGGGTTAGGGCCATACCCTGTTAACCCAACTTAACCAATACCTTAGGTTTCATAAATTAATAGTAAATCCTAGCGACCATGTCGCTCTAACTTGATTGATCCTTTGCTTCCAAGCAAAATACCTAACTTTCCTTAACTTGGCAACCACCAATATTTCTCCTTCACCTTTGAAAAAATAACCCCAAAACCTCTATGTTTAGCCCATAAGCTTTCATTAAATTCACGCACTACATGCTCTTGTGTACCTTAATACCCTAGCAAATGCAAAGGCACTCCTTTTCTTTTCTTGGCGGGTTTCCATAAATACCCATCCTTCAAAAAGAAACCATAAGATTTGCTCTTGATCCTCTTAAACTCTTCTTTAGACCATTCAACTCTCTTTGATAGCATATGCTTTTTCAAGGTGTTTTATGATTTTTCACTCAATTGATAGCATAAGATTTCCTGTTGATCCTTGTAAACTCTTCTTTAGACCATTAACTCTCTTTGATAGCATGTTGAGATATTGCCCTTTTTTTAGCCAATCGCTTGCATACAATTCTTCCAAAAAATAGTCCATAAATGCAACATATTGCTTCATTTAACTTTGATAGGCATGAGAGATTCAACTTTTCAAAGAGTCCAAACATAAATGATGTTCCGACCAAGGGACCCAGTTCCATATTTTTCTACCTTTGTCAAAACATTCACAAATTATCTAGATCTTAACCTTCACCTCAAGTAGAGTAGCTCAGTACTTGTTGTGGGAGACTACAAGGCATGGAATGAACCTAGCATTTAATCTTCAATAATGTTTATTGGATCTACAATGAGACTTCTGCATTCATGATGAATGTGTTGTAGTAACCATAGGGCTCCCTTTCTATGTTGATATCTAAGCAATATTCCAAGGATATGCCTATTTCTAGATTGGCAATACTAATTACTGGGCATGCAAGGTGCTTTGTTCATATATTGATATGCAGGCAATATTCCAAGAATATTCATGTAGACAATAGGTGCTAAGTATTGGGCAGGCATAGCGAAAGCTCTCCTTGAGGAGACATGTTGTTTGTCTGAGTTCACATCCTAAAATCGTTCAATTGCCTACCATTGAGCACGTGTTTGATATACACAAGACTCCATGTCAATGGTATTCTCAACACATGAGGAAGCAGATGTCTAGATGCTGATGCACTACATGGCCCATGCAATAAGCATGAAGGTGAATCTATTTATCTTCCCTAATGCAAACTTAGGGGTTCTTTTGGTTTTGCAAAAGTGCATCCCAACATGTCCGCATATCGTACCATGTATTTTAATTATACGAATCCCAAATTCATATTAATGCAACCAAGTGTAGGATTTCTAGTTTCCAGATTCACTTCGAACTTTTGGATATCTTGAGTTTCGGAGGTGTTGGATGGGCGATTTATGCATCTATGGGGAACACCTTGCATTAACCATAGGGCTCCGTTCATATATTGATACCCATGCAATATTCGAAGAATATGTCTCTTTCTAGACGGCAGTGCCAAATGTGGGGCATGCAAAGCCGAAGCCGTCTTCGACGTTCGTGTGTGAACGCTTCCTTGCGTTCTGTACTGTGCAAAATTGAGTTCACATCCTGGAAGCGCTCATTTGCCGGCCGATCAAGCAAGCGTCTGTTATAAACTCAACGGTACTCTCAGCACATGAGCAAGCAGTCGTCCAGTCACTGATACACTATATGGCCCACGTCATGAGCAGGAAGATGAGTCTGATTAATTTCTGCAACAGCAATTGTATGGTCCGCCCAGTACTCTTCCGCAAGTGCTGGCCGCTTCTGGCCATGATATTCAGCGTGCATTGCTTATCCGTAGTAGCAGCACGGCAGCTCAACGACGTCCGGGCACCGGCAGCCGGTCTGTTGACGACGTCAGGGTCACCTGCAACGACGTCGATGAGCTCTAATTCTGGTAGAACAACTAGAAGTAGCCCTAGTATGATCAGAGCGGGCGTAAGCCACATCTGGGACGCGCATTCGCCACTGCGGCCAGCGGGTTGCGATGATGCATGCGCATCGCGGCTGAGGTTGAAGCGCTACGCAGAGGCGAGGGCGGTCAGGCAAAAGAAGAACACGAGAGCGGCTGTAGAGCCATCAACAGCCAATGGGACCTCGTCGACGCCTTTTTATCGGCATGATCAGGAACGCCAGCTGGACGCTATCCCTTGGGGCCAGGTAGGCACGGGCTATTTCAGCGGGGGCCAATTCTCCGAGTACTACATGACGCTGAGCGTGAGCGACGCCGCCCAGGCGCTGCTGCTGCTGCTGGACACTGGGAGCGACCTGCCTTGGTTCCAGTGCCAGCCCTGCGAGAGCTGCTACCCGCAGTCCTTCGCGATCTACGATCCCCAGATCTCCGGCACCCACTACATGACCAACACCAACGACCCCTACTGCGCAGACGTGCAGGCCGTGCCGGGGCTTGGCCAGGGTGCCGACGACAGCCTGTGCCTGTACAACATCGGCTATGAGGATGGGACCAACTCTTACGGCTACATAGCCACTGAAGAGTTCAGCTTCTGGGATTCCGGCCCGGGCTCTGACGAGGAGGTGACGGTCACAATCTCGGACCTGGGCTTCGGCTGCGGCACCAGGAACGCCGCCGGGGTGCAGACAGTGGCCTCGGGGGTCCTGGGACTGGGCTTCGGGCGCGGCCTGTCCTTCCCAGAGCAGCTCAACGTCCTGCATGACTATAGCACCGCTTTCGCGTTCTGCCTGGCACCCATCTTCTCCAGTCCCAACTCCGGCTGGCTCACGTTTGGCGACGGGGCTCTGGCACGTAAGTCATACATTCTAGCTAGCTAGTCTGCAATATGACATCATTTGACCAAATAAAATATAATCTGTTTTTGTGACTACTCCAGCCGCAGACTACCCCTCCACCCCGCTGGTCACTGACCAAGGCGCACTGGTCTACCACTACGTCGAGGCCGTCGACTTCCTTATCGACGGCCAGCGCGTCGGCGTTCCCGACGGGGTCCTCTCCACCATCAATGACGACGAGGAGGCCACCGGCGGCGTCATCGTAGACACCGGTGACATGCTCACCATCATCACCAGCGACGCCTACGCCCCCTTCCGAGCCGCCTGGTTCGACGCCGTTGCTCCTATCCTTGGCGACCCCGGCGCGCCGGGCCCCGAGGGCCTGGACGCCTGCTGGGATTACCCCAACGACGTCAGCGGCCTCCCTACCATCGCATTCCTGTTTGCCAACGGCAATGCCCTCACTCTTGCGCCGGGCGCCACGCAGCTAGTCTTCACAGATGACAACGGCGTTCGCAGGATGTGTTGGCCCTTCGTCGAGAAGAGAGACGGCGATACATCCGCCAACATGGTCATCGGCGCCGTCAGCCTTCACAGCACTGAGATTGTCATCGACGCCGACAACAGCATCTTCGCCTGGAACCCCACGTACCAGTGCTAGCTCAGCTATGCAATCTCATCCTTGACGAGAAGATAAGAGGCCACGATATGCCTAACCTCAATATTGGTAATAATCAGCCTAGATCTACACTCCTAAGTCATGCTCATATGTCCCCACCTGTTTAAATGGTTCCCTTAACAAACTTATAAATGTGACGATAAGATAGAAGGCCCCGCTGCCCCGGCATGCGCAACCTCAACGTTGGTAATAGTCAGCCTTGATCGACACTTCTAAGTCATACTAATATGTCCCCACCCATTTAAATAGTTTACTTACGAAACTAGGAAATGTGAAGATCGTCGATGCATTTGATAAGTTCCTAGCAACTTGTACTTACTTTCTAGTGCTTTGTAGCCTCGGTGCCTTGGAGTCTTCGTAATCCCTTTCCACAGCGATAACTTGATAACTATGAAGATGATTGGTTTAATTTGATTGTACATGTATGTTACTAGCAACTCGCTAATGCACATATGCTACTAGTAACTTGTTGAAGAAATGTTGAAATAACTTGATTTACAGTCGTCCACATACATAAGCAATCACAGTTGTTTAATTTTTATAACTTGAAATCAAAACCCATAAATCGAGACAAAAAAAACTCATCAAATTTTAGTAAACTTTACAAGCTAACTATTTACTATGGAGTTTTTTTAATATGAGACCTCAAGCAATGATACCTACTCTTGGATGGTTCTCCCTAGCTAGAATTTTGAGCATGATATTTTCTTGATATAGAGCACTGTGCAAGTTTCCTAATAATGAATATGGTACAATCATGCATGGAATCAGTCAACATGCATATGACCATTAAGTGAATGTGATCTAAAACAAAATGTAGCATATTTATATTTATGTGTTTGAGATTTGGATCGTCATTGAGCTCATGGACAATATCTCATTGGTAGCTTTAGATGATACTACTAAGGTTTGATTGAGATAACGAAACTCAGTTCTATTTCTAGCCACATCTACTACCTTATAAGGATACTTGTCTAGTCTAGCCACATTTAGTATCTTGTAACAATGCTTGTTACTGGTCCTTTAATCAGATTTCATCAATTTGCAATCAAATGTATACTATCTTGATGTTCTCTCAAGTTCACACAACATTTCTTGGTCAATGAAGGGAGTAATCGCACTTAGCCTAAACCTTAAAGTGCTACAAGTGCTAAGAACTTAGCCTAGACCTAAGTGTGTACTTGTCTAGCGAAAAGGGTATGCCGATAAGACTCAAGTGTCCACCAAGTTTAGAATTTAGGATTTTTGTTGAGATGGCAAGCTCAACAGGTGCAGACATTAATGATGTACCGCCTAGCTAGATGAGTCCGCACGTCTACACTTAGCATGTTGGTGGTCATTATGATGCTCACATGGCCACTGACTTATCACTTATTATATTTAGTTTATTACACCTACCTACAGCTGGCAAAGATATAACGTCAATCGATTAGTCTAGTGGGTTATGCATTGTTTGACTTAGAAGGCCACTTTCCTTTATGTTGTATCTTATCTATACTTTGTGTACATTGTATAGTGTGTAGAAGAAGAAGAAGAAATCAGCAAGAAAACGTTTTGGCCTCCATCTCTCTTCTTGTGTTCTTGAGTGAGCTTCCTCTTGTATATACAGTGTGTGTTTGGCGCAACATCTCAAGAAAGTCCCCCCACCACGCGATTCTTGACATGGTATCAAAGCCGCACCACTGAGAGAGGCTGATTTCGAAGGCTGAAGTGAAGGAGAAGAAGCAAGGCTTCCACTCTCTCTCTCTTGGATAGTGCCAGTGGAGGCACCAAAAGCAGGGTCGAGCAAAAATCTCAGATTGCTATGAGATTTGGTGTGCGAGCAAATCGTTATATATTTTGTAGATAGGTCCTTAAGGGCTTTCCCACAGTTATTTGGGCGTCTGAGGCTGTTTTAGGCCCCGTTTTAGAGCCACATGGTTGTGGACAGCAGTTTCAAGATACACTGTGATTTCAGCTGTATTGACTGAAAGTGGGTGCGCAGGTTACAGATTGCGAATCTATAATTTTTGAGGTGTTTGCAGGAAGCAAACATAAGGTTTATCTGCAAACAAGTTGTAGATTACATGTACTATTGAGCAATCAGTGAAAAAGGTTGCTTGGTGTATTGATGTGCATGTGTTGTGAAAGATTGTAGAACACTAGCTTGCTGTGTTGTATCCTTATTTGTGATAATGGCAGAGAACAGTGGAAATCCCATTATTGAGAAGCTCGATAAGAACAACTACCCTTCTTGGAAGTTCCGTGTGACGAATTTCCTCATTGGGTAAGGCCTTTTTGAGTTTATCTCACGTGAAGAAAAGGAGCTAGATCTGGATATCCCTCCGAATGCAAATGAGTTAAAAGCATGGAAAGAGTGGAATGCGAAAGACAAAAAGGTGATGTACTAGCTATCTGTAGTCATTGATAATATTATGATGGGACATATCAGGAATGCAAAAACTTCACATGCAGCTTGGACAATTTTTGAGAGCATGTTTTCAATAAATACAAAGGCACGAAAGATTCAACTCAAGCAAAAGTGGAATGCCTTGAAGAAAGGGAAAATGTCTATCAATGAGTATGTGTTGAAGGTGAGGAGCATTGCAGATGCTTTAACAGCAATTGATGCAATGCCGGATGATGATGATTTGGTTTCATCCACTCTGAGTGGCCTTAATAATGAGAAGGCACGGAAATCATTTGTTACTTCAGTATATGTACGGAAGCCATTTCCAGATTTTGATGAGCTGATCTCTCTCATGATTACTGAAGAGATCAATATGCAGGGTGATTCGTCTGAAAGAAATGGTTAACAGGTCCAAGCATTTTACTCGAGTTCAGGAAGGGGACGTGGTAGATCCTCTTTGAGAGGCCGTGTTATGGGACGTGCTGACGATAACCAACAAAACAGGTTCAATCAATAGTTTGGTGAAATGCAGGTTTCTGGAGACAGAGGAAACCTTAGATGCAGGGGGAGCTCTAGAGGAAGAGGTGGATGGCAGAACAAAGGCTCTCGAAATTCTGCTATTGTTTGCCATTATTGTGGCAAAACATGCCATATTGCATCCCATTGCTATGCAAAGAAAGATAATATTCGCAGTGGTAAATTGCAGCAAGGAAACTATGCATCATCTTCACGATAGACTGAAGAAAAAAATGAGTGTATGTTTGTTATGCAGCATATGATGAATGCAATTATAAAAAAGGGGACACATGATGATATATGGTGTGTCTATTCAGGTGCATCTAATCATATGACCAGTCATGTTGAATGGTTTGGAGAGATGCAGGACTTACAAAACCCAGGTTATGTGCAGACGGGTGATGATTCATGCCATCAATTACAGAGAAGCTAGTATCTGTTGGCCAAATGGTAGAGTAGGCATTGCAGGTCCGATTCAATGCAAAATGTTGTTTTGTAGAAGACTTTAATGATAAGTGCAGATTGGTCACAAAAGGAAGTAGAGTTGGCCGAATGTTTACTTTAGATGCTGGAATTCCTGCAATGGATGCTGTTATGTATGCTAAAGGAAAAGGAGTAGTTGCAGATATTGAAATATGGCATAAACTTATTGGACATGCAAATGTCCAAAGGCTGACATTAATGCAGTCCAGAGGATTGGTTACAAGGTTGCCTTCTTTTAGAGTTGCAGAATTGCATAAAGTCTGTGAAGCATGTCAGTTTGGTAAGTAGGCAAGACAACCCTTCTCGCATGATAGAGAAGTGAGCAGAAATATGCTTGATGTAGTATATGCAGATATTTGGGGGCCTACAAAGAATGTATCTCTTGGTGGCAGCAAATACTTTGTCACATTTATTGACTGTTCAAGGAAGCTATGGATATATTTCATGAAGGAAAAGAGTAATGTGTTTGAGCACTTCAAATCTTTTAAGGAAGCTATTGAAATAGAAACGGGCTTAAAAGTGAAGTGCTTGAGATCAAATGGAGGGGAAGAGTACCTCTCTAATGAGTTCAGTGGCTTCTTAAGGACTCATGGGATAAAGAGGCAATTTACTTGCAGGTATACCCCATAGCCAAATGGTGTTGCTGAAAGAAAAAACATGCATATTGCAGAAGTTTCACGGGCATTAATGGTTGAAAAGAATATGCCCAAAAAATTTTGGTCTGAGGCTGTCCATAATGTTGCCTACATTATGAATAGAACTCCCATAGCTGCAGTTCATGGGATGACTCTTGAAGAGTGCTTTACTGGCAAGAAGCCCGATGTATCGTACTTGAAGGTATTTGGATGTGTTGCATATGTTCATGTGCCAAATGAGCTATGGAAGAAGCTTGATCCAAAGACTGAAAAATGTATTTTTATTGGGTACTCTTTAGAGCAGAAAGGGTATCGCTATTATAACCCTGTCATAGGTGAGTTCAGATGAGCAAGCAAGGATGTTACCTTTGATGAGATGGGCAGTTGGTATGCACCTATTGGTGATGTATTAGATGATGATAATGATCAAGACAGCTATGTGCAAAAAGAAAAATAAGAATCATAGAGTCTTAGTGGACCAGAAACATCATCTAGTACTATACCTACAGTGAGCCCTTGGTTTGGGAGACTAAGGAGTAGTCCCACATCTTCAGGTGGATCTATAAGTGTTGCAGGGAAGGACCAAGGAAAGAAGAAAGTACTGGATGGTAATGATGCATCTACCAGTCATTTGGGATTTGATGGAGATTCTAGTGTTGGGATGCAGCAATGGATGAGGAGATGGCTACATTAGAAGCCAATAAGACTTGGGATTTGATACCCTTACCTAAGGGTAAGAAAGCTATTGGTTGTACGTGGGTCTACAAAGTCAAGCGTAATGCAGATGGTTCAGTTAGCAGGTGTAAAGCTAGGCTAGTTGCAAAAGGCTATGCTCAAACATATGGCATAGATTATGAAGAGGCATTCAGTCCAGTTGCTAGGATGGTAACTGTTAGATGTGTGATTGCCCTACCAAAAACTAAAGGTTAGAGTTTACAACAAATGGATGTTAAGAATTTCTTCTTGCATGGTGAATTACAAGAAGAAGTGTATATGGAGCAGCCAGCAAGTTATGAGGATTTAGAGCATCCTACATATGTGTGCAGGTTAAAGAAGGCGCTCTATGGGCTGAAGCAAGCACCTAGAGCATGGTCTGACAAGATTGGAGAGTATCTTGTCAATATTGGATTTTGTATTTCTGATGCTGATCACTCACTTTATGTGAGAAAGGGAGATGTAGGTTTGGTCATCATAGTCATCTATGAGGATGACTTGATTATTACAGGTGACTATGACAACGGGATTGCTGAAGTTGAGGACTTCTTAAAGAAGAAGTTTGAGATAAAGGATTTGGGTGAGCTGAGATACTTTCTTGGTATTGAGGTGATCAGATGTAATGAGGGTATATTTCTTGGTATTGAGGTGATCAGATGTGATGAGGGTATATTTCTTGGTATTGAGGTGATCAGATGTGATGAGGGTATATGGTTATCCCAAAGGTAGTATGGCTTAGATATGTTATGCAAGTATGGTATGACAGCATGTAAGCCTCTTTCAGTACCATTGGAGCAACATGTGAAGTCCATTTGACTAGGAGCTAGGGAACTGTCCAAGTTCTCTCTCTCCCCAGATTGAGTCAATGCTTCTGCCTCAGAGAAACAGCCTCTATTCGAGGCTTACTTGACACCTGTGGGGTAAATTGCTTGGCATGGGCCACTGAAATGGCTGTTGCAGCTTTTGATGCCTTAGCTTGCTTCAGTACAGTTGCTCGATAACACTGTGAGCAAAGGTTCATAGTGCTAGCACTCCCAAAAAAAAACCCACAATTATTGGTGCACAATACAAGTCCTTGAGGATGCTGACAATCTGATTCATCCTTTTCTATCTTCCATCCTTTCTGTTCCATGATTGATGTACTACGACACTGATCTGTATATCAACGATGGATGAATGCAAACCAGCAAATGGAGTGAGGAGCAAGACGATCTCGTTGGAAAATTTCTTCTCATATGTTCTTCTACTAGTCATCATGGACTCTGCAGTTTCCTCAAAGCCTAGTGTTTCAGCTTCATGTAACCGTCCAACAAAAGCATTGGGAGCCATTTCTCGGCAATTCCATTTACGAAGCGATGCTTTTTATTCTCTTTTGGATGATTGTCCGTTGCCTTGCAGATATACGGCTCAGAGCTGGAGAGCTGCTTCTCGTGACAGGTCAAGCCTTACAACATGTAATTGCAGGAGCTTTTTCTTCCTCTGTGTAGTTTTTCAGGTCTAGCTTTTTCTTTAGCATGCAACACGTATCTTTTTCATACAGAAAAACGGCCCCTCACAATAGCAGTAGTTACACTATGCCAGCCCAAATTAAATATGCCTTGGGTGACTAGTAGTAGCCTGTCTCTGTACCAACTTTAAAGAATTGAATATGCTGTGGTTAACCAGTGGTTTCCCTGTATCAACTAAAAAGGCTAAGAAGGTATGGTTCTGTAAATGTGAAGAGACCAAACTAGCCCTTAGATTCTCATTGCATTTCCCAAGCTATTACTGGAGTGATCCCTTTGGTGCTTCCATGTGATATGTTGTTCAACTTACTTCTTCATCAGCTCCAATGTTGATTAGTTTCCTCTCGGACAGGCTGAAAGTAAGGATAAACCATGGCCTCCCTAGTAGTGAGCCTCTCATAATGGTCATAGTGTAGAAGCTTGTCCAAGAAATCTAGTGCCTCAGTTGAAGTTAAATGCTGATTGGCTGAATTGATGAATGCTGACCAAGGTTTCTTGTGACACCTGTGTTGAGACCTCTCAACTAGAGAATCAAGATCTAGATCCAGTTCAATTTTATACTTCTTGAGATATGCTTGCAAATCACTCATTCCAAGTACCTCTGTGATCTTTAATAGTTGGTCTGCATTTTGTCAAATAAAATGCATGTGTCCTCAAGACTACATAAACTAGCATACATGTTCATCAAGGAGCGAAAAAAAGTACTTTCAAGATGCAAGAGAATGCCACAGGATCTAGCTCTATGCCTTCTTTTTGCATTTCTTCAAAAAGATCCAAAGCCTCCTGAATGTGTTCTTGCTGGGTATATCCTCCAATCAAAGAGCTCCATGTCACAACATCTCGATTGGGTAGTGTATCAAAAATAACATGCGCATCTGGTAGGTTTCCATACTTGGCATACATGACAACTAGAGCATGACAGGTAAGTTCCTCTTGCTCCAACCCCCTCTCCACTATACTGCCCAGGCAAAACAAAATGCAAACACAATGACTAAGTATGCACAAAGTAACAAATGTCACACACACAAACATTTTGGTGGATTCCACACCTCGGATGCGCAGTAGCACGACATTCACCCCCTCTGATCCCGCGCATCCTCTGGATGGGCCAACTATCCATGATCATTATCGTCAACATCCACGAACAGATCAATCTCTTCATTGTCTATTTCTGGTATATCAGCAAGGTTATCTGTCATATCATCTGTCTCTTCTACTGGAGTTTCTTATCGTTGCTCTTCTCTTGCAAATTCTTCCCATGCATAATCCTTATCATCTCTTTTCTTGAAAATCTTGATTCTTTTTCCTGCAATGGGCACTCTAAGCACTGTCCCATCCAATTCTGTCAGCTCATATGTTGCATTGTCAAAGACATATCTGACTATGTACGGTCTAAACCATCTTTTCACCATCTTCTGAAGTGCAGTATGCTGATTTTCAAGGCTGTTATCAAAGACTAATACCCAGTTTCCCTCTTCTATTGCTCTAGGCCGCAAGCGATGCCTACTGCCAAACTTGTCCTTATTTCTAAGTCTAGCAACCTTCAACATGTCAATAGCTAGCTGAATATCCTCTCGTCTTCTCTCCAACTGTCGGATCCGAAGAGCTAAGAGCTCCTCTCTCGTCAAATCCTCCTGCCAAGGTAAAACTGACCAAGTCAAAGCATAAGTCTCAGTTGGCATAATCGATTTCTGACCATACATCAACTCTGTGAGCATATATCCCGTGGTAACACTGTGAGTCGTACGATCAGCCCACAAAGCAAATGGTAGAAGTCTCAGACATTCTCCAATCCATCCTCTGCACGCTTTGGCTAATGCTTTCACTATTGGCGGATGGCCTCTTTCACTCTTTCCATTTTCCTCTGGATTGTATGCTGTGGTTAGAGCCAACTTGATTCCTAGTTGAGAGAAAAACTCCCTAGCTTCATTTGCATCTAATTCACCGCGATTTGCAGTGATCTTACCCACACAGCCATACCTGCATAAAATTTCTTCCAATAAGAACTTACACACTGCACTAGTGGTCTTTGTTCTCAAAGGTCTACCCTCAACATGATTGGTAAGATCCTCTCTAGCCAAAACAATATATCTCATCTGCCATAGACCCATAGGCATAGTAACCAAGTCAACTACCCACTTATAATGAATGCATAGCGGATAGGTCGGATGAAGCTCATCTCGATGACGCACTATGGAATACATTTGACAATCTCTCCAAGTCTCTACAAAGCGAGAAACATCTCTGTAAATGCATTTCCACCAATATTTTTCCTTGATTTTCTCATAAGTAGCCCACACTCCTCTATGACCAGCCCAAGGACTCTCATGAAACTCTCTCATCACCTGTAACTAGGTCTCTTTATTGCAGAAAAACCGCAAGGGTAATCCACCTCTTTTCTTCGGATGCTTCCAAAGAAATCCGTCCTTGAGAAAATAACCATAGGCTTTTCTTATGATCTTCTTGAACTCTTCATCTGTCCATTCATCTCTTTTGCTTAGTGTACTAAGGTACTTGCCAATCCGCAACCAATCTCCAACATAGAGTTCTTCTATGAAAGCCACAATATCATAGACATGGCAAACATGATCAACCATAGCGGCTGAAATTTCTACATCATCCTCTTCTGCAAGTAGTGTCTCCTCATCATCATATGTGGCTCTAGACAGCATATCCGCCACTGGATTATCCTTCCCTACTATGTGTTTAAATTCTGGATTTAATGACTTGATGTATGCAATCCATCTCAGCATAGCTATATCCAGAGTAGAGCAACTCGTAATCATACCTATTAGTGGCAAGCAATATGTCTCTACCACAACTGGGGCTCCAATAAAGTACTGCTTGTCACATTTGAGAGCCGTAACAATTTCCAGTAATTCCCTCTTGATTTATGGATACCTCCTCTGTCTCTCGTTTAGGATTTTCGCCCCATACCGAATAGCGTACATGTTTCCATCTGCATCATCTTGACCCACATCCCAACCTATGCCAATTGAACTAGTGTCAACTGTCAATACAATAGGCCTTCCGCAATCATAATCCACTTTCCTGAGAGTAGGAGCAATCTACAATAACCTCTTCAATTTCTGCATGGCTCTAGTGTGGCTCTCATCCCAAAAAAAAATTTGCCTCTTTCGAAGCAGCTGATATAAACAATCTGCTATGTGTGCAAAATGGGGTATCCAAATCATGTAAAACACATAGGCTCCAATGAATCTCCGTACCTCTGAAGTGGTAGAACAATACTCCGTAATCTTTCCTATCACATCCACCTTCTCAGGTGAAGGTTTCCTGCCATAATACCCACATATATGTCCAACAATGACGACCTCATTTACTCCAAAAATAGATTTCTGCCCTGATAGTGTCAAGTTCACTTCTTCTAACCTGGCCAAAATCTTTTCACAAGCTGCAATATGATCATCCTCAAAGTATCTACATCCCTACTCATTTAGACTCTCATTTTTCTCTTCTTCTGCACACCCCTTAATGGGTACATCATCCAAGAAAGACATGGTATGCTGAGGTATGTACTCACGAAGGACCTTATGCATGGATTCATCATATGCGCAACAAAATTAGTGGCACCTTGAGGCAAGGTACACATCCTGACAAGCCCAATAGGAGTTCTCATAGTGGTTATGTCCCTGCTTTCCAATGCGAGCTGAAACTGATCATATCCCGAATACAAGTCACCTAAAGAATAGATGGCACGTCCAGCAAATGCTTCTGCAAACTCATCCACAACTGGACCTATACCAACATTCTTGATAGTAAATCTATTTACTGGCTGCATGTCCTGTATAAATCGGAGAGTACCATTCTTCTTTGGAACCATAACCCACCTATTTGAGTATGGTGCAGATGACGGCTCTAGGATTCCCATCCTGATTTTCTCATTCAACAAGTCAACTAGCTTTGGCAGGTGTGCCCTAGGCACTGGAATACGTCGGAGGTTCCATGGAATATGAGGAATAGTAAAGATCACCATAGGGGCAACAATATCCCGATTCACACATCCAATCTCATGCGAAAAGAAAGCAAACCCCCTTCCATGTCGCTCAAGCATTTCTTGAAAGCATTGCTTCTCTGAGGGTAGCAAGAAATCATCATTTCCAATTTTTAATTCAGCAAGAGTCTCTGCTGAAAATTTATGGCCTATATGCTTTGGATTCCTCAAAATTGGCTGCTTGGCAGCACTCTCTATTTGCTGATCACTGTCAGGTGGAAGCGGTCCAACTACGACTTCACCTTCTTATCCACAGTCTTGTATTTCGTGTCAACCCTGGCTTCATTATGATCCTCTGCATTACTCAAATCATGCTGTAAATCAGCAATTCTGCCCTCTGGTGGCTAAATAACCTCAGCCCTTTGCTCTATGGACTGCATAGGAACAGTCCTAAACTCTGGATGCTGAAATATTTCAGCAGTAAACTCTGTTGGCTGAAAGTTTTCAGTCCTTTGTGTCTCTGTAGGCTGATCATAATCAGTCAGAAACTCTGTTTGCTGAATTTCTTTAGCACTCAACACTTTTTGCTGAGTCACCTCAGCCTCTGACTCTATCTGTGACACAAAATCTGAAATTTCATGAAACATGTCTAGGGACTGCACTGATACATTACTGAGACAACTCTGCATATCAGCTTTCAGCATATTTTCCATCTTTGTCATCGTATCTGCACAAACCATACTATCATACATCCCATCTATATGCTCATCATCCTCTAAAATACCTGCATTTTTCAAATCTTTCTCCTTCCTGCAAATATACTGCTTGGCAGCTCTAGGCAACTTAGAAATCTTCTGATAACTCATCGAACTATTTGCTGAAATTCCAACAAAATTGAAGAAAAAACACTGCTGCAGGAGGCGAGAACTCCAATGTCCTCTGCTCTGTACCACCATCATCTCGCGGAACAGCGGTACCTAATGAAAACCCGAATCCCTCACAGTGGGAGGCGCATCTCGAAGAGTATCCCTGTTTCTAGCATGATTTACACACACAGTCATAAACTGGACTGCTCTAATACCATCTTTACTGCGAATCCGTGCATAAGCAGATCCATCATCCATTACTTTCGTCTCCATGCGCATCTCTGTGATGAATGGCTGTCCTAGATTATGGGGTAAGAGCATGAATCTTGCACAAAGAAATGGAAATCCTCCTCTACATTTCCAATAGAAATCCTGACACTGGGACAGGCAGCACTACAGTGTTGTTGGTGGCTCTCATATGCCACCCATGCTCTGCATCCATAGGCCATCTATTACTTTCATAAACTCCATGAACTATGAGATTAATCTCTGAACCATGATCCACCAAAGTAACATAAGGCACCTGTTTCTCTCCAATTTTTACCATTGTTTCTGTAGTTTCCCTAGCCCAATGACTCTACGAAAAATGACTATGTGGTACCAAGATAGGCTCATCAGTTTCAGCATAATGCATAAGCTGAACTCTCTTCTCTGCCTGCGGAAAAAAGAAGCATTCTCAACCATAATCTCATCCTCATTCTCATCCAACTCCCCAATCAAAACTTCCTGTGTATCAGTAGTAGGCAATGTATGCCTTTTTCTCTTCAGGGCTTCTTGGAACTGATCTTGAAACTCTCTTTTCGAGATGCCCAAAACCTCAGAAATAGTAAAAGTCACCTCACTGCCAAGTATCTTGTCATTAAAGATTTTCTTCATGTTCATAGATGTCTCTATATGGGACATTAATCTAAATCCTGGCTGCTTTCTCTGTCTAGGCTCTTGCCTCTTTTCTTTCTTTTGAGCATCTTCCATTTGTCGTTCTGGCCCTAGTCTCAAAGACGGCCCTGCAGTAGGTGGAGTAACAAACTCACCTCCTCTAGTCTTTTTAGCTGCATTTGGATTCTCTTCATCTCTCTTACACTTCTCTTCAACAAGTACATCTGCTCCCTGAGACTTAGTCAAGTAGGCATAAATAGTGTACCTTTCAATAGGCAAATCCCAACCTGTCTCAGATCTGATGTTAGAACCTGCACTAGTCAAAACAGTCTGCTAAATTTTCCCCTTGTTTTCCGTCTGTAAAGCATAGGTCCATAATGTTGACTGATTCTCTGAACCTTTCTCAATCTGGACTCCATATGCAGAAGCATCTCCTCTAGCTGCCACATAAGAAGTATGCGCAGCCATGCCATCTACTAATTTCTTCATTCCGCCTTTCCCAAAATTGGTAGCATCAAGCGGAGCTCCTGTTTCAGTCAACCAGATCTTGCCATCTTGTCCCCAAAATACCAAATTCTTCCTCCTTGCATCTTGAAAAGATTTGCAATCCTTGCAATGCTGATGGTCCATACTATCACACCAAATACATCTTTCATCTCTCCTAGGTGCACTAGGAGCACTCTTAGGTGCACTAGGAGCACTAGAAGAAATAGTAGGCGTGGTTGAAGCAAAACGCTCTCTTAATTTTCCCACCAATTCTGCTTTAACTATCTCCAGTGTCAAATCCATTATGCCTTTGATTATGTCATCAAAAGAGGAAGGAACCGATGGAGTGGATGATTTTGGAGCAGAAGGAGCCGGCATCGGTCTTGGAACAGGAGGAACAGGAGGATTAGAAACAGTAGGCACTGGCATAGGCCAAGTAACTGGTTGAGGAAGAGAAGAAATGACAGGGTTAGGAGCAGACATAGGAGCAGAGGACGGCATCGGTGTCATAGATCCATTCTGTAGGCGGGTCTTCCATATCCGCCTCTTGGTCAAAGTTGAGACCGCATCCTGGCCATCTTGCCAATCTCTTTTAAGACCCATCGGCTTCGTACGATCCTCGAGAAGCTCTCCTAATTCTTCCTGAAGAGCAGGATCTGCAGCTTGCAAGAAAAGCTAAACTTTCTCAATATCCAATGCTCTTTGTTCAATGGCATCAAGCTAACTATACCTCTCTTCAAATTCTTATATCAATTCTGAAGCAGCTAGACCTTTGTGTGGCATGTAGACCCACTCTCAGAATGACCACCGTGTAGCCATCCCAAAGTCCTCAAGAAAATACTCCTCTTTCAGGGCCTTATTAAAATCTTGCCAATGCGAATTTTGAAGGAAAAGATCAGTCACTTTTACCCTCAAGGCGGGTGTAACAAGGTGAAGAAAATATTTACTCATAAGTCATGTTGGTACTCCAAAAAATCCCATCTTAATCTCAAATGTCTTCAAATAAGCGGATACATTATGGCCATCAAATAACTTCTTTTCATTCTCAATTGCTTCAATCGCCTTAGTCACGTTGATTGCATTCTCTTGCTCCGAATATAGTTGCCTTTGCTGAGACAACTGTTGTTGATGTAACTGTTGCTGCTACTGCATATACAATTGTGTCTACTGATTTTGAAGTTGCATATACATAGACATATTCTGCAAAATCTGCTTTAAATCATCCGTAGAAGTACTTGAAGCAGAAGTCGATGATGGAGTTGAAGTAGAGGACAAAGCAAGAATTGTAGAAGAGGCTAAAATTGATGCTGAAGTATCTCCCATCCTGAATTTTTTTTTTAATGCGATACTTTCACGTGGGGTTCACCAAAGATGTCGAAGGGTTTTTCGAAAGCAAAGTCGTGACGACCACAGAGGTCCTTGATGAATTCCAAGATAGAAGATCAATCATGTGAATAAGCAAGATGAGAAAATGATGTCAAGTCTCTGTTTTTATTTCTGCCAATAACTGAAGACGAATAGAAAGCCAAATTAGCTTACAGTGGCAACCTCCACAACGTTCATGTTTACATTCCAACAACTCTTCAAAAGACTAATAAGACAAACAATTTTCTAGCTTAGCAACTCCCTCTTTTACATCAGAAGAGCTGAACTCTGTTGTGACAACATGATCTTTGCTTTCTAGCTTAGCAACTCCCTCTTTTACATCAAAAGAGCTGAACTCTGTTGTGACAACATGATCTTTTGATTCAGACAGGTAATTATTGTCTATGTTCAAATCCACAGCCATATCCTTAACAAAAGACTCCTCAAAAGGCCGGTCTCTAGAAGACCCTTCTTTTTCCACATCAAGAATGCCCTGGCCTGGTTCCACAGAGGAAATTTTTGCAGCTACATACGAAGCATTCACTGAACTACCCATTGGAGGACAGATGAAACTTTGGTGCAAACATCCGGGAAATCCCTGATGATGACTGAAGGAACTTTGGCACAGCCATCTGGATAATCCCTGATTGCAGAAGATCGAAGATGCTTTGTATTGCCTTGCCCAAAAAGTTCCTGAAAGCAACAAAAGGCTTGGATAAGACTTTGTCAATTTTATCTGCATTGACAACAGGATTGGCCTCGGCTATGGCCTCTTGTGCAGCAGCTCTATAATCATAGGGACAGTTGTGCTTGTCATTATACTGATTAAGAGAGCAAAACACATTCCCACATCAACTCTTGAATCCTGTAAGACCAATTCACTTACTGCATGCAGAGCACCTCTTTGGTTGTGATGGCATTTGACTAGGAGTTAGGGCTCTGTCCAAGTTCTCTCTCTCCCCAGATTGAGTCAATGCTTCTGCCTCAGGAGAAACAGCCTCTATTCGAGGCTTACTTGACACCTGTGGGGTAAATTGCTTGGCATGGGCCACTGAAATGGCTATTGCAGCTTTTGATGCCTTAGCTTGCTTCAGTACAGCTGCTCGATAACACTATGAGCAAAGGTTCATAGTGCTAGCACTCCCAAAAAAAACCCACAATTATTGGTGCACAATACAAGTCCTTGAGGATGCTGACAGCCTAATTCATCCTTTTCTATCTTCCATCCTTTCTGTTCCATGATTGTTGTACTACCACACTGATCTATATATCAACAATGGACGAAGGCAAACCAGCAACTTGGCATACATGCCAACTAGAGCATTACAGATAAGTTTCTCTTGCTCCAACCCCCTCTCACTTCTACTGCTCACGCAGAATAAAATGCAAACACAACAACTAAGTATGCACAAAGTAACAAATGTCACACACACAAACATTTTGGTGGATTCCACACCTCGGATGCACAGCAACACGACAGTGCCAATCATGATCCACATCAACTGATCATCTACTGGTGTCATACAATCCATGCGCTATGACATTAATCTTGGATCTATGATCCAAAAGAGCAATGCAAGGGGTCTCTGCCTCACCAAGCTTGACTACCATCTCTATAGTCTCACGACCCTAGTGAGTGCAAGAAAAATTGCTATAAGGCACCAATCTTGGCCCATCATCACTCTTCGCATACTATATGGGCTGAAGTAAAGGCTGAAGAGTCTTTTTAGACTACATACATAAAGCTCCATCTGTATACTCCTCAGTAACCTCCGCGTTAGAATCAAATTCCTCAATATGCAAGCCATAGATAATAGCCTCAACAACTACTAAAGCCTCTCAATGGATCATATCCTATGTTGGCTCTTCAATAATTTGACGTTTTCTTTTAATGATCTCGATGATAATATCATGAAATTCTCTTTTGGAAATTCCCAAAACTTCTCCAAGAGTGAATTCAATTTTGCAGTTAAGAATCCATTCATCAAGCACCTTCTTCAAGTCCGTAGTCATCTCAATATCGTAAAGCAGCTTCAATCCAAGTTGCTTTTTTGGCTTTAGATCCTTTGTATTCGGGCTTTTTGATTTTCTTGTACTTTTTGCTTCTGAACATCAACTATACTCTACTCTTGTCTTGAAGAAGAAGGCTGAGAAACTAGATCACTCCTCCTAGTCACCCTCTTCAAACCTTCATGCTAATCATACCTTCATGCTAATCATCATCTCTTCGAACCTTCATGCTAATCATCATCTCTTCAAACCTTCATGCTAATCATCATCTAAGAATTAGTTTCTCTTGCCACCTCTCGCATCACATAAGAAGAGCACAAAAGAGACTCCTCTAATAACTTCTTCATACCACCCTTACAAAAATTTGGTTTGATCGACTACTCTATATCTCCAAAACATATCATCTTGTCTTTACAAACTACCAACTTCAACCTTTTTGCATCTTCAAAATCTTAACAGTCCTTCCGCTCACGATGTGGACTATCACACCATATGCAACGATAGATAGGACTACTCCTAGAAGAATTTTTAGGAGTAGAAGAAGTTGGAGCTAAAATCCGAGCTGGACTAAGTGGTTGTTGGTCCATTCTAGTCATCTTGATTTATAGGTCTTTTAAGTTTTTTGATATCTCCTCCACCATATCTTCGATACTCGATTTTGTAGTTAATTTGACAACCATAGTAGGAATAGGCATAGGCATAGACAAATGCTAAGAAATAGGAGAAGTGGTGGATGGTGCAACAGGAGAAATTGTGGTAGGAGAATACATCGTTGGTGGTGATTGCATCCCGTTCTGCAAGCAAGCCTTCTATCTCTACCTCTTTGTCAATGTAGAAAATGCATCAATAACGTCCTACCAATCCATCTTCAATACCATAGACTAGGTACGATCCTCTAGTAGTTCTCCCAACTCATCTTGACATGTAAGATTAGTCGCCTATAAGAATAACTCCACTTTCTCTGAGTTTAGAGCTCTTTGCTCTAGTGCATCCAACTGGTTGTATTGCTCTTTAAACTTCTGCAACAATTTAGAGGCAATAAGTCCTTTGTTGGGCTGATAAACCCACTCTCTGAATATCTTTCATGTAGCAATATCGTAATCCTCCTGAAAATATTCGTCTTTGAGCGCTTTCTTGAAAGCATCCTAGTTAGAATCCTGTAAAAACAGATTTTTCACTCTAACCCGCAAAGCAAGAGTGACAAGCTGTAAGAAATAGTTGCTCCAGTTGGTCAGAAATCCAAAAAAGCACATCTGGCTTTCAAAGGCCTTAATGTAGGCTAAAAAATTCTGAACATCAAATACTTTTTGCTCACTAACCATAGTCTCAATCGCCTTAGTTGCACCAAGAGTATGATCCTATTCTTGATGCAACATACATTTTTGATCCAGCTGCTAGTGCTGTTACATAGATAATTACATATGTTGATTTTGCCTCATAATGGTTGAAGAAAGAGTTTTAACAAAGTCTTCAACTCATTGGTCAAAAATGAAGAAACAGTCGATGATGAAGGTGGATTACTCAAAGAGTCTCCCATCTCGATGAAGACAAGGGATGCTTTCACATTGGGTTCACTAGATGTCACATGGAATACGTGTGGGGGTTCTCGAAAGTCACTCGTCGCAAGGACACTATTTGAGATGGAAGCAAGATCAAGATCGATTCAAGATAATAGATTTGATGACAAAGGTCTAGTCTATTGCAGTTCTATTCCAAGTACAAATCCAAAGTTAGATTACAAAATCAAAGCTCAATCAAGAGAGCTAAACTCGTAGCCATAAATTCCAAGTAGGGTATTCAATCTAAGCCAAGTTCTCCAAGTAGATAGTTCTTCAATAGCTTACAAACGATCTTGCTTTCAATCTATATGATGCTAAGGATGGTGTTTGTAGCTCACAAGCATGAACTGCTGTCAACTTCGTATTTTGCAATCCTTATAATAACCAATGGTTGACCTAACTTCTCCGGAAAGAAGGGACAAAGATATGCATCAAGTTAATAAGAATATTGCAACTTCATGACAATAATAATGCCAATTGGTGTTCTTTTGGGTGGCTTGAGTTGGTAGCAAATAGAGCTCATGCAAAACCAAGTTGTCCATTCAAATAGCCATCATCAAAAAAACCTCCCAAAGCTTCAATCCATCTTCTTTCCACCATACAAGCCACTTATCACCCTTGGCAATATTATTGTTTCTCCTTTTGCATCTCTAGCACTTGTAACATTCATAGCATCCATAGAAACTTTCTTGTTAGCCTGAGGATTTTCAGCATTACTACCATCATGCAATTCATTGGGGGTCTTTAAATCTCCACCTTTAGGTTTCGTAGTAGTTTTCTTGTCAACTTGGATGTGTTTTTTGATTGTAGGTACAACATACAGTTAGCCAACAAGATTGGCAGCTCTTGCTTATCTTAACATTAAACTGCATACACTAAAATCTTTATCACCATTTTAAAATTTTTTGGATACATAAACAACATAGAAACACAAGCAAGCATTCATATGAGCTACCACACACACAAACATACATGCGGGTTATTTGTGCCTGAGTACTAATCGACGAATACAAAAGGTTTACAATGGAACCAAGCAATCAAAAATTCAAGCTAAAAATTCAAGCTAAATGGAAAACGAAAAGACTCACACAAGGAAAAACAAATTTCTAATGACGCTGACTAATGAGTTCAAATTCCTGGCAAAAAATTAGGCCCTTACGTTTGTAGTGGTAGCATCACGCTAATGTGCTAGTTGAATGGCACTCATAGAGTCTAAATGTAATGTAGTAGTTGTAGTCATCTACCACTAGATAGCCTAGTGATAGGGCCTCCTTACAAGTTTTTGTGGCTCCAATATATTTAGCCTTGGTATGAATTTATACACTCTGGGCATCCAAGAATCTTTGCCTCCAATAAAGATGAAGGCATAGCCAGAGATGGACTTCCTAGTATATGCATATCCTACATAACCAAAGTACATATAGACCATGACTTGAGTATCATGGCCACCATAACAAATGCACATATATCCATTACCCTTAAGGTATCTCATGATAATCTTTATAACATCCCAACATCTCCTGCCAATTGGTGCTATATAACAAGCCACAACTCCCACTGTAATTGCTACATTAAGCATACATCAAGCTACCCACGACAAATGTATATAAGAACTTGGGCATATCAACCTTCTTATCATTGAATTGGGAACAATATGCTTAACTAACATTCACATGAGAAGGTAATGGTAGAGCCAATGGGCTTACCGTCCTACATATGGAACTACTCAAGAACTTTATGAATATACTCATTGTATGACAAGTAGAGGAGTCCCTTAGAGCAGTTGCATATAATGTGCATATCAATTATGTGAGAGACATGCTTAATGCCCTTTATCTCAAAGCTCTTTGTGATAAGTGTATGTTCTTGGGCTACATTGCATCCACCTTTGAAGAAATATGTTAATCAAGCTTGTACTTATGGATATTCTTGGGCTACATTGCATCCATCTTTGAAGAAATATGTAAATCAAGCCCATAATTATATTTATTCAGCTTGGACTATGAACAAATTCAAGAACATACTTGTGTAATCCCACATGGACAACTGCCTTTACTTCAAGTTATAACATTTCCTTTGCAGATTTTCCTTCTCCATTGAAGATGTAAATATACCAAACATTACTTGCTTGAATTCATCCCACATACCAAACACTCCCCTAATCTTTGTCTATACCTCCATCAAGTATGGGCATAACCTTCAAGGTGAAGGGCTACATAATAAATCTTGGCTTCATCGCTCCTTAGATAGAGAGTAAAGTACATTTCAAGCTTATTAATCCATTCTCCCCATTCCATAGGCAAGTAATTATCTTGCTCGAAGTTGGTAATATTGATCTTATCCCTATATTTATGGTCATTGCAAGGGGACTAATTGGAATTGGGTTGTCCAAAGGATTTTTGTCTCCAAGAGTCTTTATTCCATCAATGTTTCTTATGATAGGGCTTTCCATCTTGATTGTTGCTACAAAACCCTTGATGAGGTGATTTGACCATTGCCATCATTAAAGGGTCTTTCAAGTGATTGTCACTCTCTTGGAAGATGATCAAATTAGACTGATATATATCTCTAATTTTGGAAGACTCTCCTTTCTCAAAAATTGTGGATTTAAGAAGTGAAGTGGAATAAGGCCTTTTGGTGGTGAAACAATACCATGATATTCATGTTGAGATATCGAGCTCCACTCGTGATATGCCAGGGTGACCGTTGTGCATTTATGCCATCGACTTGTCAGTTACAGATGCGGTTGGTACACCGCCCATGAATAATAGCTAGATGACAGCTATCCTTATCTAGTCTAGTTCGTGGCTCAGTTAGTATGCCACCATAGTTAGTTGAGTTTGGTTTGAGACCCATATATAGGGTTCTTCTATTTCTTTGTACTAGAGTTCTTTTTGGCTTACACAACTAAGAAGAGGAAAACTGTTTTCAGCCTCCACCCTTGTGTGTATTCCCCCATTGTGCAAGCAAGAAAGCTACAAGTGAGACTCCTTCCTTCTCTCCCACAATCTTGACATGGTATCAGAGCCTTGTTCATGGTAAGGAGCTCAAGAAAGCAAGCCAAGTTCGCGGTGTTCTGGTAAGAGGACCAGTGTTGCTTTCATTCTTCTGTTTTGGGAGCAAGTCTCTGTAGGTAGCACAGCCGAAAAGTGTAAGAGTGCATTATCTCAGGTTGAGACGCCCTTCGCGGTGAAGCAAGAGAGCAGTATATGCTGCGGGAGAGGGCTTTAGCCCGTTGGTGACCCTTTTTTTTATTTGAGGCCATTTCGGGGCCTGTTTTGGAGGCGGAAGTTTTCTGCACGCACTCAGGAAAAGGCCGAATTTTATGCTGTGCAACCACTGTTCTACAGGTCGGTGAAAAGTTACTGTAGAAATTGCATCGTATGCCTGTGCGCAGAGACATTGGGAACAGAATCATCCTTGTTGCCTGTTGATGCAAAATCATCACTAGGAAGTGACTGTGTGGTCAAATACCACTTTCGTCAGTTTTGCAGATTTGCCCTTATGAGGCTGAAGCTGTGTTCTTTGCAGTGACAAAATTTTTTGCAGTGTTCTGTAATGGCGTCTGACTCTCTTTCATAGATTGTCACTGAAAAGCTTGACAAGAACAACTTCCAAGCATGGAAGTTTAGAATGACGAATTTCCTTATGGGAAAAGGATATTGGGAATTTGTTGCAGGAAATGAAGAAGAACCAGTTCTTCTTGATGTTCCCAATCAACACAAATGCAGGCATTTAAAGCATGGCATGAGAGAGCCAGGAAAGTTATGTACTGGCTGTCTATCAGCATTTTAGACTCTATGATTGTGCATATTCAAGATGCAAGTACGCCAAAGGAGGCATGGGATACTTTTCAAAAATGTATAGCACAAATACACAAGCTAGGAAAATGCAGCTCAAGCAAGAGTTGCATAATGTGCAAAGAGAAAATATGAGCCTCAATGACTACCACATGAAGGTGAAGAAGATTGCAGATGCACTTGCTTCCATTGGGTCACCAGTGGAAGATGATGATTTAGTTTCTGTGACCTTGAATGGTCTAGGAAAGGATTATACACAGTTCCGAACATCCATTTCCGTCCGTGAAAGATTTCCTGATTTTGAGGAGTTGATTGCTCTTCTAATTTCTGAGGAGCAGAGAAATGGTGGTGCATCTTCTTAAGGAGGAACTTCAAAAGAAGCTGTCTTCTACTCAAATGCTGGAAGAGGTAGAGGCAGAGGTAGAGGAGGCCGATCTGGAGGCCGTGGTAGAAATCAGAATATGCAGCAAACTCAAGAAAACCAGTCCTATGGAGGAGGATGTGGTAACTCTAGAGGTAGGGGGAGCCAAAGAGGTCGTGGTGGATAGCAAAGAGGCCAAAATACAAACAGTAATGTTGAATGCTACTACTGTGGTAAAATAGGTCATATGACTAAAGACTGCTATAAAAAGCAGAATGACATCATGAATGGAAAATTACAACAAGGGAATTATGCATCTTCTAGTAGACAGGGTGATGACAGAAATGAGCATTTGTTTATGGTGCAGCACATGAACAATTCTGTGACAAGTGCACAAGAAAGCAACGAAGTGTGGTATGTTGACTCAAGTGCATCAAACCACATGACAGGTCATACAAAATGGATGCAGGATGCAAGAAAAATGGAAAAACCAGGATTTGTGGAGACTGGTGATGATACTGCACATCCTATTATGCAGATTGGAAAAATTCCTTTGTCTATGCAGGATGGGAAAAAGAAATACCTGTCAGATGTATTTCATGTCCCGAATATCACCAAGAATCTGGTTTCTATTGGTCAAATGGTTGAGTAGGGCTTGCAGGTTAGATTTAATCCTCATGGATGCTTTGTTGAGGATATGAAAAATAAAGGTCACTTGATAGCAAAAGGAAAGAAAAAGGGCAGAATGTTTACATTGGATGCAGACATGCCTGAATTGAGTGCAGCAATGTTTGCACATGGGACCAGTGTAGTTGCAGATATTGATATTTGGCATAAATGCATTGGTCATGTTAATGTACAACGACTTAAATCAATGCAGGCCCAAAATATTGTTGCAGGATTGCCTAAATTCAAGATTGCAGAAATACATAAGGTATGTGAAGCCTGTCAGTTTGGAAAACAAGCAAGGAAACCATTTCCTAGACATGTTCAAGAGAGTAAGAAGCCATTGGAATTAATCCACTCTGATGTGTAAACTACTAAAGTTGCATCTCTTGGAGGCTGCCATTATTTTGTCACTTTTATTGATGACTATAGCAGAAAAGTTTGGGTGTATTTTATGAAAAAGAAAAGTGAAGTTTTTGGGCATTTCAAAACTCTTAAAGCTATGGTTGAAAAAGAAACAGGCCTGCAAATAAAATGCCTAAGGTCAGATGGAGGGGGAGAGTACCTCTCAAATGAGTTTGCAAGGTTCCTGCAGGAGCATGGCATAAAGCAGCAATATTCATGCAGTCATACTCCACAACAAAATGGAATTACGAAAAGGAAAAACAGGCATATTGGAGAGGTATCTCGTGCCATGCTCAATGAAAAAGACCTGCCAGATTTTTATTGGGCTGAAGCAGTTGCTACAGCAGTCTACATAATGAACATGACTCCCACTACAGCAATACATGGGATGACTCCAGAGGAGAGGTATACTGGTAGGAAACCAGATAATTCTCATTTGAAAATTTTTGGTTGCATTGCCTATGTTCATGTGCCAGATGAGTTGAGATCCAAGTTGGATCCAAAAGCTGAGAAGTGCATCTTTATTGGTTATTCTCTACAGCAAAAAGGATATAGATGCTATAACCCTTCTACTCGTAAGTTTACAGTGAGCAGAGATTTTGTTTTTGAAAAGATGAGTAGCTGGTATAAACCAGTAAATGTGATTGATAATGTAGATGCACAAAATGGTAATGCTGCACAGAATTCACAGCAGCAGTCACAAGATACTAGTGGACCTGGAGCGTCCTCTAGCACTGGTTCACATTCTTCGCCATGGACAGGCAGATTGAGATCAGGAGAATCTTCTCAAAGAAATGCAGATAGTGGTATGCAGGTATCATGAAAAGGAAAAGAGAAGGTAGATCAGCCCATGTTTGATGTGAATGCAGGTCACTCTTATGTGAATGGTGAATCCAGTGGCTCAGAACAGAGCATTGATGATGAGTTGGGTATTCTTTCTATTGTTACACCTAGAGTAAGGAAGACCAGGGATGTTTTGAGAGAATCTGGAAGTGAGCCTACTTTGCGTAGGTCTACCAGAGCTAGGTATCCTGTGGATAGGCTGAAATATGATGGATTTATAGCCATTCACTATGCATATATAGTCAAAGTGATACAGGAACCAGAACCCACTTCTTTTGAGTAAGCCATGGAAAAAGAAAAATGGGAGAAAGCCATGGATGAAGAAATGGATGCCTTGGAAGCAAATGCTACATGGGAGTTGGTACCTTTGCCTAAAGATAAGAATGCAATTGGCTGTAAGTGGGTTTATAAGGTGAAGCACAACGCAAATGGTTCTGTGAATAGATACAAGGCAAGATTAGTAGTCAAGGGCTATGCACAAACATATGGCATTGACTATGAAGAAACATTCAGTCCGGTTGCAAGGATGGCAACCGTAAGAGCAGTCATTGCTATGGCTGCATCAAAGGGATGGTCTTTACATCAGATGGATGTAAAGAATGCCTTCTTGCATGGTGATTTGCAAGAAGAGGTCTATATGGAGCAGCCACCAGGTTATGTGCATGCTGTTCATCCTGAGTTTGTTTGCAGGTTGAAGAAAGCCTTGTATGGCTTGAAGCAAGCACCTAGAGCATGGTCTGACAAGATAGGACAGTATCTTGTTACTATTGGATTTCAAATTTCCAAGGCAGATTTCTCACTTTATATAAGAAAAATAGAGAAAGGTATTATGCTGCTTGTCATTTATGTTGATGATTTGATTATCACAGGTGATAGTGATGAAGATATCCTTCATGTGAAAATGCTATTGAAGCAAAAGTTTGAGATGAAGGATTTGGGAGAGCTGCGTTATTTCTTGGGCATTGAGGTGATTAGATTACCAAGTGGGATATGGCTCTTGCAGAGGCAGTATGGATTGGACATACTGTCCAAATATGGGATGACAGGCTGTAAGCCTATTTCAGTTTCTTTGGAGCAGAATGTGAAGTTGAGCACAGATGCAGGTGAGCTTCTCGAAGACCCTACTATGTACAGACGCATAGTAGGAAGTTTGATTTATATGACTATTACCAGGCCAGATTTGAGCTATACTGTTGGATTGATAAGTCAGTTTATGCAGGCTCCAAGGAAACCACATTTGGATGCGGCTAGACGCATACTCAGGTATGTGAAGTCCACATTGCAGTATGGACTATTTTATGAGACTGGGGTTCAGATACAGCTGCATGGATACATTGATGCTGATTGGGCTGGTAGTATTTCTGATAGACGATCTACCAGTGCATATGTGTTCTCTTTTGGGAGTGCTGCAGTCACTTGGAGCAGCAAGAAACAACCTACAGTTGCCTTGTCGAGCACAGAGGCTGAGTACAGGGGTGCAGCAATGGCTGCATGTGAGGTAGCTTGGTTGCATAAGCTACTTTATGATATGCATCAGCCTACAGATGGGCCAGTTGTCATTTATTGTGACAACATGAGCAGTATACACTTGGCAAATAACCCAGTCTATCATGCTAAAACAAAGCACATTGAGGTGCATTATCACTATGTGCGGGAGAGGGTTTTACTAGGTCTTATTGATCTAGTTTATGTCAGCACAGAGGATCAGGTAGCTGACATATTTACGAAGGCATTGGGCGTAGAGAAGCTGCGCAAGTTCAGAGACCTACTTGGTGTGCAGGAATTGGGATTGAGCTTGAGGGGGAGTGTTGAGATATCGAGCTCCACTCGTGATATGCCAGGGTGACCGTTGTGCATTTATATCACCGACTTGTCAGTTTTGCAGATGCGGTTGGTACACCGCCCATGAATAATAGCTAGATGACAGCTATCCTTATCTACTCTAGTTCGTGGCTCAGTTAGTATGCCACCTTAGTTAGTTGAGTTTGGTTTGAGACCCATATATAGGGTTCTTCTATTTCTTTGTACTAGAGTTCTTTTTGGCTTACACAACTAAGAAGAGGAAAATTGTTTTCAGGCTCCACCCTTGTGTGTATTCCCCCATTGTGCAAGCAAGAAAGCTACAAGTGAGACTCCTTCCTTCTCTCCCACAATCTTGACAATTCAATCATAGACTACTCTTGACCTCTCTTCAAGCAATACGATAGGTTGAACAAATGGATATATAAGAGAGATTAAACAAGTATGGGAATTAAAAGTTCCTCTTATAGTTGTTGAAGATATATGTTGAAGCTCAAACTTTTAGTCCATGATTAGTTATTCCTCCATGAATTTCCTTTGTGGAAGATTATCAAGACCGATCAAATGCATTAATAAAGGGTGAAACCTTGACTAAGGGCCATAAATGATTGTTGGTGCAACATCCAATTCCTCAATATAAGATTCATTGATGAAAGGGCATAAAACTTTTGTTGAAATTCTTGAATAGTATATGCTATCCATGTTTCAAGAGAGTGAAAATGCCTAACATATTTTCCTGGATCATCAATACTGACCAACAATGAGTTGAACAAGCTCCTTCTTACATTCAAGAAGTTCAATACAATAAAAGCCCCATGAATTGAACCATGATGGATGAATATTTTAAAATAAATTGTTGGTATCCTATTGCAATGAGGTTCAAGGAATAGTAATCCCAAATAATCTTGATTCAATGGTACAACCCTTGCCAAATCTTAGAACTACAATGAGGGGGGTGATCACTAAGATGATTGAGCTCCAAAGGTCCCTTAAAAAATGTAAGATTTGACCCAAATTTTAGCCAAGATTCATGCTACCCTATTTTATCATAAAGAAATTGAAGAACAACTTCAAATTATTTGAAGGCGATGCTTCATTCTTAAAGCATTGATGAATATTAAACATTCAAGGGGTTATCCAATAAGAAATTGAGCAGAAAGCCTTATCAAATGGCACAAAATCAAGCTAAAGAATGCTTCGTGTCCATAAACTCCATGTCTAGGGTTTTCAACGTTTCACATGAGAGCTCAAGAAGGAAATAAAAAGTGCTCAATGCTTCAAGAAGGATAGATGTACACTGAATAGAAAGCCTATTCAAGCTTTAGAAAAGCTTTAATGGACACTCTAGTTGTTGTCCTAGGTAAATACAATAATGGAATGAAACAAACCTTGCATAAGGCCATCATAATGCCTTCAATAATGCTTGTCCACCAATCTTATCCCTACTGGATCAAGACATTTGAAGCCATGCCATAGCACTAATCATCTAGCCATGAAGTCGTGATGATGCATGAATTCTAGGTAGAAGGTGACACAAATTTCAAGCGTGTTCCAACCATGTCAGCAAATGAAGACTCCACAAATGAGTGTAAAAACTATTTTAAATGTTTCAAACTATTGCAAATGATGTCTAGAAGAAGGTTAAAGAGGACTTTTGCAAGGAAGTGGTCATGGTTGAAAAATTTGAAGCCTGAAGATCCATGGACGTTGAAGGAGCTTAAAGAGAAAGAGAAAAGTAAGGGTTTGTTATAAGTCCAAACTCTCTGAGTGCTATTTTATCTAGGTTACACCAATTTGAGACCCTTGAATGGTCACGACCTACTACAATAGAATATTGGCCACCATTTCTTTCACAACCTTATTAGTAGTCTCCAAAATGATCATGGCTAATAATGGTAAATCCTCTCTAGCCACAATTATAATGTGACTACACCCTATGACTAAGATCCAACTGTAGTTACTACCTTCAATGATTGTAGCCAAATGCTAACATGAAAAATGACTCTCTAATAGGATCAAAATTCATGCTCTAATACCACTATAAAAGAGCCAAACTCCATAGCCAAAAAAATAAGAAACTAAACTTAACAAAATAGAGAAACCATGATCAAGTTTATCATAGCCTATGAGTTGAATATTAAAATGAAGTCTTGTATGATGGAAATTGATGGAGGTAGCAAGGAACTCATCCCTTGCAATGGTGAATCAAGGTACTCACCCCTTAGCTATGGTGGGAAGGTCCAATCAAGGAAGACACAAGATGAATATTTGGTTAATGGAAAAAAGATAATGGACATGTATTTCCCACAACTTTATTTACCCTTCCTTCTCTACCACTAAGTACTATGCTTCATTACAGCCTTTAGCAAAAATGAGGCTACCTTATAAGGCTTTAGTCAAAGCTAAGATGTGATGTCCATCATGAAGCACAAATGGAGTACCAATATCAAACTTCAATCTCACATAATCTATGCCAACAATGTTGCATACATAATCATTACCTAGTGTGATTGAACTTATAATAGTGCGGTAGATATAAAACCAATGGTGATGTGGGGTAGCATGAAAAGTAGTTCCCAAATCAAGAAGCTAACACAAAGAATAAGTAGAGTGAAAATCAAGTAACTAAGTAGCATTAAGTGATGAAATACCAAATACATATTCATCTAAGTTGTTCTCCAAGGCATTTATATTTTCTATCTTAACATTCGACTTATGAACAATGTTGTGATCATCAAAAGATTTGGAAATATCCTATGCTTTGCATTTGAATCTTTTGCATCTATTATTACACACCTTATGGCACTATAGCCTTTTTTTCTATTAAAAGTAAAAATGGGTATATTACAAATCATTCTAGTAATGGAGACGGTGTCAAAGGGTTTTCTATTCATGGCATAAAACATGGAGTTCTTATGATTGTAGATGAACTTCATTAGGACACACATGAGACACTTTCATACATCATTCAGTTATTATACCCCTACATTAGTCTTAGATGTCATTTAAGTTCATAAGTTCTTTTGTAACTTGGCATGTAATTTTCAGTTTGTATCATGCAAATTGATAAAAATAAAGTCTATGAGGCCCTTCAGCTTGGACTACATGTGTTCTTTGACAGTTTACAAGTTATGTTACACTGGTTCATGAGGTTCATTTACTTCAAAGTCAAGTGGAAGGCCCAAAGTATCCTTGATTTACATGAGACATGATATAGGACTTTGTAAAGGACTTAAGAGACTTGTCTATAGTCTATATGTTTTACTTGAAGTGAACGAAGCAAAAGAGAAGCTGTCCCGCATTTTTTGGCGCACTTGAAGGGTGTGTTTGTGGCTACAATGGCTGAAGCATTTCCAAGCACACAAAGGTGAAGATCAACATGCAACTCAAGTGCAAAGGCTGGATAGTGATCATGCTCCAACACTTGTCAAGTAAGGGCTCTTTTTTCATGCATTGGCTATGAATCAAGCCACAAGTGGCTGTCCCAAACAGGGAAAAATAGGGCTTTAATTTTCAGCCTGCTCTTATGAGTGTCTTCTTCCATTCTCTTACCATATTTGTGTACCATTGAAGCCCTTCTTGTGCCCAAGTACTTGAGTGACTTTGGGGCAAGTCAAGAGGTGATTTATGCCAATGTATGAGCTGAATAGGCTCTCCCAAAACTGTCATAAACAAGGCAGCCAATAAAACTCATTCATTTGAAGGGGTTTCTTAAAATCTAATCACTTCCTTGTGTAGACAATGCTCCCAAAACAATGGGGCATTGGTTGAGATTGTAATGAGAGACTTTCCCATGAGCTTGTATACATTTTTTAGTCAAGTTTGAGGGCTGAAAATTATTATTTTAATGCAGGGCTGAAGTACATTTGTGGTTCTATTGAAGCATTTTTATCATCCTTTGGACTCTATGTCAGTTGTAATGAGTTCTATCTCTCTATACCTTGTATCCTAAAGTCTCAATACATGTATCTTCATGAAATGGAGGGCATTAGAGATTGAATTTGTTGTAGGAAATGGAACAAAATCTGATATAGATCTATGCATAAACCTCATGGTTATTGATGTAATCGGATCCAAGTTTATTATGGTAAACTTGTATGACACGGCTATGTAAGATATTGGTTACTCTCTATCTCATCTACTCTCTCCATAACCCGAGAATCCATTAAACCCCAATTTTTTTCCTCTCTCCCCTTTGAATCTCTCACTCCTCTTTTGTTCTAAACCCCGGTGGTAGACCTTCGACCCCCAACACGACCACAATGGTGAACCCGATGTGAAGGTCGGCTGCAGAAGAGAAAGCACAATGGGAGAATCATCAGGTCCGGGAGGAGATGCTTTGCAGCAGTTGGTTTGTATGATGCAAGAGAGCCAACAACAAAAATTGGAATTTCAGCAGTATATGCAACTGCAGCAACAACGGAGGCAAGATGAAGAGCGGAGTGATGCTGCTGCCATTAAAGCTTTGGAGGCAGTTAGGCAGGAGCTCAAGCAATTTAATGGGCAAAATGTGTCCTCTTTTATCCACCTCTATATTGACAAGATGGTCTTCTTTGGGGTCCCTCATCATGCTTGGATCCGATACTTTGCCCGTTTGGCCGTGCATGGCCTCTAAGACCGGATTCATGGTCTTTTCCAGAAAGATGCGGGATGGTCTGCATTCAAGAAGGCTCTTCGAGAAGAATTCTTTCTTGAAGATTCTGGCCTTGTGACGAAGAAAATCTTCACTAAATGGGTTGAAAGGCCCAATAAGGGACTAGCTGCCACTGCTCTTCACCGCGAATTTGAAAGCAAATTTGCTCAGGTAGATCCTGATGATCAGCAAAGTATGGAGAGCCAGAAGATTGAATTGTTTCTAAAGGCTTTGGATCCTCTTCTTCAAGAGAAGCTAACTGATCGGCTTGAAGATCCTGACTCTGAGATGGGATTGAAGATTGCTTGGGGTGATGTCACTGAAGCAGTTAATATGATTGCTCGGAGAGAGTGGATGTGTCCAAGGTAGGGTTCTACCTCTGCACCATCTGAGTCCATAAAAGAGCTTGTTCTTGTATCTCAACCTCCTGTTTCTATGGCTGAGCAACCAAGAAATCCTGTTGTTCCACCATGGACAAGCTGGTCAAAAGCATGTGGGATCTCCATATTAATCTAATGGAGATTAATTCCAAGGTGGAAAGGCTTGATGTGAAAGTGGAAGAAAGAGGGCGGAGAGCTGCCCAAAGACCCATACGAGAAGGCTTCAAAAGACGTTGTATCTGGTGTGATAGCCTACAGCATGATAAGAGGGAGTGCAATGCATTCCATGAAGCTGAGGCACAAAAATTAGTCTTTTGGAAGGATGGTAAAATTCATGTGACCAAAACTGGGCTTCCTCTTGAGCCAAATTTTGGTAACAGTGGCATGAAGAAAAGATTGGAGGATTTGGCAACAAGAACAGCCTATGCAGTTTTTGATGCAGCTACCTATGGGCTGCAAATTGAGCCAACCAATGAGATTTTTAAAAGCATGTAAAGCTGATGTAAAATCTAAAGTGTGGATGTAGGCCTTAGATCGCATGAAGCGAGGCAAGGCATCCAAAGATGATTTGACTATTGCTAGTCAATGCATCCGAGGAAGAACCGGATGGAACGAGCTGATTGATTCATTTTTAGCTTTCGCTCAATTGGCTGAAATCAATAATCAAGAAGCTGTGGTAGAAGAAAAGAGAATAAGATGTTGCCGGTCCCTCCTCTTCAGGGCCAACCAAACGTGTGACAAGAAGTAAACCGGATCAGTAGAAGGCTGCTGAAAATCCACCACCACCACGAGAGCATGTCATGGAAGATTCCCCAAAAGCAAAGAAGACAGAAGGAAAGAGAAAAGGCAAACATCCCGGCTACAAGCTGCAGTCTGACATAGAGACTGCGACAGATCTCAAGCAGGTCCTAGAAGAAAGGATTCTTGGAAGAAAAAATGAATTTACATTGGATGAAATTCTCAGAATTGCAAAACGATGATTTCATGATGTAATAATTGATGTAATTAAACGAAAAAGACAATATGTTGGTGAAGAAACTAAAGAATCTGTGCATGCTTTTTTGCAAGCTTTTTATGTGTATTTGCAAGATGAAGAGAAGCTGAATACTCAAGGGATTCGATTGGAGGCAATCAAAGAATTTATTGCAGCCATAGAAGCCAAAGATGAAGACATTTATGAAGCTGAAATTAAAGAAGCTATTGCAGAGAATGTTATGGTGGGGTCTTTTCAATCCAAAGAGCAACCCATGCATAAGAAAGAAGCTTGTCTTCACAACATGCAAGAAGAGATTGATGCTCATTTTATTCCAAGTAGTCACTACTCCCATACCCATTGGGCAAGGGCGACTACCAAAACCATTGTCAAGATTGGAAAAAGAGAGACTCCATGCATTGCCCTTATAGACCATGGTTCGGAGATCAATGTCATGTCAAGAAGTCTTTATGAAAATAGCGGATGGCCCATAGTTGTGGACCCGGGATGGCGCATGAGAACAGCCAATAATTATTGTGGTGATCTCTATGCAGCATGTCGTTATGTATGGGTTACTATTGGTGATGTAAAAGATGAATTTTATTTCTTTGTTCAAGATTCTTGTAGCTATCCTATCATTCTTGGTCAACCTTTTATTTCTAAGCCTCATTTAGAGACAAAGGCCCTTGATGATGGTTCATCTTATGCTAGGATAAGAAGGATAATGACAAAGCTGTCCAATTTCTGATTGTTTGTGTAAATCATCACCGGAATAGAGATCGATTGAGAGATCATTCTGTGCCTCCTAATGCCCGAGAATTTAAGGGTTTTCGGGTTGCACTACTATAAGTGGAGGCTATGGCAGTGCTTCGTGTAATAAAAATTTGCCTCCACATGTAAATGGGGCTATGTCAAAGGCTGATTTGCAGGTATTTACAGCCAACAGTGTGGGTTGTTATAAATAGTTTTAAGCCATGAATAGGGTTGAAAGAAAGCATTTATGTCATGTGGAACGGGAGCTGAAGCAAGTTGATGTTTTGGCTGAAAATGAAGAAATTTCAGGATTGTTTTATGGGCTGATTTATAATGATACATTGGCTGAAATAAATGCAGCTTTTCATGCAAAAAATCAGGTTGAAAATCAGTCCGTACAGGTATGCACATTGGATATTTATGACATAATTCAAGAATTTGCTGATTATGAAGCTTTTGGACAGCCAAACCAGGATGAGGCAAGAGTAGAAACAAAGTACAAGACAGTTGACTAGCAGGTCAAGCCAGTGGCAACTCCACTACCTCCCGAAAGTGAGGGATTGGCTGAAAGGGCATCCAAACAGCCAAGTCTTCATGACCCCAAAGATATTGATCACCAATTTACAGCTGAAAGCTTACCGGAGCTAAAAATTGGTGAAGACTCTTTTCTCTTGCCAGCTGAAAAGCAATCTTTTATGCAGATATTGAAGAAACATGGAAAAACTTTTTCATTTCAACCTCATGAAATTGGCTATGTGGATCCAAGTGTTGTGGCACCAATGGTGATTTTCATGGTCCCACACATCCCTTGGAATCTTAAACCAATTCCGATACCAAGGGCTCATTTTCCTAAGTTACTAGAGCTTTTAAATGAAAAGATAAAGATGTGAATATTGGAGCCATCTTTAGCTGCGTACTCTAACCGATGGTTTACCGTGCCTAAGAAGAATGAATCTTTGCGATTCATTCAAGATTTACAGCCTCTCAATAAAGTCACTATTAGAAATGTTGGTTCGGGTCCAATTGTTGATGATTTTGCTGAGGCTTTTGCACGTAGAGTAATTTATTCCATGGGTGATTTATATTCGGGCTATGACCAATTTCAGCTTGCTTTGGAAAGCCAAGACATTACCACAATGAAGATGCCTCTTAGTTTAGTCCGCATGTGTACTCTGCCCCAAGGAGCTACAAATTCAGTGGCTCACATGTTGAATGCCATGCAGAAAGTATTGAGAGATTATATTCCCCAACTTACTCTTCCTTTCCTTGATGGTGTACCGATCAAAGGATGTGAAATTCATGAGAAGAATGAAGAGCTCAATGAGGTTGGATGCTGTAAGTTTGTTTCCAATCATATTAATGATTGTGCTCAAATCTTATCTAAACTGGAAGAAGTCCATCTTACTCTTTCAGGAGCTAAATCTGTTTTTGGAGTTGAAGAAGTTCTTGTGGTTGGGCGTATGTGTGGCCCATATGGCCGAAAGCCTTTTCCAATCAAGATTGATGCCATCAGCAAAATGCGAGAAATATGTACAAATGTTTCGGAGGTGAGAATATTTCTTGGAGCGTGTGTTTTCTATCTTATTTGGATCCCACACTTCGCTCATGTTGCTGAAAATCTTTATCAACTGTTAAGAAAAGGCCAAAGGTTTATGTGGGAAAAAGAGCATACTCAAGCTGTTCGAAAATTGAAGAAATTGATGATTTCAGCCCCCACCTTGAAGAGGGCTGATTACTCTAATGGACAGCCTATCATACTCACGGTAGACACAAGTCCTATTGGGATAGGATGGGCTATTGGTCAAGATGATCTTGAGGGCAACAGGTATGCAACCCACTTTGGAATGAAGGTTCTTAATGAATGTCAAAGAAGGTATGCTCAAATTAAAAGAGAACTTTGGAAAATTGTAACTGCATTGAAGTGTGATCGAGAGTACTTCATGGGTGCACATGTAGTAGTTGAAACAGATTGTCTTCCACTCTTGGGCATGATTGCCAACTGTTCCACTCCCGACATAGCTATACTAAGATGGATAGCCTATATTAAATCCTTAAATCCTAACTTAAAACATATTGTAGGAAGAGATAATCCAGTTGCTCACATGCTTTCGCATGCCAAATATAAAGATGAAGAAGAGATGATGGATGAGGAAGTAACAGAGTCTATATCTGCTGAAAATGATGCTGTAATTGCTGGTTCAAATCAGAAACAGCAAGCACAGCTGTTCTTAATGATGGTACAACTGTCATAAATGTAGGTACATCATTAATTACAGCAAGTACAGTAGGTACTGCTGTTGTAATAGAATTTATAGCAGTAAAGAATGAAGAAACAACCATGGAAAGATGGTGGGCAGCTGAAAGACAGCATGCTCAATGCTTTGTTTTAGTTTGTTCTCATTATGGAAGAATATTATGCAGATGATTGGCTGAAAATTAGCCAATACTTGAGCACTATGGCGAAGAAGGAAGATTGGACTGATGAAGAGTTCAAGAGAATCAAGAGAAAGGCTTATGGCTTCTTTCTCAAAGACGGCTACCTTTGGAGGCATGCGAAGAAGAAAGGAGGAGTGCATGTTCGTGTCTTAGGAGACAAGAAGACTCAAAGACAGGTCATGCAAGAATTTCATGAAAGCCTATTGGCTAGCCATAGAGGCATATGGGGCACCTTTGCCAAAATAAAAGACAAATTTTGGTGGCAAAACATGTATAAAGACATTGAGCATTTTGTTGAGTCTTGTCATGTTTGTCAAATGTACTCTATGGTTAAGCATAGAGATGGGCTTCAACCTACCTTTCCTTTATCCATTCATTACAGATGGGTTATTGATTTAGTAACCATGCCTACAAGAATTTGGAATATAAGATATCTAGTGCTTGTCAGAGAAGATCTCACAAATTAGGTGGAAGGTAAAGCCTTGACAACAAAGACCACTCAAGTTGTTTGTAGATTTTTACTTGAAGAAGTGTTTTGCAGGTATGGTTGTGTTGCTAAAGTAACTACTAATATAGGAGAATTGGATGCCGATGAGGCTCGCCATTTCTTGGCTCAATTGGGAATCAAGCTATCTCTTACATCAACCTACAATCCTGAAGGCAATGGTAAGAGTGAAAGAGGTCATCAATCAATTCTCAAAGCTTTGGCAAAGTCTTGCAAAAGGAAGATGAGAGAATGGCCTAAAATTCTTCTATTCGCATTATGGGCTGATAGAACTACCCATAGTGCAGTGACAGGTTATATGCCAGCTGAACTAATGTATGGGTAGCCACCTATTATGCCTATTGAGGAGTCTATTATCACATGGAGTGTCTTGCCTTGGGATGAAGGCATAAATAGAGAAGAGCTGTTGATTTTGGGCATAAGGCAGCTTGAAAGAAGGCCAGAGGATGTCAAGACAGCCATTGAAAGGCTGAAGGCAGCGAGGTTGAAGAATAAGAAGAGGTTTGACAAGTGTCATCGACTCCGTCCAAGAGCTATCCAAGAGAATGATTGGGTACTTGTCTATGACAGTAGCCTAGACAATCAGTATAGTGCTCATAGGAAGCTAGCCAAGCGATGGTTTGGACCATATGTGGTGAAGGTAGTACATGATAATGCTACTTACACTTTGGCTGAAATGGATGGGACCATGATCAAGATACCGATAGTAGCCGACAAACGTATCAAGCTCTTCAAACAAAGAGAGTCCTCTACTTTTGAGCTTGATGACTTGGATGTGAGCCATCTACTTGAAGACAAGGGAGAAGAAGAAGACTTAGAGGATTAAGATGAAGATATGTCAGAAGAAGAGCCTCGTTAACCTGCAAATTCATGAAGTGGTACATGTAGGAGGATGTGCAGGTTAGGAGGGGGTGAATGTCAAAGGGTTCTCTGTTCATGGCATAAAACATGGATTTCTTATAATTGCAGATCAACTTCATTAGGACACACATGAGACACTTTCATACATCATTCAGTTATTATACCCCTACATTAGTCTTAGATGTCATTTAAGTTCATAAGTTCCTTTGTAACTTGGCATGTAATTTTTAGTTTGTATCATGCAAATTGATAAAAATAAAGTCTACGAGGCCCTTCAACTTGGACTATAGGTGTTCTTTGATAGTTTACAGGTTATGTTACATTGGTTCATGACGTTCATTTACTTCAAAGTCAAGTGGAAGGGCCAAAGTATCCTTGGTTTACATGAGACATGATATAGGACTTTGTGGAGGACTTAAGAGACTTATCTATAGTCTATATGTTTTATTTGAAGTGAACGAAGCAAAAGAGAAGATGTCCTGCATTTTTTGGCACACATGAAGGGCATGTTCATGGTTGCAATGGCTGAAGCATTTCCAAGCACACAAAGGTGAAGATCAACATGCAACTCAAGTGCAAAGGCTAGACAGTGATCATGCTCCAACACTTGCCCAAGTAAGGGCTCTTTTTTCTTGCATTGGCTATGAATCAAGCCACAAGTGGCTGTCCCAAACAGGGAAAAATAGGGTTTTAATTTTCAGCTTGCTCTTACGAGCGTCTTCTTCCATTATCTTACCATATTCGTGTACCATTGAAGCCCTTCTTGTGCCCAAGTACTTGAGTGACTTTGGGGCAAGTCAAGAGGTGATTTTTGCCAATGTATGGGTTGAATAAGCTCTCCCAAAAGTTTCATAAATAGGGTAACCATTAAAACTCATTCATTTGAAGGGGTTTCTTAAAATCTAATCACTTCCTTGTGTAGACAATGCTCCTGAAACAATAGGGCATTGGTTGAGATTGTAATGAGAGACTTTCCTATGAGTTTGTATACATTTTTTAGTCAAGTTTGAGGGCTAGAAATTATTGTTTTAATGCAGGACTGAAGTACATTTGTGGTTCTATTGAAGCACTTTTATCATCCTTCGGACTCTATGTCAGTTGTAATGAGTTCTATCTCTCTATACCTTGTATCCTGAAGTCTCAATACATGTATCTTCATGAAATGGAGGGCATTAGAGCTTGAATTTGTTGTAGGAAATGGAACAAAATCTGATATAGATCTATGCATAAACCTCATGGTTATTGATGTAATCGGATCGAAGTTTATTATGGTAAACTTGTATGACACGGCTATGTAAGATATTGGTTACTCTCTATCTCATCTACTCTCTCCATAACCCGAGAATCCATTAAACCCCAATATTTTTCCTCTCTCCCCTTTGAATCTCTCACTCCTCTTCTGCTCTAAACCTTGGTGGTAGACCTTCGACCCCCAACATGACCACAATGGTGAACCCGGCGTGAAGGTCGGCTGCAGAAGAGAAAGCACAATGGGAGAATTATCAGGTTCGGGAGGAGATGCCTTACTACAATTGGTTCGTTTGATGCAAGAGAACCAACAACAACAATTGCAATTTCAGCAACATATGTAACTGGAGCAACAACGGAGGCAAGATGAAGAGCGGAGTGATGCTACTACCATTAAAGCTTTGGAGGAAATTGGGTGGGAAGGGTGTAGATGGTGGGAGTTGCAGAGGAACCGCGAGGACATGCACAAATGGCGGTGAGATCGGTGGAGATCTTACTAGCTGTCATGGCAGAAGTCCTATGCCGGGCGGGCAGTGTTGTTTGGGTGTTGCGATGGTTGCTTGGGGCAGGTGACGGTGAACAAGACAAAACAACGACTACGTCGATGGTAGCGCGGCTGATGTCAAGTGAGTGGGATAGGTGGCTGACAGATCCGCTGGGAAGACCGACAACTGGCTCATCGAGTAAGCACGGTCGAAGAGAGGAAGAAGAGGGGAGAAAGGATGAGGAGGAGGAAAGGAGGGAAGGGGGAGGAGAAGAAAATGAGAGGGGAGGTGATGGAGAGGGGAAGGGGAAAGAGGAGAAGGGAGATCTCGGGAAAGTTACTATATATATATCCTCTACATCACGTGCGTTCAATGCCTATTTAAAAATATCCTTATTTGTGACTTTTTTCTAAATAAAACATAACCATTTTCTATTCAATTTATAAATAGCCCCTTTATATTGCACCCTTTTGAATGCAAAAAATGTATAAAGATGGTATTTTAAAAATACTTTCACTACAAGGATTTGAGCTAGTAGCGACGGCGATTAGTGACGGCGGGTATCAGCGTCGCTATTTGCGTCACTATTCGCGTCGCAAAGCGATGCAAATAGCGATGGTCCACAGGGAAAAAAGCGGGCCGAAACCGAGCGCGACTTTATTTCACGTTTTCGCGTTTTGTGTTTTGAGAGCGAGAGCGAGGGAGAGAGCGATCGCGGTGAGAGAAGGAGAGGAAGAAGACTTGCCTCCGCCACCGCCGTTGTTCGCGAAGGAGAGGAGGAGCCTTCATCGCAAAGAGGAGCCACCCCACACTCGCCATATCTCATTGATGAGTCTCCCTCTCTCCTTCTTTTGCTTGTTTAAGGTTTAAATCACTTTCTCTTTTGCTTGTTTAGGAAAGAAAATGAGAGAGAAAGAGAGGGAGAGGGAGAGAGAGGGAGAGAAAGAGAAAGAGAGGGAGAGGGAGAGGGAGAGGGAGGGAGAGTGCATTCTCTCTCTCCCTCTCCCTTTTGCTTGTTTAAGGTTTAAATCACTTTCTCTTTTTCTTGTTTAGGAGAGGAAATAAGAGAGAGAGAGAGAGAGGGAGAGGGGGAGAGAGGGAGAGGGAGAGGGAGGGAGAGTGCATTCTCTCTTTCCCTCTCCCTTTTGCTTGTTTAAGGTTTAAATCACTTTCTCTTTTTCTTGTTTAGGAGAGGAAATGAGAGAGAAAGAGAGAAAGAGAGGGAGAGGGAGAGGGAGAGAGAAGGAGAGAAAGAGAAAGAGAGGGAGAGGGAGGGGGAGGAAATGAGAGAGGGAGAGAAAGAGAAAGAGAGGGAGAGGGAGAGGGAGGGAGAATGCATTCTCTCTCTCCCTCTCCCTTTTGCTTTTGGAGAGTGTTAAGATATATTGTGAGAGGGAGAGGAAATGTGAGAGAAAGAGAGGGAGAGGGAGAGAGAGGGAGAGAGAGGGAGAGAAAGAGAAAGATATGTATACTCAAATGGATAGCTTTATGGAGATGTATGTCTACTCAAATGGATAGCTTTTGTCTACTCAAGATGTAGTCCACCTGTGTGTGTATATATTGGAACGATAACATATACATGATTATGGTAATGGTATGCACTTTTATTTTTTAATGGGTACCATTACATCGACTCCTTAAGAGGGCTAAAAATTAGTCATACACTTTATAAAGTCTAATTAGGATATTTAAGATGCACGATAATAGACTTATCGATAATGGTATGCAATGTGCTTTGCCATGGGCCACGTACATTGGTGACTCTTTAAGATGGCTTAAAATTGGTCATAATGTCTTTAAGATGGCTTAAAATTAGTCATATCCTTCATAATGTCCAAGTAGGGTATCTAATTGTGATATGCATAATTCATTGTTTTTGTATTAACTTTATAGGCACAACAAATTAGTAATCATGTCAACTAGTCAACGGAAGGACTAAAAGAAAATGATACCCTAGCTAATGGTCATTATGGTACTTCATCAAAATGAACCCAAAAGTATTGCTATAGAAGAAGAATCCCTTAAATTGAGCATAGGATATTTTCTTCAAATGTTATGACTATGAGTAGAATTGATTGAAACAAATTTTATTACTATAGTTGATAAATTTCATAGATGGCATTAATTTTTATACATGGACCTAGGACAAAAAAACCACATTTCTAAGATGCTTTTTGTTGAGACTGATTTATTATTAGACTAAGAGATCCTCAATGATGCTCATAAATGGATTACTTATACTCAAAGCCCTCTAGTGCAGTTGTATAAGTAATCCTAGTAGAGCCCCTCTAAGATACTCAAAGTACATAACCTAGAGACAGTAGCTAGGTATATAAGGTATAATGGTTGTACAAGAAGACACCTCAATAATTGACTGATCACCACTAAATCCCAAAGAAGAATCGTGTTCCATCCCCTTCAACTCTATATTCACCTCGTGAAGAACTTCATTAATCATAGCATCCTTGTCACCAATCTTTTTGTTGCAATGATGAAGTAACATATTCATCACTTTCCTTTTAGCATCTAAGGCATTATCCAATCTTTTAGTCAAGTCCAAACATTTAGTCTTCGACTCATGAACCTTATGAACCAATGCTTTTTTTTTTTACAATAATGAATAATTATGTACTGGGACAAACAAATCCTTGAGCATGGTATATGGCCGAGATATAACATCAATAAATCTCTCAATTACTATGTCCAATGCATTCTTTACATCAATCAGTAAAGCATTTCTTATATTCTTATATCTTGAAGTTTAGATTTCAACACCATGGATGCATCAATATCAACCTCAATGTTTTACAAAATTTGCTTCTCAAGCTCTTGCAGAGTCTAAAACCTCTCAAGCAAGAGCTAAAATTTCCGGGATTGGGAGAGTGCTCAGGTGAGCAGGCCTCCGTTCTCGCTGGTAATATCTATATTTTATCTCATTCAATCAAGTATTCACTAGGTCGTGGTGTCGGAACAGGTCTGGTTACCTCAGATTATCATGTATGTCCATTGTGTGGGCCACAGTTAGACTCTCGAAGGTCATGAACCATAAAGAAGATGGTATATCAAGGACACGCCGCTTTCTTGCCGAAGGATCTTGAACTCAGGGAAGGTTTCCTTGGACGACCTCCAACACGTATGAACGCCGCAAGCTGGTACGAGCTGAAAATGGTCCACGCAGAATCACATCCAAATGTAATGCGACGGTTCTCAGTTTTCTACGAGTTGCCATATTGGACCCACTTACAGGTCAACCACTTGTTGTTGGATCCCATGCATATTTTCAATAATGTGGGCAACTTGCTATGGGACCACATCACAGGAAAGAGAGACACTATAGGGGCACGAATGGATTTGAAGGAGGTAGGTAAGATGGAGGCGCTTTGGCCGCAGTCGAGTGCTGATGGTCGCGTGCAGCTTCCTCGCGCTCCTTGGGTTTTGTCCACTAAAGAAGAGCGCATTGTGAAGCAAGTAATCAAGTCTATCCACACTCCGATGGGTATGATACGTTCTCTCAAGTCCGCATTTTTTAAAGACGACCAATTGTCGGGGCTAAAATCCCATGATTGGCATAAGATATGTCAGGTTTGTGCTACAAATGGATTGTAATTAGCGTGGGTATTTTGCAATTTGGAAAGTGGCCATTATTCATAATGCTTTCTCATTTGTGGCAGTTTGTCCTACCGATCGCGATCGTAGGATGCCTTACTCCAGAAATTCGCGGGGCCATTTACAAGTTGTCGACTTTGGTGCAATGGATCTCACAGAAAGAGATTAAGACGTCCTCTATTGAATCCGTGAGGCGGGCAGCAGTGGAGACGGTCTGTCTCTTTGAGAAATACCTGCCCACTAGCATGCTCATGATACAAATCCACCTTCTTGTGCATCTTGTGGAGGAAGTGGAGATTGCTGGACTTGTCCATACACAATGGATGTTCTTTCTGGAGCGCTTCATGAAAACCATGAAAGGATTTATGCGACAACGAGCTCGGCCAGAAGGTAGCATGGCCGAAGGTTGGTTGGTGTCAGAGGCGTTAGTGCATGTTTCACAATGGCTACCAACGTTGGAACCAGACAATGAAATGCTATGGACGCTGAAGGACGATGATAGACTGATTGGAGATGTGGTGGTTGGAAATGGGGTAGAAAAAAGAATGGATGCCTCAATGGAAGAGAAGGTGAATCGCTTTTGTATGTTGCACCATGCCTCCATGGACACGTGGCTCGCCAAGAACCAGATTGCAATGCAAGATCGAGAGGAAGCGCGAGCTGAATTCCGACATAGTACGCATCATCGACCGATTCGATATCCCGAAGGCATGGAGGAGATGCCGCGGTTTATGTCAATGCGATGGTTGCATGGAGCCTTGACCACAGCATCTAGCGAAGGGACAGAGGTCTCAATGGAGGAGTGGGAATTCTCGAGGGGATGTAGTTCAAAGGTGATGAGGGGTTTAGAATCTGTCGTATCTAAATTTTATATGCGACATCTAATTTGAGTGTTTCAATGTATAGTACAAAATATATAATGCAGCGTGGTCGCGTGTACCGCATTTTTCCGTGGAGCGTATTGACAAAATGTGCTCCATAATGGACTGTGGTGTCATGGCAAGGTTCGAGCAAGAGAGCCGACGACAAGCAACGGATCCAAACACGGTTATGGATGAGATGGAGTATTTTGGAAACTTGCAAAGCATTATTACGGTGGATTACCGTAGCTTCTCCATGATACTATTCGATGTTGTGCAGTGGTTCAAAGTGGTACTTGGAGGAGCTGGAGCAATAGTTTGACAAGGTCCATCGGGATTTCTCGAAATAGATTTCGAAAAAAAACGGACGGATTTGCGCGACACCTTTGTGTTGCCGGACCATTGTGAACAGGTGCATGGAGTCATTTGCTTGCTAATTGTATTACGACATGGTTTATGTCACAATGGTTTGAACTCACTTTGTACGTGTTTGTGAACAGGTAATCTTCTATCCAAACCCTCGACAACCTCGATGGTGGTATGTTATACCTTCAACTCCCCAAAGTGCGAGAGTATATGATCAAAGCGATGTTCCGAGCATAGATGAAGATAATATGCAATTAGAGGGGTCGATATTACAAGGGGTGGAGGCCGTGGAAAGCTTGGAGCCAGCATCGGCTAACAATGATGGAAATACAAGAGTCCAAGAATTTTTTGAGAACGAGGCGGACTCATTCTTTTGTGGTAACATGTCTATCAACCTTCCAGTGTATGCGGAGTTGTGTCAGAAGATTAACATGGGACCATAGGATACTTCATACTTGGAGCATCCACTTACTCAATTCGTTGACCAATCTCTTATAAAGGTACATAAGATATGCATTTTAAGAGAGAATTTTTTTAAATGATTTATATTACTGTGCTTTGTATAATTTAAATTGATTATTCTAACACCATTTTTTATCTGTGCAGGTGACATTTTCAGGATGAGTCGAGGGATGAGCGATGAGGAGTTGCATGACATCTTCGCACGCATGTCTCCAGACCAGCTCGTGAGATTCAGAGAGATGGCAGACCAAGAGCTGTCTCGTTCTTCGTCAGGGCTTCGGCTTCGGCTTCGAGCAGACGATCTCGACGCTCACGACTTGGGCCAGAGGGAGGGAGTGCATCGGGATCAGAGGGATGCTGCTGTGGAGACACGGATGTGGTGTCTCCGTCTCGTCGTTCAGCTGGAGCTGCATCACCTCCAGGATTTGTCACACCTATGGGGATGTCTACTCCAGTTACTCTGGCTTTGGCGCAGCCGTCAAGCAGGTGGCACCTCTTTGGGTGCCACCCCTTTGGGTGCCACTCCGAGAGATATTACACCCATCGGTACACCAGATGTAGAGGGGTCTCCTGGATATGCCCAGGAGTGTGGACGTAGATGGGAGAGGACCCATCTTAGGCAAACTCCTAGGGGTTATGGATATCTGGTCAATAGTAGGTCAGGAGCCATCATCATGAATGATGAGGGGAGGAGGGTAATGGCTCGCATGAGAGAGTTGTGCCAACAAGTTTTTCGGCACAACATCCTGGATCATTGGAAGAACATACCGGAGGGGAGCAAGGAATACATAGTAGCATCCTTACACGAGGAGTTTCCGGTGCCAATCGTAGTAGATAGATTCTCTACGGGCTGGATGATGGATTGCATGTGTGCATACATGTCACATAGACGATCCGACGCACGCAAGGCAATCAAGAGTGGGGCTGTAAAGCCTGAGTGGTTAGATGCAGACGATTGGCGCCGACTGAGGGAGGAGGCTACAGATTCTCCATGACGTTGGAGTTAGCAACGCGAGGTGGCGAGGGCACGACTCGAGGCCAGAGTGGTCCATCATCTTGGGAGTGGTGGCCATAGGACATATTTGGAGGACTTTGTAAGCTTTTCTTTTGTTTTACTTGTTTGTTTTTTTGAAATATTCTTTGTACTGACAATCATGTTTCTAACAGTTACATTTTGTTTTCTTTGCAGCACTCTTACAAATCACGATCCGCAAGGCCTTGAGACTTGATATGCAGAGAGGCACGGTCTCAATGCATTGATCGACCGATTGTATAGACGTGGCGGCCCTGTAAGTCACTCATCTTTCTTGTCCGTAGTTACCATGAGATATTTGAATGCATTATTGTATGGTGGATTGATGTGTTGTTTCTTTTTCTGCAGAGTCCGTTCGATGCTCCTTTGCGGCGGGACGAGCTTTCGGGGGACGAGGATTTGTAGCTCGCCCTTGGATCCTTGGAGCTCACACACCTTTATTTTTTAGTCGCCTGATCTATGTAGACATTTTCTATGTATTAGTGATATCCTGTCATGATTGTACCAATCGCTTTTTATTTGATTATGTATTTATTTCATGTATCAGTTTTATGATTTCAGTATACATTCTTTTTGTTTGCAACGCTTTGTATACAGTAGTGCAGAAACTATTTTGTATGGCTCTCATACAGCACACAGTGCTATATGTGGCAGGGCAGCTTGCTGCCCTGCCACAAAATTTTTTTTATCCCTGTTATCGTCGCTATTAGTGTCGCAAATTTATTGCTCGCGTCGCTATTGCCGTCGCTATGCGCATCGCAAACTTACTGGTTGCGTCGCTATTGGCGTCGCTATCATTGACGCAATAGCGATGCTAATAGCGACGTTTCTATGGCGTCGTTAATAACAACGCTTTTTGCGACGACGGGGGTAAATTTTATTGTTTGTATTTTTGTTGCTTTAAACGTCGGTATAAGGTCTATATCTTGTAGTGTTTGTTTTGAACCCACGTGATGCACACATATATTCATGAGTAACTTACCCAAGAGGGAGATGTGGAGGGAAGGGGGGGTATATAGGAGGAGGGGAAGGGAGGTAGGGTGTCAGTGGGAGCAACAATTGCAGGGGAAACTTTAGGGTTTTTTCCCTTTTTAAAAAAAATTGTGTTTAATAGATTATTGCCTTCAGGAAAAAAAATGAGGCTCCCCCCTCACCGCACACTAATGAATAAGGGCGAGGGGTAAAAAAATTTGCGATGATGGGTTCGACATGTTGAGAAATTACAAATGATGTATGCTCTAGGAAGAGAAGTCCTGAATCCCACATGCATAGTGAGGAGAGTGGAGAAAGGTGAGAGACTATAGGAGTAGCACATGTATCACGAGTCTTCCGCGGGCTCACTGCCTGATGCCAGGAGGCATATCTCACGGTGGATTCTGTAAGGTTTTACGGTGGATTCCGTAAACTTTGTTGACCGGGGCTCATACACAAAGTGGATTCTTTGTGCGAGAAGTTGATGGGGACGCCTATCCTTTTCGGGCATTTCATTAATTTAGTGTGTACATGGGTGATTCCATAGCGGGTGATTCCGCAAAATACATATTAAATTAATAAACGTTTATGAGTTTAGAGTGCGCACTCGTAATAAATTAAGGTTAGGATTGATTTCTAACCAGTTGATTTATTTATGTAGCTAAAGACTGCTAGATATTCACTTTTGTCGGTTTAATTGTATTATTTTACTAACGATTGTGAATGCTTCAGTTGATGTGTAGAGATAGCAACACTGGGCAGAGGAAAGCATTGGAGGATAGCGTGTATTCGAGTTATCACTTATATTTTGATGGGCGTATACTTTAGGCATGGCGCCTATATTTTGTCGCATCTATTTATTGAGGCGTGGGATATTTATTTATTATTTTGTATGCGCATGGGCGCACGATTATGATATTTGTATTAGGACATTGTATTGGGTATGCTTGACTCTTTGGGCACCCGCCCATTAGCTTTATTTCTATTTTGTGCTAAAACAAACTCAAAAGCCAAAAGCGTGCTATTTTGTAATTTGGGCTATTATTTGAGCTTGAAGATGATTAATACATAAAAAAATACATGCTTTGTGGAGTACTCACACAAGGCATGGGGGGAGATTGCACCCAATTGGTCTCTTATTCATGTCGTGCATGCTTTTTACCTTGAGTTTTGTGCAAAAAGTAGAGTTCTTTTGTTCTTGGGGACCTTCCGGCATTCACTACGCGAGCATACAACATCCGATCTGTGCACCAGTGGTATCAAAGCGAAGCTGAGATCGAGAGCTTCCAATCGCTACCCATCTTGTTCGAAGGCGGAGCTCCTGGAATGATCGAGCTCTACGGTCAATCTCATCGCGAACGGTCGATACAGGTGGATTCGTGGCAGTCAAGAACCTCTATTTCTAGCCTCTGATCGCGAAGGACCGGCCTGCAACGGCGGAGGACCACTCCTACATCCTCTTCTCCAAGTCGTGGATATATAGAGATAAGCCATATACAGAGATATTCATGTCCTAAAAGTCGACAACTGGTGAAGAAGCTAAAAGCTTCTTAGTAACCTAAGTCTACTAAGGTTCTCCAACTCTTCAAGTTCAAATTTACCTATCCTGCAAGTTTTGTTAGTCATCAGTCATGTAAGTCTACCAAGTTGAACAAGTTTCCTGCAAGTTCGGCAAGTAACCTGAAGTCAAAACTGACTTGTGTTCAAAACTCCTATAAGGACTGTTCCTGCGCAGAAGTACCGAACTGCAAAGTTGTTCCTTGGAAGGTACTGTTCGCATACGCAGACTTGATGAACCAGTTTCAGTATATGCAGAAGGTCAAAACGCAGATTTTTCAAAGATTACAAATCCCGTAATAGCCAAAGACGAAGATTGTGAAAGCCACACACAAAAATATATAAGCCTTGTACACCCGATCTTGAGCTATGCTCATCCCGCTAATTGGATTTTGAGAGTGTGAGGTCTTTTGAAGTTTTGTAGGATGACGGAACAAAATATGGATGATTTAATGACTGAAGGCCCGGCAAGCATTGCAAGTTCAATTGGCCAATTTACAAAGATCGACTACCGACAAAGAGGAACCACAATCTGAAGATCTTATCTGACGTACGATCGATGCGACTCTCGAAGCTCAATCCATCCGCAAAGAAACAAAGATAAGTAAAAGAAATTTCAAATTCCGTACTTTCAATGCCACTCGAGATGGAAAATTTGTTCTTGCATTCATCAGTCAGTTTGATGATTACTTTCATGAGGAAACATACGCTGAAAAAGATAAAATCAAGTGTGTCACTAATCATTTAGTGGATAGAGCATCTCTTTGGTGGACCCTAGTTCGTAAGAGCATAGATTGTCCCACTACCTGGGAGAGTTTCAAGAAGAAGTTTATGCAGAATTTCCTTCCTCCACAATTCCATGAAAAAGCCATAAAGCAATGGGATCTTCTTCAGCAAAGAGATTGTGAGCCTATTCCTCAGTATACCGAACGCTTTTGGAATGCATTACTCTAGTTACGCATGCTTGAAGACGTACCTGAAGTGACTCACAAGCGCAAGTACATGTCTGGATTACTTGGGCATTATTACGTTGAAGTCAATATGTTCAAGCCTGCAACTCTTGAAGATGCAATTTCTTTAGCTCATGACACTGAAGACAAGCTTCAAGGAAGAGACAAGCGTCCACAAAAATTTCAAGCAAATGGTAACTATGGATCTAAGCAATTCAATTCAAATTTTAGAAGATTTAATCAAGGTCGATTTCCTTCATCATCTTTCCGTAAGTCTTGGGCAAAACCACCTGCTTTACCATCGAATACCAATCAAAACCCTAAGCCAACTTCACAGCCAAATCCTAATATTCCTAGACTTCCTGCCATTGCAAACAATGTATCTAAAGCCAAACCTATAGTGTGTTACAAATGCCACCAACCTGGACATCTAGCAGCCAATTGCCAATCGAAGAAGCCACCTGTCCATATCAACTATCTTGGAGCAATGGAAGATGAAGAACATGAAGAAATGCCTGACTTCACGAAAGATGAAGACGACATTACTACTCCTTCGGATACTTTACCAGGTATGGCAACTCCACATTCTTTATTGATAATGAAATGTTTAGTGCATGGAAAAGAAAAGATTATTTTGCATGATGATAGTAGTATACATGATTTTATTTCTGCAAAGTTAGTGAAAGAATTGAAATTACAAACTGTTCCTACGCACTATCACATTAAAGCAGCATTATTAGGCACAAGGTATAATGGAACACAAGAGGTGCATGATCTAGAAATTCAAATTGGTGAATATACTGAAAGAATGAATTTTCTAGTTGTACCATTACAATCCAGTGATATTATTTTAGGTATGCCTTGGCGACATCAGCATAATCCTGATATAGATTATTCCACACATTCAATTAATATTCATTTTCAAGGAAAACATATTACATTGTATGGTATGCATGCATCTAATGCTTTTCCACTGCTTTCTCATACTCAAGCTAAACGTGCATTACGTAAAAGTAGTAAATCTTATCTAATTTGGGTGAATGAACTACAAGCTAAAGAAAAACATATGCACCCTAGGCATAAAGAATTCCTTGCACAATTTAAAGACTGTTTTGCAGAAGATCTACCACCTGGTTTACCTCCTTCACGTCCTGAAGACCACAAAATAGATTTAATTCCTGGTACACAACCACCTTGTAAAGCACCATATATGCATAAATAGATAGAGCAGAAAGAAATTCAAAATCAAGTTGAGGAATTACTAAATAGAGGACTGATTAGACCTAGTAGTTCTCCATTTGGTGCACCTATTTTGTTGGTAAAGAAGAAGAATAATACTTATCGTATGTGCATTGACTATCGTGCTTTAAATAAGATTACTGTAAAGAATAGATATCCAATTCCTAGAGTCGATGATCTTATGGATAAACTACAAGGTTCTGCCATATTTAGTAAAATAGATCTTAAATCTGGTTATCATCAGGTGAGATTAGATAAGTCTGACATATTCAAGACTGCATTTAGAATACAATTTGGTCATTATGATTTTTTAGTGATGCCTTTTGGGTTGACTAATGCACCTGCTACATTTAATAGAATGATGAATCGTATATTTTTGAAATATCAGCATTGTGTTATTGTATTCTTTGATGATATTTTGGTGTTTAGTAAAAATGAAAAAGAACATTATGAACATCTGTCCTTGGTTTTCAAGTTGTTGAAAGATAATCAATTGTATGCTAATCCGGAAAAGAGTAAGTTCTTTCAAACAGAAATTGAATATTTAGGTCATATTGTGTCATCAGATGGTATTAAAGTTGACCCTAAGAAGATAGAAGCAATATTGAACTGGCTTATACCTAAAAATGTGCATGAGTTACGTTCTTTTCTAGGTCTTGCTAGTTTTTACAGGAAATTTGTGTGAAATTTTTCATTACTTGCTTTGCCTTTGACTAAACTTTTAAAGAAAGGTATTGTTTATCATTGATCTGATAATCAACAGAAATCTTTTGATTTATTGAAACATGCATTAACCCATGCTCCTGTATTACAACTTCCTGATTTTAATAGACCATTCTTTTTAGTAGTTGATGCTAGCGGATCTGGAATAGGAGCCGTACTTATGCAAGATAATCATCCCATAGCCTATTCTAGTTGTAAACTGAAACCCTCCGAACTTAAATATTCCACATATGATAAAGAATTATTAGCAGTGGTACAAGCTTTAAAACAATGGAAACATTACTTAATGGGTTCTGAGTTTATGATTAAGACTGATCAACAAAGTATTAGACATTCACTTAGCCAACCTCAAATATCTGACCGACATATCAAATGGGCATCTTTTATTCAGAGTTTTCATCCCATTATCCAATATCAACCAGGTAAAGAAAATGTAGTGGTCGATGCCTTAAGTAGAAGACCCACCATTCATAATATCTCTGTTATATCATTTGATACTCTAACTCCTATGAAAGATACTTATCATCAGGACATTACTTTTCATGCTGATTGGAATAAATTAGTTGGAAATAACTAGATTCCTATTGATTCACTGTCTTATAATGATGGATTCATGTTTTATGAAAAGAGATTATATGTTACAGTTCCATTTAGATCTTCTGTTTTGAATGAGATTCATTGTCCTCCATACTAAGGTCATAGAGGTATCATATCTACTTTACGTACATTAACTGAAGATTTTTATTGGCCACATATGGACACTGATGTATCTAACTTTGTTTCTGAATGTCTAATTTGTCAAAGAGTTAAGAGACATCATGGTAAACAGTATGGATTACTTATGCCTTTATCTATTCCATCAAGACCATGGGAACAGATTTTTATGGATTTTATTATTGGTTTACCTAATATTAAAGCTAATCATGACATGATTTGGACTGTAGTAGACATGTTTAGTAAACAAGCATATTTCATTCCATGTAAGAAAACTTTAACAACATCTCAGGCAGCACAATTGTTTTTGAAAACTGTTTTCACTAATCATGGATTACAAAAGTTATTATTTCTGATCGTGATTCTAGATTTTATAACAACTTTTAGATTACTTTGTTTGCTAACTAGGAACAAAGATTGATTTCTCATCTGCATTTCATCCTGAAACTAATGGACAAACAGAAGCCACTAACAGTACTATTCTAGATCTTTTACGTGCTTACACTATTTCTAAACCACATACATGGGACACACATTTGCATATAACAGTACACCACACACATCTACAAAGAAAACACAGTTTGAAGTGATTTATGGTTATAGATTGTCTACACATGTTGCATCTTTATCAAATAGAATTCAAAGTGCTGATGATATTGCTAATATGCACGCTACTATTTTTGATGAGGTTAAAGACATGATTGCCAAAGCCCAGCAATCATATACCAAACAAGCCAATAAGAAAAGACAAGCAATGAATTTCAAAGTTGATGACTATGTTTGGTTGAGAATAGAAAAACGTAGATTACAAAGTGTAGATAAGCACGCAGTTGTGAAATTAGCACCTAGATTCTATGGACCATTTAAGATCATTCACAAAATCAATCACAATGCATTCAAGTTAGAATTACCAGCCCACTGGAAAATTCACAACACATTTCACATTAGTTTATTACGACCCTTTAGAGGCCAATTACCTGTACACCCTATTTACGAAAACCCACCTTTGTTAGATGAAGACACTAAAATACTTGAACGTGAAGCTATCATAGATACATACTTTATGACCACTAGAACTGGCCGAAGATATTCTAGATATTTAGTCAAATTTAAAAACCATCCTGTAGAGGAAGCCCAATGGATGCACGCTAGAGACTTAAATGCTTTCCCCACTCTGTTAGCTCCACATTGAGCTAATAGCAATTGAGGTACCCAATTGCTATCCCACCCCAGGGGTATGATGCCAGGAGGCATATCTCACGGTGGATTCCGTGTCACGGTGGATTCCGTAAGGTTTTATGGTGGATTCCGTAAACTTTGTTGACCGGGGCTCATACACAAAGTGGATTCTTTGTGCGAGAAGTTGATGGGGACGCCTATCCTTTTCGGGCGTTTCATTAATTTAGTGTGTACATGGGTGATTCCATAGCGGGTGATTCTGCAAAATACATATTAAATTAATAAACGTTTATGAGTTTAGAGTGCGCACTCGTAATAAATTAAGGTTAGGATTGATTTCTAACCAGTTGATTTATTTATGTAGCTAAAGACTGCTCGGTATTCACTTTTATCGGTTTAATTGTATTATTTTACTAACGATTGTGAATGCTTCAGTTGATGTGTAGAGATAGCAGCAGTGGCGGAGGAAAGCATTGGAGGATAGCGTGTATTCGAGTTATCACTTATATTTTGATGGGCGCATACTTTAGGCATGGCGCCTATATTTTGTCGCGCCTATTTACTGAGGCGTGGGATATTTATTTATTATTTTGTATGCGCATGGGCGCACAATTATGATATTTGTATTTGGACATTGTGTTGGATACGCCTGACTCTTTGGGCACCCGTCCATTAGCTTTATTTCTATTTTGTGCTAAAGCAAACTCAAAAGCCAAAAGCGTGCTATTTTGTAATTTGGGCTATTATTTGAGCTTGAAGATGATTAATACATAAAAAAATACATGCTTTGTGGAGCGCTCACACAAGGCATGGGGGAAGATTGCACCCAATTGGTCTCTTATTCATGTCGTGCATGCTTTTTACCTTGAGTTTTGTGCAAAAAGTAGAGTTCTTTTGTTCTTGGGGACCTTCCGACATTCACTACGCGAGCATACGGCATCCGATTTGTGCACCACCGCCTCCATGTCTCTGCAGCATCCCCCAAAACCACTCCCTCCATCTGGCCCAAGTCTAGAGCGTCAACCTCCTATACTGGAAACTGAAGCATCAAAGTGTGCCAGCTACAGATCTAACAAAAAGACCTGATGGTATATGAGATAGCTCTTGGTTTGCCATATCTCTGAATCGAGCCATCTGAGTTTGGAGACATACGTGTGAATATATCTTGCAACTCCTCATCGCTCATCCTTGGACTCATCATTCTCTTCAAAATATCATCAAAGGTCACCTCCACAGACAAAAAGTCATGTTAGCATAATCAATATAAGAATTCAAGCAAAGCATTGTGATATACCTCTGAAAAAAATGATGTTACTTAAAATGCATATTCTAAACTACCCTTATAAGTGATTCACCAATGAATTGTGTGTAGGTGGATGCTGCAAGTATGACGTAGCCTCTGGTCCCATATCAATCTCTTAGCACAACTCCACATACACTAGAAGGATGATAGACAAGTCACCACTAAAGGATAAGTTCACCTCATTCTCAAAGAATTCTTGGTCTCCTATCTCTCCATCATCGTTATCCAATTCTGCCTCCTCTACATGTTCCAAGCCATCTTTAACCTCCATCCCTTGAAATATCAACCCCTCCATTTGCATACTGTCCTCATCTACGTTGGGAAAATTTCTTTCATCATATACTATTGCACTTTGGGGAGCTGAAGGCACAATATACCATCAATGGAGTTGTTGGGGGTTTGGATAGAAAATTACATGTTCAAAATCATATACAAGAGAGATTCAACATTTATGACATATACCATGACGTAATAAAATTTTAAAAAATAGTTCATGCACATATTCACAATGGGCCGGCAAGAGAAATGTGTCACGCAGATTGGTCCATCTTTTTTCAGAATCTATTTTGAGAAATCTAGATGGACCTCATTGAACGGTTGCCCTGGCTCCTTCCAGTACCACTTTGAACCACTGCACATCGAATATGATCATGGAGAAGCTATGGTAATCTACTGTGATAACACTTTGCAAGTTCCCAAAATAATCCATCTCATCTATAGCAGTGTTTGGATCCATGGCTCGCCATCGGCTCTTTTGCTCGAACTTTACCATGACACCACAATCCGTTGTGGAGCGCATTTTGTCGATGTGCTCGACGCGGAAATGTCGCATGTGCGGCTATGCCACACTGTATATTGTGTACTATACATTGAAATGGTTGGATTAGTTGTCACATTTAAAATCTAGATACGATAGCTTATAAAGCATGTGGTCACCTTTGGACTACATCCCCTCGAGAATTCTCACTCCTCAGTAGAGACCTCCATCTCTTCGCGAGAGGCTGCAATCAAAGGTCCATGTAACCATCGTGTAGACATAAACTGTAGTATTTTCTCCATGCCTTGGAGATCTCAAATCAGTCAATGGCACATACTACGTCAAAATTCCAATCGCATTGCTTCCCGATCTTTCCTAGCTTGTTCCTATCTACTGAGCCACGTCTCCGTGGATGCATGGTGCAACATACAATTAAAACGATTCACTTTCTCCTCCATTACAACATCTATTTCTTTTTTCTACCCCATTTCCAACCACCACATCTCTGATTAGTCTATCATTGTCCTTCAGCAATCATAGCATATTGTTGTCTGAATCCACCATTGGTAGCCACAATGAAATATGCACTAATGCCCTAGACACCAATCAACCTTCAACCATGCTACCTTTTGGCCAAGCTCGTTGTCACACAAAGACTTTCAAGGTTTTCATGAAGCACTCCAATAAGAACATCCATCTTGTATGGACAGGTCCCTCAATTTCCACTTCATCTACAAGATGCACCAGGAGGTGGGTTTGTATTGTGAGCATGTTGGTGGGCAGGTACTTCTCAAAGAGACAGACGATCTCCACTTCTCCCTGCCTTGCGAAATCAATAGAGGATGTCTTGATCTCCTTCTGTGAGATTCATTGCAATAAATTTGACAACCTATAAATTGCCACGCGTATTTCTGGAGTAAGGCATCTTGCAGTCGCGACTGATAGTATAAACTGCCACAAATGAAAAAGCATTACTAACACCGACTAGACTTCAAATAGCAAAATACACACTCCACTTACAATCCATTCGTAGTAAAACCTGATATATCTTACGCTAATCATGGGATCTTAGCCTTGATAGTTGATCATCTTTAGAAAAAGAAAATCTAAGAGATCACATTATACCCATTGGAGTGCGGAAAAACCTGATAATTTGCTTCACAATGCACTCTTCTTTAGTGGACAAAACCCAAGGAGCGTGAGATAGTTACAAGAGACCATCAACACTCTACTGTGGCCAAGGTGCCTCCATCTTGCCTACCTCCTTCAAATCCATTCATGCTTCTATAGTGTTTATCTTTCCTGTGATTTGGTCCCATAGTAAGCTGCCTACATTCTTGAAAATATGCATGGGATTCAATAAGTGTTGATCTATAAGTGGATCCAATATGACAACTTGTAGAAAACTGAGAACCATCATATTCTGTTTGGATGCGACTCTGTGTGGACCATTTTCAACTTGTTATAGCTTTGGGCATTCATTCGTGCTGGAGGTCGTCCAAGAAAATCTTCCCTTAGTTCATGACCCTCCGGCAAGAAAGAGATGTATCCTTGATATACCATCTTCTTCATGGTTTGTGACCTTCGGTAGTCTAACTATGGCACGCGACACGCTAATTAAGATATGCCTCACGATCTTGAACATCACGACCATCATCGCTTTCCATTTTGTCTATGTTATGACAAACAATTGGTTTTTTTTCTCATTCTCTTTTTCTTTCTTAATTTGTTGGAGAAGGGATTTCTTCTCTTGTAACTCAAAAAAATTAATGTCAACTAAAGTCTTGATTTTCTCCCCCTTTCTTTGCACCTTTCTTTACGCTATTCGTTTTATATTCTCTCCCCCTTCTTTTTCTTTCTCTCTCTCTTTGTTTCTCTCCATCCCCTCGTGTTTTCTCACTCATTCTCCTCTCTCCCTCCCTCTCTCTCTCTCTCGTTCTCCATTTCTTGGTTATCTTTTATGTTTTTATCTCTCTTTGTGACAAACAAACCCTCTTTTTGTTTCTCTCCACCCCCTCATGTTTTCTCACTCATTCTCCTCTCTCCTTCCCTCTCTCTCTTTCTCTCTTTCTTTGTTATCTTTCATGCATGTTCTCTCTCTCTTGTTCCCTCTTTCTTCTCCTTTCTTATCCTTCCTCTCTCATTTCCTCTCTTTTTCCCTCAATGCACCTCATTCTCAAAAAAAAAAAGAACAGGAACAAATCAATAAGAGGAGGTTGGAATGTTCATCTCCTCTTTGCCACAAACTCTCTCTTTGTTTCTCTCCACCCTCTCGTGTTTTCTCACTCATTCTCCTCTCTCCCTCTCTTTCTCTGTTTCTCTCTTTTTTTGTTATCTTCCATGTTTATTCTCTCTCTCTCATTCTCTCTTCCTTTTCATTTCTTCTTCTCCCTCTCTCATTTCCTCTCTTTCTCCCTCAATGCGTCTCATTCTCAACAAAAACAAACAAAAGAAAAGAAGAAAGAACAAGAACAAACCAAGAGGAAGCAATGTATTCACCACAAATGCTCGAGGATGGATTCTTTGTCTTCTCTTCTTGACAGCCCCTCTTCTTTGTTCATGCAATTCCTTCTCTTCTTCACAAACGGCGATGACAGTAAGAAGCTCTCCTCTCTCTTTCTCTCTTCCTCTCCCTCTCCCTCCCAACGGCATGATCTCTTTCACTCTCTCTTTAGCTCTTTGCTATGAAATGCCGCGCTCTAGTTTCACCTGCTCTTTTTTTCTTTGAGTACCGTCTCTATTTGCGTCGCATTTGCAACACCGATAGTTGATCTTGTCTATGTCTATGTCTACATGAAACTTGTCAACATCTTTCATCCTCCATAGCTCATATTATGCTCTAGATCCACGTCTTTTGACACAACACGAGGGCTGACATAATGCATATACAGGAAAAGAACGTTGTCACTGATGCATCAACGCTCGAAAAAACAGAAAAATGTGCACGTTCTTGTGAAAACACATGAAATGTCAAAATGCAAATGAATGGAAAAATTAATAACAACTAAATGATCACAAGATGAATAGGGTATAAAAAGAAAAATAAGCTAGAAGACGAGAGGAAGAGGGAGAAAAAGTGAGATGGGATATCCAGGGACAATTAAGGGTATTCACATGGAAAAAATGAGAAAATCGAGCTTGCAAACACACACGTATATTAATATCAAAAAATTTGTCAGCCATAAAATTAAGGATAGAAAAATGAAAAAATATCAGTGATAATGTGTCGGAATGGTGGGTCACATCAAAATGCAGTTTCGACAAGGGTAAGACCCATTCACATGGAAAAACGAATAAAATCACACCCAAAAATGGAAATAAAAATTAATACGAAGAACTCCAGAGATCAAAACAAAGAAGAATGAAATAAAAAAATGTATATAAGGAAGTTGTATACAGAATAGGTAAGGTAAAACACGGTTCGGGGGAGCGGTATGGCATGTTCCCATGGAAAAAACGACAAAAATACAAACAAAAAGGAGTTGAAAATTAATATGAAAGAATTGGTGGATCAAAAGGGAGTGCAATGGAAAGAAAAAATGGCAAGGAAAACTGGTGAGATAGGGCTTTTAGGTTGGAACACATTTTTAGTGGCGTAAAGGGGTATTCACATGGAAAAAAGAGGAAAAACTCTAATAACATAAAATCGGTGGACCTAAACAGGATGGAAAAAAAAGAAAAATTGTGCAAGGGAGCACACTGGACAAGGCTATCAAATCAGAATGAAATTCTAAGGTGAATAGGGTAGGTTCACATGAAAAAAGAGCCAAAAATGCGTATGAAAAGTCCCAAAAATGACCATCAATAAAAAAGGAAAAATATCAAGGGGAAGGTATAGGTCAAGGCAATCACATCATATATTTGGTCCAAAGTGAAAAAGACATGTTCTCATGGAAACATGTTAAATTGACAAAAAATAAAACTAATAATTCATGAATTGTGACTCAAAATAGGGGGTTGTAAAAAGAAAAATGGCCAGCTTAAAGGGACGAATAGCATTCTAAGGTAAAATTTAAATGATGGTGAATATAGGATGCATTTACATGGAAAAGTGGTAAAAATAAAGGATAAAGACAAACGGACAAGGAATGACCCCAAGATGGGGTGAAAATGGAACAGGTGGGTGGGGAAGGGACCCTGTTAGGACAAACGGACAAGGAATGACCCCAAGATGGGGTGAAAATGGAACGGGTGGGTGGGGAAGGGACCCTGTCAGGGCAAGATCAAGACTTGGTATACTTGAATAATCCAATAGGGATGTTTCCTTGAGGATATGCAAAGTGAAAACATATGAACGTGTCCCCATATTTAAAACCTTAATAGATTGGATTAACTATTCAACAAGAGCCTAACACTTGATCACAATGCATACCCATATGTCTCCACACTTAAACCATGACCAACTCTTGTAAACAAAAGGGGTAGGATTAGAAAAACTTGTCCCAATTTGCTGATGATCGAGGTGAACTATCGCTATCACGTGAAGAGTCATAATCGTCGGGTAGGAGAGGTACCATGGCTTGCCATATCACACTCGTCTAGCATGGCAAGGAGCATGCAGCAACACCTAGGGAGGTAGCATCATTGAGGAAGATCTGGTTTAATTTTCGATGGTAAGGTATAGAAAACTCATATCGATAGATCAAGCTTTCTTCCCATAACTCACGTCACTCAAAGAGAATGATTGAAACCATAGCTCATGCTTGATTTAGAAATTGACAAAAGAGATGAATCAAAGGGAGTATGCTAGCGTGCACAGTTGATGGTGCAATGGTGCATCTCCACCCCTTTGACATAGGTGTAAGAAGGAAGGCCAAGGAGCCTTAGTATGCACAGTATGGTGAAAAGATTGGTGTGTGTAGTGGTAATGGAGGGGGCCTGTCGTCCCATGTGTGCAAAGGGAAAAGAGAATGTACATGTCTCCAATGGTTGTAACATCCCTTAATCCTCACCTCTGAGTTGATAAAAGTAAAATCAATCACACTCAACCCCCCCCTCTATCTCACACTTTGTTGATGAGTAAAGGAGGGAAACCTGTGCCTCACACCCATTGATGTAAGTCTCAATGCCACTTGTGCAAAAGTTGTATGCCTTGTGCACAATTGATGGTGCAATAGTGCATCATCCCACCCACTAGTGCCAACATACGGTGCGAAAAGAAAGGCTAGGGATCCTTATAGTGCCGTGCACATAAATAATTTTTGCTTTGTGCATTGAGAGGCCCATCCCATGCATGCAGTGCTCCATTCACATATCTCACCTCTTTGTTAGAAATAAAGGAAAGGACTGGTTACTCACCCCATTCTCTGTCTCACACTCTATCAATGAATATAAATGGTAGCCCATACTCACATGCCCATCTGGTTAGAATGAAAGCTCTCATCACTCAAGGTTTTTCGATGAAGATTGGCTTCATTTGGTTGATGATGTCAACTTGTATAGGTTGATGATGTCCCAGGGAGGTAGCCAACAATTCTAATACTAGGGTTTGCACATTGGAAATATCATATGTGGTAGAAGTTAGAAGCACTGATAAAGTTGCAAGATTTAGTGCACCAAGGGAGGTGTTTCAAGCTTCCTATTTTTCCACTTTTTTCAATCTGGGAATCATTAACAGTGATTTTAATCACTGAAGCACATGGTATAAAGTGTATTCATGATTTTTGAATAGCTTCAACACTCAGAATTCCTTCTCTACTAGCTGTTGTGACCAAAACCCTGACTATGGGTTTTCTAGTAGCCATAGCCAAGAAGTTTCAAGCTTCCTATTTTTCCACTTTTTTCAATCTAGGAATCATTAATAGTGATTTTAATCATTGAAGCACATGGTATAAAGTGTATTCATGATTTCTAAATAGCTTCAACACTTAGAAGAAGACATCAAAAGCTCACTGAGAAGCCTGCTCTCAACACCGGTAATGAGTCAAGTATCTCACTAAGCTTAACAAGGTAAATACCTAAACATCTTAATCTTGAGATAAGTTCTTCTAAGCACTAAAAAGACATTTAGTGATATTAGTACTACTGCCCTGTGTCAAAACATGGATATTGAAGTGATTGAGATCTCCTCAGACTCTTCACCAAGTGTCGAAGTCATTAATCGACGTTGCACAACCAAATGCTCATACACTAGACCACAAGGTGGGGAGGAGCTAGAAGTCTAGTCAAAGTTCACCTCATTGAAACCTAGGAAAATAGTAAAACTTAAATCAAGGGTTGTTCGAAGGATAGGATTGCCAAAATCTTACCTTGAGATATTACATATGTATGATTTCCAACCTTTTTCATCATTAAAGCTTTAAAGTTGGTTATCATTTGTAGGGCTATCAATTCTGTTATTTGGTTCCTACTTGGCCACCTATAAAGGACTAGACACTGCCATTGCCTAAGGCAATAGGTAAGACCTTACTATAATGGCCATGGCCTATGCAGATGTAAGGCCTCAAATCCACAAGTTTAATGGAAAATATTTCCATCCTTGGCAAGTATTGGTAAAATATAAAATGATGGAATGGGACTACTAGCCCTTCATAAAAGGGACCAAAGTTATTGACCCATCAAATCCCCTTGACGTAAAAGATGATGAAAAAGATCAAGCCATCATCATGCTTCATTCGAATGAATCCTTACTTCATCATATTGACCCACTCTCCACCCACTGCCAACAAGGAGAAGTGGAATGAGCTTGAAAGGCTCTATGGTGCTATAGGGAAGAACTCCAATATTTTTCTAAAGATTGAATTTTTTAGCTTGAAGTATAAACAAGGAGAAGATCTAAGCAAGTTTATTTCACATATGAAGGGGCTCATGGCATAGCTTGCCTCTGTTCAAGCACCCATTCATGATGAAGATGCCATTCTCATCCTTCTGAGGTCTATAAAGAAGGCCTTTCCAATCCTTGTTACTACCCTTACTAATATCCCAAACCAAACTTTGGCAAGTACCATCCAATCATGCCTAGATGAAGAGAAGAGGAACCATAACAAAGGCTCTTCAACATTTACTTCTTGTGAGCAAGTGTTAGTCCATACATCTTCTACAAAGTGCTCCTTCTCTCATAAAAAAGGGCATATTGCAAGTAATTGCTAGAAGAAGTATCCTAAAAAAAAGAAGTGCAATAAATGCAAAAAGACTAGGCATATCACCACTAAGTGTCCCAGTGTTCCAGAACCACCTAAGGAATTGGAGGCCAATTTTTCCTCCCAATCCACAGATGATTGACTCTTCTAAGTCCTGTATTCCTTCTACCTATAACCATCCTAGTAAACCTACTCTATAAAGGCTTCCTAATTGGGTTAAGGGAGGGACATTCTCTTATGCTTTGTATTCCAATGCCACCTAGCATTGGGGAGGTGTTGAGAGTATAGGCATATGAACCCTCCTTATGCAGGAGTCGATAAGGGCAGGGAGGTGTGAATGGCCATGAGGGGAAGGGGAAACCCTAACCCTAGCCCATTGGGGCTATATAAATAGCCCAGGGGTCTACATCAACTTTTGAGTGAGAGTGACCCAAGTTATACTTTCATGAGAAACTAAATATGCAAGACTTGTTCTTGTACTTGTAATCTCTTCTCTCCCTCTTGTGCACACTTCAATCCTTGATTCCACTATTATTTTCCACACTCAGTACTTGTAGGCTTGATACATCATCTTAGCAACCAACTACATGACTAAATGTGCAAAAGCATGAGCCACCCATAAAAATGATGCACAAACCATTGCTAGGTTTCTTTGGGAACAAGTCATCTCAAGGGACACACTTAAAAAATGAGGTAATCCATCACCTTCTATCCAAGTTTCTCGTCATCCATCAAAAATCTAGTCCACACTATCCTCACCCATAGTATCCTCAAGCCAATGGCTAGGTGAAGCTACCAAAAAATTCATTGTTAGTATCTTGACCAATACAATTTTAGCTTCATGATCTAACTAGGATCAGAAGCTCATGGCAACTCTCTAGGCATATTGTAGAGCTTATAAGACTACCAGTGGGGTCCATGTTGATAAATATGTCATATCCTATGGTTGTATGTATCTAAAGTACAACCGTGTGTAAAGTGTCTTTAAGTTTGGGGTATCTATCTTTGGAGGATACCATTTTTGTGGGTGTGGATTGTGAGAAATAGAGAAGAATAATGGAGGAGAAGAAGACATTGAGCTCCTGACTTCCCATTTGATTGGCCTTACGGACTCCCTCCACTTCAGTCTTCTCATTCGGTATCAGAGCAGTGTGATTAATGAGTGATTCCCAAAGTTCTTGGTGCAAGTATGCCTCTTCCGCACAAAAAGCTCGATATTCAGCAGTCATATCATGAGCAAGACTGGACCACAAAGCCTGCATGTGAACTGCTGCTGCAACACCATCCAAAAACCTTCTTTGTTCAATTGCAATTCTAGCCTTTGTCACTGTGAGTAAAGCAGTAGCATGAGTATTCTGAGCCACAACTTCTGTCAGGGATGCTGGCAAAGGATTTGCAGCCACATCAGCTGGAAAACTGCATTTATGGACTTCCCGCAATGCGTGTGCAGACAATTGCCATAGTAACTCCACAAATCTTTGTTCATAGCATGTGGCGAGTGAAGATACACAAGAATTGCTGCGAGATAACGCTCCTTGTGCCTCCAGTTTGTTGATAAGGTTCTGAACAATCTTTCGAAAATCTCTAGACTGTGCTACATCAAAAATAGGCCAGACCCCAGCAAAGTCCTTGGCCGACTGAGCAGGACCACATAGTGCACAGAGCAGGAAGTGAAGAAGGGCCTCCCCCATACACTGATTAGAATGCCGAAACAATCCTGATCTAGGGATGCCACCCTGTCCGAGCACCGAAGCATCAAGGCCAAGCAGAAGGCAATTGGTGTATAGCGCGGATGTATCGAAACCCCTGTAATCCGAAAATCAAAGCTTCTGCTGCAATGTATCAAAACCCCTGCAATCCTGAATATCAAAGCCTCTGGCTTACGCTTTCTTATTTGCGTAAGCCAGCTGAATGGTTTATACATGCTGATGCAACATAACCTAAAGAAGAATAGCAGAAGTGTGACAGAGAGAGGCTATGCAGGACTAGAATTGCGACAGGACAGAGACTCCTGTGTTAAAAATTCTCTTCTTTGATGAGAAGTTTGCAAGGAGTGGTGATCGTTTGACTGATTGATTGAGAGATGCCAGGTCAAGAATTAGGGACTTTTCGTTGTCAGTTCGCCTAGAGAAAGACACGCCCCTCCTCCTGACCTTTGGGAAGGCCGATCATACAGCGTCTAAAAGGCAGACTGATAGAGGTGGCAAGGTTCCCAGGAGGGTCTATTCCTCAGGGAAGTCTAGGCAAAGTGTTGCTGATAGAATCTGGTCCGAGAGGAAATGCAAACAAGAAAAGGGTCCCTTTATACAGCGAAAGAAGAAAAGAATGACCAAGAAGTGATTCAGCATCATAAGTTGCAAGAAGTTTTCTTGAATGCGGTGATGTGTGTTATGAAGTGATGATTTATTTTATGAGTTTGAGGAGATTGGAAGCTGGAGTTCATGTGGAATGCAGTGGAACAGCTACTTTATAATTCAGTTTTACTAGCATGCTACTCTAAGTTGAGTGGTTACTGCAGGGGTACAATTCGTACAATGGACAGCATCTGATGTGCTAGGTGCTACATGTGTTGTGCTTGCAAAAGTGTGAGAAGTGTGTGATACACTTCCATCACAAGATTTGGTCATTGGGGCATATTGTTGAATACCATTTCTGGACAGGTTGTATTGTTGTTTTCTTCTGAATTTGCAGTAGTCATAATGTTTGACACGGCACAGATCACTCAGATCGTGGGAGACAAATTGACCAAAGACAACTATAGTGTTTGATCTTACAGGATGGAGAATTTTTTGATGGGTAGAGGTCTATGGGACCTCATAACAGGTGATGATGAATGTCCAAAAGTTCTCGAACATCCAACTGAAGAGCAAAAGAAAGAGTACAAGGATTGGACTAGGAAGAACAAGAAGGTTTTGCATTGGATCTCCATATGTATTTCAGAAACATTGATTCCTCATATCAAAAAGGCAAGTACTTGTAAGGAGGCATGGGAAATCATAGATAAAATGTATGGAACATGTACAGAGGCTCATAAGATACAACTTAAGCAGAGATTACATGGTGCATGGAGAGGCAATCGCAGTATTAGTGACTATATGGCAGAAATCAAGCAAATTTCAAAAGACATTGCATCCATTAATGCAGCTATTGATGATGATGATTTAGTGTCAGTGACGCTAAATGAGCTTGGACCAGCTTTCAAATCTTTGGATACCTCTATTTTCATTAGGAGAGGCTCTATGCCTAACTTTGAGGAGCTTATTGGATTGCTACTAACAGAAGAAATCAAGTTGGGATTGAATGCATCTAGCAGTGGCAAAAATGTAGGTGGAGATAGTGTTTTCTATTTCCAGAGAGGTCATGGCAACTCATCTAGAGCTAGAGGCTCTTCACTTGGTCATAGTAATTATGGTTTTGCTCATGGAAGAGGTAACTTTGGTCGTGGTGACTTCATGCATAGAGGCAGGGGGAGATCTTTCCCTAGAGGTAGAGGACGGTCTAGTCCTTCACAAAGATATGTCACTTGTCATAATTATTGTGGGCAGTTTGGTCACTTTGAGAGGGATTGTTATCAGAAACAGAATGCCATGTCTAGGGGTTGTGGAAGGACCCAATATGGCCACTATGCAGGCACTGATGGTGGTACAGGTTATGGACCTAGAGGTGGATCGCCTAGAGGTCACCTATTTGCCATGGAGCATGTGCTTGGGAGCATGGCTCATCCTCTTCGTGAGAATGACTGGTTTTTGGATTCAGGAGCTACAAACCACATGACTCATCATGCTGAGTGGTTTGATAGCAAGGAGCAAATGCATAATGATGAATATGTTGCCACTGGTGATGATACTTTACACAAAATTACTCATATTGGTACTGTGCCTCTTGTTACTAAATATGGGATTAAGAACAAGCTTGGTGATGTACTTTATGTGCCCACAATAACTAAGAACCTAGCATCGATTGGTCAAATGATAGATCAAGGATTGCAGGTGAGATTCAATAAGTTTGGATGTTTCATTGAAGAGTTCCATAATGGGAGAACTAGCAAGGTGATTGCTCATGGTAGAAAGAAAGGGAGATTGTTTGCTTTGGATACAGGTAATCCAGTGATTCAAAACTCTATGTGTGTTGAGAGAGGACATGGGCAAGATAAGGATGTGGAATTATGGCATAGACGGATTGGTCATGTTAATTTGCAAAGATTGAAGCAAATGCAATCAAAACAGATAGTCCGTGGTCTACCGTATTTAGGATATGTGAATTTTGATCATGTATGTGAGGCTTGTCAATTTGGCAGATTACCATTTTCAAAAGAGGGGGAGAATAAGCAGCTATTCTTTGGAAATAATACACTCAGATATTTGGGGCCCATGTCAGAATGTTTCCATGAGCAGAAAATGTAGATTCTATATCACTTTCGTTGATGATTTTAGCAGGATGACTTGGGTGTACTTTATGAAGCATAAAAGTGAAGCATTTGAAAAGTTCTTGGAATTTAAATCTATGGCTGAAAAGCAGTTTGGATGCTACATAAAATGTTTGAGGTCAGATAATGGTGGAGAGTACATGTCATATGAGTTTTGTGACTTCTTGAGAGATCATGGTATCAAAAAGCAATTGACATGCAGGTATACACCTCAGCAAAATGGTGTGGCTAAAAGGAAGAATCGGATTATTGCAGAGGTTGCAAGGGCAATGATGAACCAAATGAACATTCCATTGTCATTTTGGGCAGAAGCAGTGCATACTGCAGTTCACATTATGAATAGAACACCTACAGTCTTGATTCATAATATGTCACGATATGAGAGAATGTATGGCATGACGCCCACTGTTGCATACCTTAGAGTCTTTGGATGTGTTTGTTATGTTCATGTTCCGGATGATTTGAGAAATAAGATGGAACCTAAGGCTGTAAAATGCATTTTCCTTGGATATCCTGATGAGAAGAAGGGATACAAATGCTATGATCCAGTGAGTAAGGAAGTATACATAAGCAAGGATGTCAAATTCAGTGAATATGAATCATGGTACAAGCCCAAAATTGCAGTGGATGTTTATTCCTATGAAAGCAATGATGATGATGGCTATGGAAGGAAAATTTCACCAAACAACAAGGCTGAAAATCAGCATGTGAAAGATGCTTCAGGACCTCAAGAGAATGTGGAAAGCAGTGGCAGCTATAGTCCATGGAGTGGTAGATTGAGAAATGCACAAAGGAGTGCAGAAGTTGCAAAAGGTAAGAGACCAATGATTGAAAGTTCAGAAGATGAATCTATAGATGACGAGTATGGCATTCCGCATGTTAAAACACCTGGTACTAGAAGTGCAGGAAAGTATGTGTCACCACATGCTAGATCAGATGAGACACACGGTAGTGCACCTCAATTGAGAAGGTCAGAAAGAGTAAGGTATCCAGTTGATAGATTGACTTATAATGGGTTCATGAAGATGAATTAGGCATACATGGTTTCTTATGTACAACATGTGGAGCCTACTTGCTTTGAAGAAGCAGTAGAGAGCAAAGAGTGGAGACAAGCAATGGATGAAGAGATGGATGCACTAAGGAAAAACAAGACTTGGGATTTGGTGAAACTACCTTATGGCAAGAAGTCCATTGGATGTAAATGGGTTCATAAGGTCAAATGTAAGTCAAATTGTTCTCTTGAAAGTTATAAAGCAAGGCTAGTTGCAAAAGGATATGCACAAACTTATGGTTTGGACTATGAAGGAACATTCAGTCCAGTAGCTAAAATGACGACAGTGAGATCTTGGCTTCTATCTATGGTTGGAGGCTTTATCAAATGGATGTGAAAAATGAATTTTTGAATGGAAACTTAGAAGAGAAAGTGTACATGGATCAATCAGAGGGCTATGTGGATCCAAAATACCCACATTATGTATGCAGGTTGAAGAAGGCTTTATATGGACTGAAGTAAGCACCAAGAGCATGGTGTGATAGAATCAGCAAATTATTATGCAGTATGGGATTTCAGCAGAGCAAAGCTGATTATTCACTTTATGTGAGGCATACAGAAGATGGTATGGTTGTTGTGGTCATCTATGTTGATGATCTCATTATTACAAGTACACTTGAGAAGGAGATTACTGAAGTCAAGCATGGGTTACATAAAGAGTTTGATATAAAGGACCTTGGTTTGTTGAGATACTTCTTGGGTATTGAGGTTATTGACACACCTCATGGTATATGGCTAATACAAAGGCAATATGCATTGGAGATGTTGGGAAAATATGGCATGACAGGGTGCAAACCGGTTGATACACCATTGGATCAAAATGCTAAGTTGATGGATGATGGATCTTATGTTGAGGATGTTACTATGTTCAGAAAGATGGTTGGTAGTCTTATCTACTTGACCATTACAAGACTAGACTTGAGTTACGTTGTTGGATTGATAAGTCAGTTTATGCAGAAACCATGCAAATCACATTTGGATGTAGTGAGAAGAGTTCTTAGATATGTGAAGAAGACAGCTGGATTTGGGTTGTTTTATGAAAAAGGAATCAAGCCTACATTATTTGGATACTCAGATGCAGACTGGGCAGGTAGCTCTATGGATAGAAGATCTACTAGTGGCTATGCATTCTCATTTGGATCAGCCATGGTAAGTTGGAGCAGTAAGAAGCAACCTACAGTTGCTTTATCAACCACTGAAGCAGAATATAGAGGTATTGCATTGGCAGCATGTGAGCAGACATGGCTGAGATTGATCTTATATGACATTGGGATAGAGATTGATGGTGGAGTCATTATGTATTGTGACAATGTTAGTAGCATTATGTTGGCAAAGAACCCAGTCTACCATGCAAGAACAAAACACATAGAAGTGTACTATCATTTCATTAGAGAAAAAGTCATTGATGGAGAGATTGACTTGGTCCATGTGAAAATAAATGACCAAGTTGCTGATATCTTTACCAAAGCATTAGGTAAAGATAAGTTTGAGTACTTCAGGAGTGCACTTGGAGTCTTATGTGTGCAAGCTCATTCTGAGCTTGAGGGGGAGTGTTGATAAATATGTCATATCCTATGGTTGTATGTATCTAAAGTACAACCGTATGTAAAGTGTCTTTAAGTTTGGGGTATCTATCTTTGGAGGATACCATTTTTGTGGGTGTGGACTGTGAGAAATAGAGATTAATAATGGAGGAGAAGAAGACATTGAGCTCCTGACTTCCCATTTGATTGGCCTCATGGACTCCCTCCACTTCGGTTTTCTCAGTCCAAACCCTATTTTGTTTGACATATGGCACTGATCCCCTCATGCTTGTAGAATTCTTGATCCCTATTCTACACATCACTATTCAAAAATATTGGGAAGACACTAAAGCATGACAATATTGCTTGCTTGAGTTGGAACAAACACGACTTTTGGCTACTCATGTCCTACTTCTACAAAAGGCCAAACAAAAAGCTAGGTTTGACAAGCATGTCAAACAATGCTCTTTTGATAGGGGGACCTTGTATTACTTTATTTAATCAAAGGACACAAGAAAAAACTCAAAATTATGAGGCCTTAGACATTTCCCTATTTGCATGATCAATAGAACCAAGAGTGTAGATCTAGAAACTCTAGAGAGCTAGCCAAACCCTATTTTGTTTGACATATGACATTAATCCCCTCATGCTTGTAGAATTATTGAAACTTAGTCTAAAAATCTCTATTCAAGAACTTTGGGAAGGCACTAAAGCATGAAAAAATTACTTGGTTGAGTTGGGACAAACACGACTATTGACCACCACTCGTGTCCTACAAAAAGCTAGGTTTGACAAGCATGTCAAACAATGCTCTTTCGATAATAGTAGGGGAGACCTTGTTCTACTTTATTCAATCAAAGGACACAAGTAAAGGCTCAAAATTATGAGACCTTAGACCTTTCCATATTCGTGTGATTAGTAGAACCAAGAATGTAGACCTACAAACTCTAGACAGTCAGCCCATTGGCCACTTCAATGACAACAGAATTCAGAAGTATTACATGCCTGGAAACCCTTCACATGAACCATCAATGGTAAATACGGAGAGTCCTATGTGATGCATAGAAAAAAAATTCTATGAGCAATATGAGAAAACTCAGTATGTGACTTCATCTGAGCAAAAAATTGTGAATATAAGAGTTGTGACCATTAGGAGCATTGAGTTAGATGAAGATGAATCTCTAATCCTAGCTACATATCTTTGGACTCACCTCATTGGCACCCAATCCGTTATAGCCAACACTCTCATTGATGAGGAGCCCAAGTATAATAGCTTGCCATACTACTATTGGAAGAACCTAGGGTGATGTGCATTACAACCTACCAATGGTAGGCTTAACCCCTATGGAGGATGACCATACTCTTTGTTGGATCAATGCAAGCTTGCAATCACAATTGAGATAGAAACCATTTCACTCCTCATCTATGTTCTCCCCAACACTAAAGGAGTATGTACCAAGAATCTCTTGGGATGCACCTTCAAGTATTTAACCAATTGTAACATTAACTACATTGACAAACACATCACCTTTACTTGACTTCCACTCAAGTGATTACTATGTTTGTCTCCCAAGATAGACAGCCTAAATCCAATTCACATAATTACCATCTTCCACTTACCCAACCCAACAAGACCACGATCTTATTGTGCTTGCTTCTAGATGATCAAGCATGGAGACAAACTCTTGTTAGCATTGCAACCTAGTAGTAATGGTGGCCAAAAACCACCTCACATGCTTCTCCAACACTTAAGTGCCCTAAGCTCTAGCCTCACTCCCATTGCTGTTAGTCCCAACACAACTTGCGACTTACATAGTGCTGGGTTTTTACGAATCTTCTAGAAGCTCAAGGCTATTATCACGGATCCTACAAGCTATGGTTACCCAAATTTTATAACCCTCTAGCTTGTGCACCTCTTGACCCTCCCACTAGTGAGCTTCACTTTCACCTTGGTCCTACTTCTAACCCATTTTTCCATTTGGCTCCTTTTCCTCCACCACCTTCCTAGAAACCTTAAACCGCACCGCTTGAATTGACACAATAAATTCAAAAACACAACTATAGAACACTGAAATATTTTCAACTTTATAAAGCATGATCCCAAATATTATGAGCCCACGTCTCTCTAAGCCATCATTGAAGCTTGTACCTTGCCTCCACCTAAAGAGTTGCTACATCATCCCCTCATCAATAAAGTGGTAACAAAATAAGAACTCCATGTCGTGAGTGGCTTCAATGGACCATAACTCTTGGACAACCTCACTTCCTATCTTTGTGAACTTCTGATTCATTCAATTTACCTAGACTCTCTTGCTCAACTAGAGTACAACCTCAACTTTTACAAACTGGTGGATTCTAGAACCCTCTCTTGTACACAACTAAATTTCATCCTTTGTACATAATACCAATAAAATTGTACCATACAAAACTATCTTAAAAATGTTTAAGGCCATATAGACGTGATGCCTCTCCCAAGCTAGGACACTTGCCTCATTTTTGCAAGAGGGAGACCAATAACCAACATGTAGACAAGCTTGACTAACCAAAGTGCAAACCCATGAATAGATCAATGACTTTGACCAATGTTCAAGTGATAAATCATTGAAAAAAGTAATATAGCAAAGCCAAAACAAGTAACCATTTCTATAATGAAAAGTGGTAAGTTGAGGAAAGAAATGAATTTCAAATATAAAATCGATGCAAGAACTGAGTTGTTGGTAAATTTGGTATAAAATAACAACATAATTAACAATTCTCTCTACCAAAAAGGAATTCCTCAAGATCTATTCCTTGGCTTGTAGGAGTTAAAACATGTGATTTAAAAATGTACCAGTATTAGTCAAAGACCCCCCTAATGAGGAAAAAAACATCTTTTCTCCTTTGCAAAGGGCCAACTTTGGTATCCAATTAAATATGTTTGAAGTTGAACAAATCCACATCAAGGGCACAAGTAGCCTCAACCACTTCATCAATCATCATCAAGCACTCAGAGAAATGATAGCCAATTGTGAGCTAGCTACCCTCATCAAAGAATGTGTCCACCCTATTAATTTCACAACTTGTGAAGCCATGAACTATAGTTACTAAGTAGAAAGAAAGGGTTTTTTATGAGGTTTCACAAAAAATAATTGAGATAACTGGGAATACCAAGAAAAGGTTGTTAAAATCACACCTAAATTAGTGAAACAAAGATTGGGTTTGAAAAGAAAAACATGCAAATACAATAAGATGACAAAGTTGGTGATGGTATCTCAGAGTTGCAAAGGACCTAGATATGGTGAAACCAAAGGGAGTGCTCTTTACAAAACTAGGAGATGAAGATTTGATGACCATTGCACAAGTTGTCCACCACCTCTTCACTTATAATAAGCCTATCTCCAACCTATTGAGAGTTCCAAAATGGTTCATGGAGGATATCATGACAAGGAGTATAGTGAATGAGAATTTGAATGCATTATGGTTGGAGTGTATTTTTATTATGTGTTCTACATTTTATCACTCATAGTCCTCAAAGATATGTCAAACAAGGTTCATGCAAATTTTTGTTTCATATGCACTTCATTTAGATCGTAAATGATTAAAAAATAATATTTTTTTTTCATAAAATAGACATACCATCAATTGCGTATTTGGGTCATGAAAATTGAATGCATGGATTACCATCAGACCCACATTGGCCTCTACACATCATGGATCAACAATTCGTAGCATCTTGCACAAATCTGGTACATGACAGACTAACAACCTTCATTCAATTCTTCTCTTGGTTCTTTCTACATGCATTGCCTTGTAGAGGAGAGAGAGAGAGAGAAGAGACAAAGATTGATTCTGCATCTCCCCATCCAGGCAATCCCATTGATCAAGTGGAAAGCGTCGATGAAGAGTGAAATTTTTGAGGATTCCATGACATTGATCTATTGGGTAATTTTTTTGTTGCCTCCCATCTCCATAAATTGGTGTGATGCAAGAGGATGTTGTTGTCCTGCTCATGTGTTTTTTGAAACACCCCCCCTCAATTGATGGAAAAAGATTAAAATTGGCCTCCTCCAAAGATTAAGGTCCATGCCCATTTGGAATTTGGCCAAATTTTGGTCTTCTTGCTGCTTGACCTCCCGCAGATCCTTCGTTCAGACGATCCAAAAAATCTTGTGTAGCGTGAAGTCTCGAACAATCAGGAATTTGTCCTACTTCAATTTGACAGTCATAAAAATTATGAAAAATCCACAACCACCACAACGGTCAAAATTTGCATTCCCATCTTTCACGGTCACTTAAAATCGTCGAATTTGCATCTTTCGCTTCTGTCGAGCTTTAAATTCAGTGTAAAATTTGCATCATTTCACTCCTGTCTAGCATGTTTGGGGCTTTTAAATCTTACTCTCATTGGCAACCATGGGATAGGACAACTTAGCCCGTTGAATCCCACGAACCGAGCTGCATAAACAACAACCATAGAGAGTATCAAGCTACCACAAACCAAAATACACAACAAAGCACAAACACACCTCTCACCCTACTCCCTGACAAAATCAAGGCATAAAATCAACAAGGAATAGGCCTAGCATAATCTAATAGAAATCCAGGGTGAGTCACTAGCCAACTACTCCAACACAAACTCGCTAAAAAGAACTGTCAAAGAAGTCAGCCTAGGTGGTGGCCTGAACTACCTACCCAACTCAAGACAACTAGACCACGAACTCCTATTAGGTGAGGATTTCCATAGCTTGGTCAGCATATATTTTTCAATTTATAATATTTTCCTTCAAGTTTTCATACTTGGGCGTGTAAAAAGGAGGAAGTTGAGCATAGTGACCCAAGGAGAACAGGGCATCGGCCTCAAGTCTTGACTAGATATGCAAGAACCTACCAAGTCCGTGTGAGGCGACACTTAAATATTTTGTTGTGCTCACTTTTATTTTTGCTCCAACCTTCCTTAGTATTGTTTTCAACTAGGTGCCACCCCTAGAAAGGCCAAGCATCGGCCCTAGGTGCCCTAGGTCCTGAATCACCCCCAGGAACCTACTAAGCCCTCATAAGGCAATGACCAACTGCTTTTAAGTTTTTTTTCTTCTTTTCCTTTTTTATTTCTTGTTTCCAGTGGTTAGAACCCATTTTTACACACGTCTATATTTTAATATTTCAAGTATATATTCATTGTTTCTTTCTCTTCCTTGATTCGATAGGCTTCTTTAGCGGCCTCACTACTAGTAGAAACTCCTAGAAACATCTCCCTAGCAAGCTAGTAAAACCAGATCACTAAGACTACCTTCTAAAACAATTCTTAGAGTGCCTAACAATGTCTTCACAAGAGGCAAACGACTGCTTAGACCTCCTTGACACACACCTAACCAATACAGCTTATACACATCCCTCCTTGGAGTAATAATGACATAAAACAAGATGCTCCATTCCAAGGAGAAAAGAGGGCTCCTAGCCCTAAACTAGATGCACCAGACTATGACCCATATCTCTTGCATATGCATGAAGAGACGTACACATAAAATTTTTTCTGACAACCCTATGGGTCCAAAATAACAATGGTAAATGATTCTCGCCTACTCTTTTCATTATCTACACTAACAATCACCTACCATATAAAGCATCTTCTGATAAGAGTCCCCATAATTGGCCACATCTTGTCTCATCATAAATGGAGATATCTAAAAAAGGATCACAATTTAAAAAGCGGTCTTCTTCATAAGCATAATTTGTTAATGAATCAAAAAAGTGATTCCAATACCATGGAATCGGTTGTTGAAGAGACACTCTATCAAACTTGTCTATCAAGTTCATAGCAACGTGATAATACATAGAATGGGACTCAGTACTATGTACATTGCATTCAAGTTATTCAAAACCAAATGGGAATCCCCTTTTACTAATAACTAGCGAATACCACCTTTCTTAGCAATATTCAATCCCATGATTAGGGCTTTATATTCTACCATATTATCAAGAAATCCTACCCCAAGGTAGGTTGTTAATTTTGTCGTGATACTATATCGAGGATCTCTAATGACCACCCCAATACTCCCTGATAGCTAATTTCATTGTGATGTTATATCGAGGATCTCTAATGACCACCTCAAATCTCCCTTTCTTATTGGGCCCCCTAGATGCTTCGTCAAAATATAATGTATATGCCCATAAATGTTCATGCATCCAGTCATCGTCAGCTCCTTTATTTGTAACTATGATAATCAAAATCTAGCATATTGTAGAGGCGAACAACCACCAAGACCCATGGACCGCTTATTGTTCAAGTGTTTCAAGTGAGCACTAATCGCTACCTCTCACATAGTCGACATACTATCCATCTCTACGAGTGTAGTGAGCTTACCTTGATGCCCAATTGAGTTGCTTCCTCTCTCAAGCACTCCGAAAGATCCACAATTCTTGATGCAAGCTCAAGCATCCTCAAACATCCACCTCCAAGCTCCATCCTCCATAGCCATGCACGAGACGAGGGCAAAGAGAAGAGAAAAAGAAGAGAGGAGATGGAGGAGGGCTTCACCTCCAAGATCCCTCACCCTCACACACTCACTCTCTCACTCACTCACACTCCCTCTCTCAAGTACTCACAAGCTAGCAAGAGAAGAGAAGAAGAGAAGAAGAAGAAGAATCCACTTTGCCACACACCAAAGAATGAGCTCTCTTTCACTTTTGAACTTTATATACAAAACCCTCTTTCCCTTGGGCGGTCATCCCCTTTTTACATGGACGGGTAGGCCTTTTTTCCATTGTTCTCTTATCTTCCTAGCTTCCTTTCTACCGCCCATCTACCTTTATAATTTTCCCGAATCTCTTAAGATAAATCATGGTGCGCCTTGCATTCTTTTACAAAAGTTTTAACTTGTGCTTTTTCTTGTGCGTCTCTCCTTGATTTAGGACTTTTTCACACTTCTTGTGTTTCCCGATTTTTCTTGGCATGCCTTCATCCTCCATTCTGCTTTTTCCTTGGCCTTGTCTTTTGATTTAGATTTTTTGGATTTTCTACCTTGTTCATTTTGAGGGTTAAAATTACCCCCCTCCTAATTGAGTGCCAGTCCCATGGCACTTGCTGCCTGGTGAGTTAGACAGTGTTGGGGAGAATAGCTAGGTGGCTTTTTGAGTTTTTATACAAGCTGTGTTGGGGGGTGTGTTGGAGGGATTTATGAAACCAAAAGGGCCTTGAGTTGGGAATGAACCCTGGTGTCAGAGGGATCTATGGACCTGTTGGATGGATTTATGGAACTGAAAGGCCCTTGAGTTGGGAATGAACGCTGGTGTTTGAGGGATTTATGGAATTGAAAGGCCCTTGCATTGGATATGATCCCTGGTGCTAGAGGGAGGCTTGTGGATGGATCTGGCTTTTAAATGAGCTTCTTCATTCACTTTTTGACTAGGACTATTGTGTCTGCCCCTTGCTTTGTTGTGCATGCATGGTGACATGTCACATAGGTGGGGAGTACATTGCATGGATGATATGGTCTCTGGAGTTGGTGGTGGGAGCCTCTGCTTTACATGGGGAGAAAATAATGTGCACTACTTGGGGATGTATTTTCCTTACCCTGGAGTGCATGGTGCTAGTGCTTGTGGAACTGGGAGATGGGTCTACCTTCGACAAGATATCGATGGTGTCCCACACTTAAGGACCCAGTTTGTGTGTAAGGGAGGTGCGTTGCAGGGGGCTTAGGGTGACAGGTCTAACCATAGGCGAGTGTTATCTCCCTAGGTGTGTCATGTCCTTGATGTGCCCTAAGCATGAAGGTGGCGATTAAAATGATGGTAGGGGCTTAGGGACGAAGCCAACACACCAAGGCCATTGGAAATACCTAGCTTGAGGACCCCTAAGTGTAGTGACTGTGGTCGATGTGCAACTTGCGGTGGCTACATGTGATATCTTTTCATTTGTCTATTTTTTTCCTTTGAAAAAAATAAAAATAAAGTTACATAGTCATGACAAAAGTTTAATCTTTGTCATCAGAGTGAGATGGAGAAGGGGGACTTAATAGAATTATTAAGGAATCAACGGCTTTGGAGATACTCCTTGAGGTTCAGGCAGACTTAAAGAGTGGTGGTGGAGAGGAATGGATGATTGTAGCAGGTGAAGTAGCTATCATTCATGTCCTATAGCAGAGCTAAGAAAAATGTAGGCAATAGAGCAGCTCACATAATTAGTCGAGCCATCACACAACTATCTATAATGTTAGGATCAAAATGGAGTATTGGGAGGCTACACTCTTGTGGGGCGGGATCTTGCCTAAGGAGTATCCTAAGAAATCTAAGGTAATTACTAGTAATAAAGGCAGGGTCAGGACATGAAGAGAATTTGTTGGTGAATTGGATTAGGGTATCATACAAGTTTTCTAATGTGAAGATGAGGGCATCTTCATATGTAGTACAATGAGGGTTATAGATCATAGGATAACGGCCATGGACACTCGAGTCAAAATCCAATCCTACCCTTTGAGGGTAGGGCATAAATGTTGGGTCCTTCCACTCGAAGGGTTGAGTGTTGCAAAAGGCCATCCAAGTGTCTAGGTTGGTGTCATAGACTCTTTTTCTCCATGTAGGTTGGCATTCGTAGGGCACAGGCCTTCGTACGTCAAAAAATTTATTTTGCCAAAATTCAACATTTTTAGTGGCCCATAATATGGGATTCTGCGCTCTTTCCTCCAACCATTTCTACCGGAGCCTGCTTCCGATGTTAATTACCTCCTTCACCACCTTGATGGGCAAGATCCTATGCAAGCTGGTGGGGAGGGAACTGGAAGTTAAAATCGAAGGGGGTTCTAGACATTTCTTGCCTCTCCTAGATTACAAGGTCAGCATGAAAGCTTGCTGGGCCATTGTCCTCACATGGTGGAATGGGTGCCTGGGGTGCCCTCACTCCCTTGGCGTTCCGTTTTCTCCTTGTCTCCTTCTTTTTTTCCCTTAGTGCCACCTTTCTTTCTACAAAAGTGTATGCCTGTTGTTGCTCTTCATGCTGCGGGGAAGGAGGCGGTGGGACAAGCTCCTCTTTGTGTGGTCCCATTTCCAAGTTCACATCCACCTCTCTTTCCTAGCTTGGCTCTTACTGCTCTCCTTCAATGAACCCGAGTGCATCCACTTCCTGCAAGGTTAGGCCTGTCAATAAGAGATAATGGCATTGCTCTTCTAGGCCTCGGCTGACTCTACTAGGTTGTGGTGGCATCTGTAGCCCTGCTTTTAGCACTCTATGAGCATTCCAACTTTCCTTTTCATTGCCTTAATGGACTCTCCCTCTTCTGGTTGGGTGACGTCCAATAGGGTGTCCAAGAAGGAGTGTTGCTGGGTTTGGAAACTCACTTGGGCAACCTTTGTTATGATTTCAGCAAGTATTTTTTCTTTTTCTACTTGAGCAAGACGGCGTGCCAAGGTTTTAATTATTTTTTAGTCCTAATTAGCCCATTCATCTACCCTTCTATTCATGTCTTTGAGGCTTTCCCCCTACCTCTGAGCCAGCACTATCAGTCTGCGTTCTTGGTCTTCCATCTCTTTCTTTAGCTTTTGATGATCTTCTTGTGCTGGGTAGCCTATGGGGTTAGTTTTTCCACCTCCCTTTCATATCCGCGAGCTCTTTCCTCCCTCAACCCCTCCAGCTCTTCTATGGCTTTAGTGATTTCTCCATTTTAGCTTGTAGATATTCTTAGCGTGCCATAATCTCTTCATTGTGCTACCATAAGTGTCGTGTGGCCTTGGTTTCTTCATTCAAGTGCACCTCTCATTCAACTTCTGTCTCTTCTTTAGCTTGTAGTTGCTCTTTCAGCTCATTGACTTTCCTTTGGGCCATGGCCATTTGGCGTATTCTCTCAAATTGAGATGCAACTGTGGCTTCATTTTCTGCTTTGAGCTCTGCTACTATGGTTCTTTTCTCCTCCTTGTCTCTCTCTAATTGAGAGAAGAGCTCCTTGGCGTACTCGTCATATTCTCTAGGTGGCCTCTTTGTTGTGGGGACAGAAGTTGTAGAGCTTGCTACCTTTTGCCTCTTAGGGTCTCACCTTGACTCGGCGTCTACCGCAATTAGCCTTTTAGTTCCTACAAGCGGGGTTCCTTCTCCTGCTCCTTGGCCCATCTCTTTATTCACAAAGTATTGGACCGAAGACATTAGGTTGTTGGCATCCACTTGGGTTGTAGAGCTGGGAGTGGAGATGGTGGTGGTGATGGCGAGCATTAGGAGAGTGGAAATGGGGGTGATTGGGGATTTTCCCTTGCCTTCTTGCACTGTAGGGGACATGAATTCTGACACCTGGGCGCTTGAGCTCGGGATTTCATTTTTTATTGGGCTCGCAGGTTCCAGCTCGTCGTGCCTAAAGTGTTGCTCAATGGACCTACGCGTGGCAAGGGATATGTCTTCCTCCTCCTTTTTTCTCAACTCCTCCTTCTCTTCTTGCTTTTGCTTTCTTTCCTTCTCGGTCTTTTTGGACTCTCTACAAGCCTTTTACAAATATGCCTTTTCTTGTTTCCTCCTCTCCTCTTCCTGCTATCCTTATGCAATTTTCTTCTTCGTTTTCCTCGTGTTTCCTTGGCTAGTTTGCTCTTGTTTTTTTCTATCTTCTTCTTCCTCACTTAGTGTCCTTTTGTTGGATTGTGCCTCGCATTCTTGCTGAGGTGGTGACCTGCTTGGTGTTTCATCCACCCCTTCTCCTCCTTCTTCCTGCCCTTGCCCCAAGGCTTCCCTGATGATTGTAGTGAGGATCCCCCCCCTCGAATCCAATGGTTGCTTCCTTTGAAGATGAAGCTTTCAATTTAGCTTTGATGGCCAGAGATTCCCCTCCTATAGTCTATCCTCCCGTAGCCAAGGCTTTTACTGAGGTCTCAATGGTCTTCCTCACAAAACCATTGAGGTTTACCTCATCGAGAGACCTTGTTGTGATGCTCTCTAGCAGGGGGACATTGATGCAGCTCATGATGATGTTGTATATTTGACTAGAAAACAAGGCGTGTACCATTTTTGCTTGGAGCTGGATTTTGAGGTCAGGGATATCTGCCACGCTGATGCCATCGTTGGTATGGACTTTTACCTTGTCCATTCCTAGCAAGGTATATACATCTCTTTTCGGCTTCCTCTCGCTCTTCAATGACCACATCTTGTAGGTTGAACTTGAACTGGTTGAAGGCTCGTGTCTCCACTGAAAGTTCATATTTTGTTTGTTCCTCTTCTGAAAAGGCAATTTGCTAGCCTTTTCTTGGCCTACCATGATGGGTGCCTATCATGAAACCATGTTCATCATTAATGTTATTCATAATAATCCTACAAAAGGGAACGATTACATACTTGCTAATTGAAATGCTTGAGCGCATAAGTAGACTTCTTCCTCCAAGTAGTTTATTGCTTTTAAATTTTATTGATATTTTTCCCAATCACAAGTTGTTTCCTTCTACCCTTGCGATGTGTGCTTTTCCTTTATTTTTTTCCTTATGTAATTGGTTTGATTCACTTTACGTGTGATTTTCCTTTATGGTTTTTTCTTTTTTTTAAAATTCACCTTACCTCCACCTCTTTGAATTGAGAAGAATCCTTCCTAGGATTAAAGGGTTAGAGGATGAAGGGCATTCAACACATAATCTTAGTGCTTTACCTTTGCATGAGCCAGGCGTAGAAATTTGGATTATACTCAAAACTAGCATAGCTATCCATGTCAAAAGGGTAGATACCTATGTGCATAATGTAAGTGAGGACATCAAGCAAGAAGTCATTGTAGTCCACACGACATGCAAGTCCTCCTCAATGAGGATGCGATCTAAATAAGGATGTCCCTCAATGTGCTCTTCCAGGGGTTGGTTACGAATGGAAGCCAACATCCGATAGGAAATTGGAGCAACATAGGTTGGGTCATATTCAAATGCCTTGATTGTGCATCGTTGTTCAGTGTTGGTCATTATTTGGCATCCCTCTAGCTCCCATTAGAGTAAAGTGTACCATTTCCACAAGAAGGAGGAGTCATGATTGGTAAGCTATTTCAACTTCTCAATTTCTTGGTTTATGGCCATGATTCTATTCTTGCTATACGATGAAATGAGACGTTGTTTGATTTCTTTCTCTTAGGATATCTCAGTTGCAATAAACTCCTGAGCTGCTTCGGAAGCCTTAACGAATATAAATTCTAACTCCTTGCAAAGGCAAGGGAGTGTTCGCACTTCCGTTGCTATAGGTTCTTCCAAGAGGCCTAAGTCTAGTTGATCATAGCTTTTAGCCAAGGTCACGAAAGTAGCTTTCAAGCACCAGAGGCAAGCAACCAAGTCATCCCCGTATTTTTAGCTAAGTCTGTAGCCAAGATTAGAATTGATCGTCGCTCATCATAATAGGGGAAAAGGCTGGTGGGTGGTTGAGGCTTGACAGGACTAGAGAGTTCAGCAGCTAATGGTTGCAGCTTGGTTTGCTCTTGAGGTTGGAGCTTGTGCTCATGTTCAATGGGTTTGGTGGTAGTTGCAGTTGTCATGCTACTAGATGCATTTGATATTTGAGGGGTATCATCAGCATTAGGACTGGGAATTTTGTTAGTAGCAAGTTGCAATTTTGGGTGATAGATTTGTTCGAGCCCTGCTCTAGAGTAACTATGGACTTAGCGGCTTGATTCTCTTGTGTTGTGAGTATTTCTAGCATGATGTTTTATTTGGTCAAGCTTAAGGGTGGCATTTGTGTAGGGTCTTTGGTTTCTTTGGTTTAAGTAGCCAAATCCAGGTGTTACCTGCACAGTAGCCTTGCACTTGTAATAAGGCATTAGAGGGACCCATCACGGATTTTGACCATACATCGGTGTTTATAGTTTCCTCTTGACATCCTAGGTTTCAGGTGCGCATTGTTAGCCTTGCAAGGCCATGTGTTTCTATTCCCAGGTGGCACTCTCTGTTTAGGCACTCGTTTGAACTGGGATTCATGACACAATATTAGTGAATTTGGGAATCTCCCAATTCCCATTTTGTGAATACTAAAAATGTAGCATCTGGATAACATTCCCATAAGTTTCTCAAAATCATATGATGTGACCTATCATTGGAAGACACTTGAAAAATGGAATCTATTGAGCTATAGAGTGCTGAATTTGGAGTTACAGTGTTCAAGTTATGACAAATTCAAAGATTTGACCATGTGTCCCAAGCTGATGGAAAATTTCCATATTCTCTAATATGGTGTTCAGGGGCTTGACTATTGATTCTAGTGGGTTGCTGGTGTTGAGACTTGGTAAGTTGCAATTCGCCATGACCCCCATCCTTATTCTTGGCAGTGGGTTCCTCTACTGGTGGCTTCGGGCCTTGGAAAGAGTCGCACCACCCTTACTGAAAAAGCTGTAACAATGCGAATGTTGCCCAGGGCTAGGTGGATACACTGCGGCTGATGTAGTCAACATTGCAAGAAGCTTATTTCATGAAAGTTTGTCCTAACAACAATTCCGTGCCTGGATTCTTAGTGTTGGGCAACACATAGAAGATTATTGGCATGCTTTCAAAATCGATGTAGGGTTGGCCTCCATAAGGGGTGAGATTAACATTAGTGGGCTCTACAACTACGGTTTGCCAATTTGGGTCCAATGGTCATGAGTCAAGATGTTAAAGTCAGCTCCTTCCTCGATCAATGCATTGATGGTGCATGTGTGTTTAGCAGTGACTGTCATGCGTAGGTAAGCTGGTGGTATTGTTTCCTCATTCTCACCGTCCACCTCAGTGATAGTGGCTACTCATACATGGATAGGGATTTTTAGCATTGGGGTCTCATGCAATGCGTGCGTGGGATGGAAATGCTTATTTATGCATCTTCCATTGAAGAAGTCTATGCCCTCATCCTCTAGGGTTTCGAGTTCTACTTTCCGATTCGGCTGATGGTTCCAACCTTTGGTTATAGGCAATTATGCTCTCTTGCACCTTTCTAATCGCCTTTCTTTCCTCTTCTAGGTTTGCTACCACTTCCTCTACTGGCCTGCCCTAAACTACCGTCCTAGTCAACAAGTTGTACTCATTGACTGACTCTTGCACTAGGACTAGGAATTCCCTGAAGTCCAGTCGGTCCTCTCCGGTCCTCTCCTTGTCTGCCTCGTGATCCTGACATTGCTCCCACTTCCAGCTCCACAAGGTCGTCGATCAATTTGAGTAGCTTCGGCAGCGTCTGATCCTCTATGTTGTCTCCTTTTGGATCTTCGTATCCTCTTAGGGTCCTACTGATGGGGCTCTCAGGTTGCCAACTATGTTTTGGGATCTTCTCCTAGTAGTGGGTTCGTTGATGTTATTATGTCTCTTGATGAGTTCCTTGTTATTGAAAGTAGCTGTCAATCTTATTCACAAGTTTTGCTTCGTGGTTTCTAGTGCTCAGTGTGAAAACAGGCTTTTCCTTTTCTTGTAGTGCACCTTTCGTGATAAAATCAAAAAGTGAGGTGCGGATGCAAGAAATGCTCAATGCAAACTCCACTCTATAGTGCATGGTTTCTTAACCAGATACAACAAGGCTTGATGGTCAACAAAGAAAGTAAAAGGCATAGCCAAAAGATAATGTCAAAATTTCTTTATGGCAAGCACCATGGCCAAGCCCTCTCTCTCTATTTTTGAGTAATTCATTTCCATCTCAGTGAAGTGTCTGCTAGCAAAGCTCACCGGGTAGTATAGGTTATGTTCACTAGGTTGGCACAACACATCTCCTATGGTGAATTTCGAAGTGTTGATGTGCATGTGAAATATGAGTGTCCAATCTGGTGCTTGTAGTATCAGTTGTTCAAAGAGGAGAGAGAGATAGGAAAAAACACCATATCCATGAGCCTTCAGGCTCTCAAGCTCATTTCTTCATTTCCTCACACTAAACTGAAAAGTACACACACTACAAGATTTAGTGACCTAGTGTAAATGTAGACTAGACTAACTAACTCTAGTCAGGTCACTAACTGACTACTAACCCGACTTATTTAATGTAGTCACATGTAGACAGCTGTACACACTAGCTGTCATAGATGTCGGTCATAGATGATGACACACTGACAGTGAGCTTGATTTCTAACACTCCCCCTCAAGCTCAAAAACAAAACTCAAATCATCTGCATCACTCCAAGTAGCTGTCTAAAGTGAATGAACTTATCTTTACCAAGTGATTTGGTAAAGATTTCTGCTACCTGGTCTTCAGTCTTCACATGCTCCAAGTCAATCTAATCTGCTAAAACCATTTCCCTGATGAAATGGTAGTGAACCTCAATATGTTTTGATCTTGCATGATAAACATGATTGCTTGCTAACATAACACTGCTCAAATTGTCATAGTATAGCTTGACTTTGCTGTCCAAGTGTACTCCCAAGTCATTCAGCAACTTCTGTAACCACTTAGCTTCACAGGCCGCTAAGGCCGCACCACGATACTCTGCTTCCGTACTAGACAATGCAACTGTAGGCTATTTCTTACTCTGCCAACTGATCATGCTACTACCCAATCCAAATGCATAGCCACTGGTTGACCTCCTGTCATATGTGCAACCAGCCCAGTCAGCATCAGTGTACCCCATCAAGTCAAGGGGTTTCCCATATGTATAAAACAGCCCATGATCTGTGGTACTCTTTACATATCTCAGAATTCTTCTGACTGCATCCAAGTGTGGTTTGCGAGGCTTCTACATGAACTGACTGATCAGCCCCACAGCATAACTCAAGTCAGGTCTAGTGATGGTGAGATAGATCAAGCTGCCTACCATCTGTCTGTACATAGTAACATTCTCAATCTCTGTCCCAACATCAATCTGCAGCTTGACATTCTGCTCCAAAGGCGTATCCATAGGCTTGCAATCAGCCATACCATATTTCTGTAACATGTCATGAGCGTACTGCTTCTGTAGCAGCCATATGCCTTGAGGTGTAGAGACAACCTCAATCCCCAAAAAGTATTTCAGCTCTCCAAGGTCCTTGACCTTAAATTCAGCCTGTAAACATGTCTTTATTTCAGCAATCCCATTTTCATCATCTCCTATATTGATTAAGTCATCAACATAGACAACTAGGAAAACATAGCCATTATCTGTCTTTTTCACAAATAGACTATGATCAGCATCTCCCAATCGGAAACCATGTTGCTATAAATAACTGTTGATGCGAGCATTCCATGCTCTGGGTGCCTGTTTCAGCCCATATAATGCCTTTTTCAGCCGACATACATGTGCTGAAAATTCTGGATGTACATAGCCTTCAGGCTGTTCCATGTAAACTTCTTCCTGTAATTCTCCATTGAGAAATGCATTCTTTACATCCATCTGCCATAGTTTCCAGCCTCTAGCTGCTGCCAAAGCAATCACAGTTCTAGCTGTAGCCATCTTTGCTACAGGGCTGAAAGTCTCCTCATAATCAAGACCATACTGCTGCGCATACCCTTTTGCAACCACCCTGGCCTTATATCTTTCCAATGATCCATCTGATTTACATTTTACCTTATACACCCACTTGCATCCAATAGGTGTTTTGCCCTCAGGCAACTGTACCAAATCCCATGTACCATTTTCAGCCAAAGCTGAATATTCCTCATCCATAGCAACACGCCAATTCTCATCTGCAACTGCCTCATCAAACTTACTTAGTTCTCTAAAACCTGTTACTTTCGTTATATAAGCATAATGATGGGCTGAATATCCAGTGTAAGTATACCTGTCAACAGGTCGTCTGACCCTCTCTGATCTCCTGAGTTGTGGCTCACTGTGAGCTTGCCTCTCATGAGGCGGCACATAACGGCTCTGCCTAGCACCTGGCGTCATAACAGAGGGAATCCCCAATTCACTGTCTAAGCTGTCACTGCTAGATGAATCATATAACCTGCAGTGAGTGGACCTGTTACATCTTCAAAAACCTTTTCTTTTCCCTTATCTGTTCTCCCCCTCACTGACATATCCATGTCAGTGGATGCAGTAGTGCGGCTCCGTAATCGTCCTGTCAAGGACTCACTGTAGATGATACATCACCTATCTGACCACTCATGGAAGTACTCTCTGCAGGAGTATTTTCAGCATGACTCATACTGGGTGAGCCATCAGTAGGCAGTGCAACAGGATTCCCATACCAAGATGCTAACTCATCAAATACCACATCTCTGCTTATGAGTGTCTCATGCGTAGAAGGTACATAACACTTATAAGCTTTCCGTTTCTGTGCATATCCTATAAACACACTTTTCACTGCCTTAGGATCCAATTTCTTCCTCTTCTCATCCGGTATATGCACATATGCAATGCTGCCAAATACCTTCAAGTGTGAAATGTCAGTTTTATGACCATACAACCGTTCATACGGAGTGACATCATGAATCCCTGCTGTAGGGGTTCGATTCAGCACATAGACAGCAGTCACAACTGCTTCAGCCCAATAACCATTTGGCAGATATTTTTCATTCAGCATAGCTCTAGCTGACTCCATCAAAACCCGGTTTTTCCTCTCTGCAACACCGTTTTGCTGCGGTGTATAATTGCATGTGAGCTATCTTCTGATCCCATGTTTAGCTAGATACCTATCAAAGTAGTTTGAGACATATTCACCTCCTCCATCTGATCTCAAGCATGATATATAACAGCCCAATTCATTGTCAGCATGTTTCTTGAAGTCTTTGAATGCATCAAACATATCATCCTTATGCTTCAAGATATAAAGCCAAGTGTACCTACTGAAATCATCAATAAATGAGACATAATACCGTGCACTGCCAAAAGAAGCATTATGTGAAGGACCCCAGACATCAAAGTGCACCAAATGTAAAGGCCTAGTGCTGTTTTTTACATGTCTCATGAAAGGAAACCGTGCTTACTTCCCAAACTGACATGCAGGACATACATGACCAAAATCATTATACTTGAATTTAGGTAATCCAAGTACTACTTTCTGCTGCATAGATTTTAGCTTTTGTACATTGACATGTCTAATCCGCTTGTGCCAAATCTCTACATCTCGAATGGCACTCTCATCATGTGCAAACATGGCTGCCTTGAGTCCCGGAATGGTCGCATCCAATGTAAACATCCTACCATCCCGTCTGCCCTTGGCAATTAACTTGCAGCCATTTCCATACTCTTCAATGAAACACCCATCTTTATTGAACCTCACTTGCAAATTCTGTTCTGCCATTTGACCCACAGACAACAGATTCTTTGTTATGGTTGGTACATGTAATACATCATGCAGGCCTTTCTTCTTGCCATCAGGCATCATAAGAGGAACAATCCCTTTATGCTTTATGTCATGTTGGGTGTCATCCCCAGTACATACATGACCATGTGTGCCTGCAACCATCTCATCAAACCACTCTCCATGCGGGGTCATGTGGTTTGACGCTCTAGAGTCAATGTACCATTTGTCATCTCTATCATGTCTCAATGCATTTTTAGATACATGCTGCATGGCAAAGAGTCTATCAACTAGCTCATCATGAGCACCACTGGAAGATGCATAGTGCCCATGCTGTCTGCCCTTTGCCTTCATATCTCCCTGCTTCTTGTAACAATCCTTTGCAATATGCCCATACCGGCCACAATAATGGCAGTCCTTGTCCCTGTTGGACTGATCAGACGACTGCCATGAACCAGATCCACCACCTCTACCTCGGGGTGATCTCCCCCTGCCTCTAAACCCACCAGATCCATGCTGGCCTTGTGTATTTGCACCATGCCGATTACTCTGCTGCTGCTGCTGTCCATAAGTATTACGAGTGTCACCACGACCTCGAAATGAACCACGACCTCTAGATCCTCTGCCACGTTGGCTAGAGTATAACACAGTGTCTCTACTCTGAGATGCACTAGAACCTGTATTCAAACCAAGTTTGACTTCCTCATGCAGCAACAAAGCAAGTAGCTCTTCCCAGCTAGGGGGCTCTTCTCTGAGACAGAAATGGAAGTGTCAAAAGCTTTGTACTCTTTGCCTAAGCCATTCAAGGCAACAGCAATCATATCATCTTCTGATACACTTGAGCCAATAGTAGCAAGTTGATCAGCTATGGTCTTAATCTCCGTGGTATACATCTGGATGCTCTTGCCATTCCTAGACATGTTGTTGAACTGCTGTTTCAACTGGATCTTTCTTGCATGTGTCATGGTTCCATAATTTTTCATCAGTATGTCCCAAGCATCCTTCAGAGTCTCACATCCAGTGATTTGAATTACCATAGCATCAGATATACATAAGGAAAACCAATGCAGCACCTTCCATGCTCTTTCATTCCATAGCCTGTAGGCTCTTTTCTATTCATTTGTTGGATTGTGTGCAGGCAACTCAGGAGCAACTTCATCTCCTGTACATAAATCCCAATAACCTCTGCGAACCAAAAAATTTTTCATTCTGAATTTCCATAATGCAAAGTTCTTATTATCCAACTTCTCTCCAACTATCTGAGTGATATTGTCAGTCCCATGTGCATTAGCCATGATGCAATAGACTGTCTATCAAGTGCCTAACTCTCTGCAGTCCAATAAGTATGACTGACTAAGTTAAGTCCGTAATAGTTTATGACAGTTTTCTGCACTAAATTGCAAAAAAAAACCAGGGTATTTCAGCCCACTGACACCCCAAAACAACCCACAAACAAGTGGTCTCAACTGTAGATATAACTGTCAATGCATAAGCTATGTGTTTGCTTCAACTTAAGCTTTTGTAACCTCACTGCCAAGGTACATACATGCAGTCTGAAAACTGTAAACTGTGAGTAACCAGCAGTAATTTGAAGTCCAAAACTGAGTAGTAATCATGTCATACATGTTCCAAAATCTCCCAAGTAGCTGCTAGCACATTTGGCAGTCAAGACATGAGCATAAAGGCACAGAACAGTGCATAACCAGCACATACAAGTGTCAACAAATTCAGTTGCAGGTTGCAGTCAACCAGAATTCAGCATAACAAGCTCCAAACCACTTCAAAGTGTCTTCAATTCAAATCATACATTTGCTCCAGTATGACAAGGTCAATGCATGACTATGTAGTGACCATAGATTGTCTGTCTCTAATGAGCAAAGTCATATATTACTTCTGCAATTTGTACTCAGCCAACAAGACAAGATTGCATTTGCTTCAGCTCCAAAAATTTCAGCATTCAGTAGCACTTAATGCTTTTCTCAACCCATAAACATTATAACATACACATGTCAGTACATACATCTCATAGATGTCACCAAATATCACACTATGCTTCAGTAAGGAACAAATGCTTGCTGTCCATATTAAATGACAGTTTTCAGCCTGTCTAAAATGCTCCAGATCTGAGTATTTCAATTACAAAAATCAGCTTGCAATGGATCACAACAAGTACATATGATCTCCAGCATATATTTATGCTCCAAGAGTGCTTCTAGGCTTGTAAGAGAGCTTCCAAAGCTCTTCAATGTGTTGCATATACCATGTATACTGTGTATATAGCAGTACTGCCCTTTTTTCCAAATCTGCCCACTCTGATCTCAGCTCATGTCAGAGCTTAAGGTCACGCATTTGCCTCTTGCCATCTTAAAACACTTCATACCTGTCATAATCAAGCATTTGATGACCAAATGAACCAGCATTTGATGAGATGCAGCCCAACAACTGAGAGCAGGAAACAGGCGCTGTTCACGCAGATCTGTCCTCTGCTCCAGCAGCTCTGTTTGCTAAGTTTGATGCTGATGGAGCACACACTAGTGCTCAATACACCCTCCACAAGGCTCTGAACAAGCCATAACCTGCAGCTTGACCCATAGAGTAGGTAATCACTCAGTGCATACCTTCAACTTACAATGGCATTCAGCCTGTTTGAGAAAAATGACACAAGTCTTCAACTATAGATCATCTTCACTCCCTCTTGCTCCAGGAGGTCCACCAAGTAAGGCTCTGATACCATGTTCAAAGAGGAGAGAGAGATAGGGAAAAACACCATATCCATGAGCCTTCAGGCTCTCAAGCTCATTCCTTCATTTCCTCACACTAAACTGAAAAGCACACACACTACAAGATTTATGACCTAGTGTAAATGTAGACTAGACTGACTAACTCTAGTCAGGTCACTAACTGACTACTAACCCGACTTATTTAATGTAGTCACATGTAGACAGCTGTACACACTAGCTGTCATAGATGTCGGTCATAGATGATGACACACTGACGGTGAGCTTGATTTCTAACATCAGTGCTGTGGTTAGAGACTTTTTTAGTTCCTCATATGCAGGTTGGCATTACTTGGTCCATTCAAATATAATCAAAAGCTTGTATAGAGGTATAGCAATCAATACATAGTTTAACACAAGTTGTCGATAATAACATGTATGTTCCAAAAAGAATTGAACACTCTTGTAATCAATTGGGGTGGAAGATTGAAAATGACCTTGGTTTTCAATAAATATGTGGCAATGCCATTCTTAAACACCATGCGTCCTAGGATACATCCATGCTTCACCCAAAACTGGTACTTCAAGGGGTTCAACGAGAGATGACATAGTCGACACCTTTCAAAGACTGCTTGGATTCTATCTAGGTATTCTCGCCAAGTGGAGTGAACACACAAGTCGTCCATGAAGACCTCTAACTCCTTCCTCAGCATGTCTTTGAATATTATACACATCAGTCATTGGAAAGTGGCTGGCACGTTAGTCAATCCAAAAGGCATGACTATGTAGGCAAAGACTCCCCATTCAGTGATGGATGCAGTTTTATACCTATCATTAGGATGTACTTGCAGCTGATCATATCTAGAGAAGCCGTCCAAAAAATTGTAGGCCTCTTTGCTAGCCACTCTCTCGATCAGTGTACGACAATGGGGTAATTATCTCTCTTTGTATCTGCATTTACCTTCTTGTAATTGACACACACTCCTGGTGGTCGTAGCTTCAAAGATGAGTCTGTTCGCAGCAGTGGTGCGTCACTCGATTAGGCTAGGCCTGCCTGCTCATAGTTGATTGCACTCATGTGCTCCAACCAAGTTTGATCGTAGTCCTTGTATCTGACTCCTTTCTCCACTCTAAGTGCACTCTGCTTGCATGATCTAGGGTCTACTCATATTTTTTCGATTATACACCCCCCAATGTTATACTCTAGAGTATTGATTTTCTTTTCGCTCTCATCACTGAAGGAACATGAATCCTCATATTTGTTGTTAGAGGGGTTTAGCACGATAGAAATTCTACCTAGCTGTATCATACTTGGTCGCCAAGTCGAGACCCTCAAACCTAAAGGATCCCGATGCCCGAGACAGCTCCTGGTCTGCCATGTCTCTGAATCTCGCCATCTAATCTAGAGACATGCGAGTGAAGATATCCTGCAACTCCTCATCGCTCATCCCTCGACTCATCCTGAAAAGGTCACCTGCACAGACAAAAAATGATGTTAGCATAATGAATTTAAATCATACAAAGCACGGTAATATAAATCCTTAAAAAATGATCTCACTTAAAATGCATATCTTATGTACCCTTATAAATGATTAGTCAACGAATTGAGTAAGTGGATGCTCCAAGTATGAAGTATCCTATGTTCCCATGTCAATCTCCTGACACAACTCTGCATACACTAAGGTCGATAGACATGTCACCACAAAAGGATGAGTCCACCTCATTCTCAAAGAATTCTTGGACTCCTGTATTTCCATCATTGTTAGTCCATGCTAGCTCCTCTACATCCTGCAAGCTTTTGGTGGCCTCCACCCCTTGCAATATCGACTCCTCTATTTGCATATTATTCTCATCTATACTCGAAACATCGCTTTGATCATATACTCTCACACTTCGAGGAGTTGAAGGTATAACATACCACCATCGAGGTTATCAGGGATTTGAATAGAAGATTACATGTTCACAGACATGTACAAGAGAGATTAAACTATTGTGACATGTACCATGTCGTAATACAATTAACAAACAAATGAGTTCATGCACCTGTTCACAATGGGTCAGCAACACAAAGGTTTCGCGCAAATCCGTCCTTTTTTTTTTGAATCTATTTCGAGAAATCCAAATGGACCTCATCGAACTCTTGCTCCAACTCCTTCAAGTACCACTTTGAACCACTGCACATCGAATAGTATCACGGAGAAGCTATGGTAATCCACCGTAAAAATACTTTGCAAGTTCCCAAAATACTCCATCTCATCTATAACCGTGTTTGGATCTATTGCTCGTCGTCGGCTCTCCTACTCGAACCTTGCCATGATACCACAGTCCATTGTGGAGCGCATTTTGTCAATATGCTCCATGCGAAAATGTCATCCGCACGACCACACTGCACTATATATTTTGTACTGTACATTGAAACACTCAAATTATTTGTCCTATATAAAATATAGATACGATAAATCCTAAACACGTCATCACCTTTGGACTACATCTCCTCGAGAATTTCCATTCCTCCATTGAGATCTCCGCCCCTTCGTGAGACGCTGCGGTCAAATCTCCATGCAACCATTACGTTGACACGAACTGCGGCATCTCTCCCATGCCTCACGATATCGAATCGGTCGATCGCGCATATTACGTCAAAATTCAGATCGCGCTTCCTCTCGATCTTGCCTAGCAATCTGGTACTTGGCAAGCCACATCTCCATAGAGGCATGGTGCAACATACAAAATCTATTCACCTTCTCCTCCATTGCAGCATCCATTCTTTTTTCTACACCAATTTCAACCACCACATCTCCAGTCAGTCTATCATCGTCCTTCAACAACCATAGCATTTTGTTCTCTGGATCCACCGTTGGTAGCCATTGTGAAATATGCACTAGCGCCTTAAACACCAACCAACCTTCAGCCATGCTATCTTTTGGCCGAGCTCATTGTCATACAAAGCCTTTCAAGGTTTTCATGAAGCGCTCTAAGAAGAACATCCATCGCGTATGGACAGGTCCAGCAATCTCCACTTCATCTACAAGATGCACAAGAAGGTGGATTTGTATCGTGAGCATGCTGGTAGGCAGGTATTTCTCAAAGAGACAGACCATCTCCACTACTGTCTGCCTCATGGATTCAATAGAGGACATCTTAATCTCCTTCTGTGAGATTCATTGCACCAAATTTTACAACATGTAAATGGCCCCGCGTATTTCTGGAGTAAGGCATCCTGCGATTACGATCGGTAGTACAAACTGCCACAATTGAAAAAGCATTATGAAAAATGGCTACACTCCAAATAGAAAAATATGCATGCCAATGATAATCCATTTGTAGTACAAACGTAACATATCTTATGCCAGTCATGGTATTTTAACCTTGATAATTGGTCGTCTTTAGAAAATGCAGACCTAAGAGAACACATCATACCCATCAGAGTGTGGATAGACTTGACTACTTGCTTCATAATGCACTCTTCTTTAGTGGATAAAACCCAAGGAGCGCGAGGTAGCTGCACGCAACCATCAACACTTGACTGCGGCCAAAGCTCCTCCATCTTGCCTACCTCCTTCAAATCCATTCGTGCCCCTATAATATCTCTCTTTCTTCCTGTGATGTGGTCCCATAGCAAGCTGCCCACATTTTTGAAAATATGCATGGGATCCAATAAGTGGTTGATCTATAAGTGGGTCCAATATGGCAACTCGTAGAAAACTGAGAACCGTCGTATTTTGTTTGGATGTGACTCCACATGGACCATTTTCAGCTCATACCAGCTTGCGGCATTCATACGTGTTGGAGGTCATCTAAGAAAACCTTCCCTGAGTTCATGACTCTCCAGCAAGAAAGCGGTGTGTCCTTGATATATCATCTTCTTCATGGTTTGTGACCTTCGGGAGTCTAATTGTGGCCCGCACAATGGACATGCATGATAACCTGCGGTAACCAGACCTATTCCAACACCTCTATCCAGTGAATACAAACTTGAATGAGATAAAATATAGATATTACCAACGAAAACGAAAGCCTATTTACCGAAGCACTCTCCGAATCCCGGAAAGTCATTCATCATCCACATGAGAATGGCTCGAATATTGGCGGACTGTTGACATTGTACTTGCTCATATCTTGCACGGTGACCCCCTTCTCCCACAAAATCTTAAGCTCATCGACTAGTGGACGAAGATACACGTCCATATTTTTGACTTTGTAGCGGCCAGGGACAAGTAAGCTAAGGATGAGATGTCCTTTCTTCGTAGAAAGCCATGAAGGGATATTGTAGTTGATAAGGACTATAGGCCACACACTATATGAAGTTGAGCGCAGACCGAATGGGTTCACGCCATCTATTGCAAGACCAAGCCAAAGACTCATTAGCTCTCGGGCAAAGCCTGGGAAGGTAGAGTCAATGTGGCTCCATGCACGTGAATCCACTGATATTCGTTGAACTCCATCTGTGGACCTATTCTACACATGCCACATTGTCAAGCTCGCCAGGCCGAACGTACGAAACATGTGGTTTATGCGGGAGATAAGCGGAAAGTGTCTAATAACTTTTTGAGGGTTGGTTTTTCCTTGCACGTCTTGTCGATACCTGTGAGCACCACACTTTGGACATGTCTCCATAGTCTCATATTCTCCTTGAAACAGTATGCAATCGTTGATACATGCATGGATATTGTTGTAGTCCATCCCAAGCTTTCATAAAACATATCGTGCATCATCACGAGACTCAGGCATGGTATTTGCAGGTGGTAATATATGATATTTTAGTAACCTGAAAAAAATCATAAAACACCTTGAAAAAGCACAAATGTTTTTAATGATAGTGCCAAAAAGAAATCAACAAAGCGTATGTACAAGGTACCTGAACAACTCGGTCACACTCACATTGCTCCACCCGTATTTTGCTTGCACACTTAGGAGTGCAAGCAGTGTCTTCAGGAAAGATACTCGACATCCATCATATAATGGTATGGATGCTTCCTCTCTAAGGGGATCAGGAGTCTCGACATCCATGGGAATCAATGCATCAATCATTGCCTCCACCTCAGGCTCCAGGATTGTAGGTAGGTCTAGAAGGCTACCTATCTCCTCTGGTATTGACAGTATAGATTGAGTAGTACCTTCCAAGAGGTGGATTGGCTCAAGCACTCCATCCATCGCACGCCCACGAACTCTTCTAATTGGCCGCAAAGGCTGCACTCCTCCTTCGGACGAGACATCACCTCCCTGGATAGAAAATTTGCCAACCACACCCAATCTTCTTATATATGGTATTCAATTAGCTTGCAAGTACAATGCATGATTGATATTAACTTTTCTTACCATTTGCTGAAAATCCAAGATCACCTAATCAATGATCTCAGATTGAAACTCGCCAAAGCATCATACATGTTCTATAGATAACTTGTCTAACTACCAGCTTGCATTGAGAGCAAGGACATGGGACATGTTGATTAAGATACGCCTCGCAATCTTGAACAACAGGATCTTCATGGTTTTCCATTTTGTCTACGTTACGACAAATAAATTTTTTTTGTTATCATTTTCTTTTTTAAAAAAAATTGTTTGAGAAGGGATTTCTTCTCTTGTAACTCAGTAAAAATTAACGTATGTAAAGTCTCCAGACACCCACCCACAGATTAAGATATATATGTCGGAGTGTTTCCCATCTCATGGTGTTGCACGGGACCTTGCCACCACTCTCTCTTTGTTTTTTATACATTCATTATCTCCTCTTCTTCCATCTCTCTCTCTTTTTCTCTTTCTTTATTATATTGTATGTTTATTCCCTCTCTCTCATTCCTTCTTCTTTTTTCTCTTCCTCCCCCTCTCTCATTTTCTTTAACAATCACAGCTATGACTACAATGAAGACTAGGACCATGACTACAACTACGACTATGACCACAACCACGACCATGACCACGACTACAACCACGACCACAACTATGACTACGACTACGACGACCACAACCACAACCACGACCACGACTATGACCATGATGACCATGACCACGACTACGAGGACCACGACCACGACTACGACTATGACCACGACTACACTTCGACTACGACCACCACTACGACTATGACTATGACTATGGCTATGGCTATGGCTATGGCTATGACTAAGATGACCACAACCACGACTACGACTACGACCATGACTACAACTACGATGACCACGACTACGACCACGACCACGACCACGACCACGACCACGACCACGACCACGACTACGACTACAACTACAACTACGACTACGACTATGACTATAACTACTATGACAACCACGACCACGACTACGACTATGACCATGACTACGATCACAACCACGACCACAACCATGGCCATGACTACGACTACACGATGATGACGACCACGACCATGATCACGACTAAGACTACAACTACGACTATGACTATGACTATGACTATGACCACGACGACTAGGACTACGACTACAACCACGACTACGATCACAACCATGACCATGACCACGACCATGACCACGACCATGACTATGACCACGACCATGACCACGACCACGACTATGACTACGGCGACCACGACCACAACTATGACTATGACCACGACCACGACCACGACCATGACCACGACCACGACCACGACCACGACCACGACCACGACCACGACCACGATCACGACCACAATCACAACCACAACCATGACCACGACTACCACTACCACTACCATGACTATGACCATGACTACGACCACCACATCTACCACTACCACTACCACGACCACGACTACCACTATTACTACCATGACTACGACCACGACTACGACCACCACATCTACCACTACCACTACCTCGACTACGACCACTATAATAAACAAGAAAAGAAGAAAAAAACACAACAACAACAATTATTACTACTACAATAAATAAGAAAATAAGAAAAAATTACTACTACTACAACAAAAAACAAGAAAACTAAACAATAATAAACAAGAAAAGAAAAAAAAACTACTACTACTACTACTACAACAAACAACAACAATTAGTTTCCTTTTCTCTCTTCCTCTCCCTCTCCCTCCCTCACCCTCACCCTCTCTTTCTCTCTTTTCCTATAGGTTTAATGTTTTTTCTCTCTTTTTCTCTCTCCTCTCCCTCTCTCATTTTTTTTCTCTCTCGTCTCCCTCTCTCATTTCCTTTTCTCTCTTTCTCTCCCTCTCTCATTTCCTCTCCCTCCCCCACCCTCTCTCTCTCTTTCTCTCTTTCCCTATTATATTTAGTGTATTTTCTCTCTCCTCTCACTCTCTCATTTCCTTTTTCTCTCTTCCTCTCCCTCTCTCATTTCCTCTCCCTGCCTCACCCTCTCCCTCTCTTTCTCTCTTTTCCTACTAGGTTTAATGTTTTTTCTCTATTTTTCTCTCTTTCTCTCCCTCTCTCATTTCCTCTCCCTCCCTCACCCTCTCCCTCTCTTTCTCTCTTTTCCTATTAGGTATATGGGTTTTTTTTCACTTTTTCTCTCTCCTCTCTCTCTCTCATTTTTTTCTCTCTCCTCTCCCTCTCTCATTTCCTTTTCTCTCTTTCTCTCCCTCTCTCATATATGTTCCCTCCCTCACCCTCATCCTCTCTTTCTCTCTTTCCCTATTAGGTTTAATGTTTTTTCTCTCTTTTTCTCTCTCCTCTCCCTCTCTCATTTTTTTCTCTCTTTCTCTCATCTTTTATCCCTCTCTCTTTTTTCTCTCTCTCTTTCTCTCATTTTTTTCTCTCTTTCTCTCCCTCTCTCATTTGCTCTCCCTTCCTCACCCTCACCCTCTCTTTCTCTCTTTCCCTATTATGTTTAATGTTTTTTCTCTCTCCTCTCCCTTTCTCATTTCCTTTTGCTCTTCCTCTCCCTCTCTCACTTGCTCTCCCTACCTCACCCTCTCCCTCTCTTTCTCTCTTTCCCTATTAGGTTTAATGTTTTTTCTCTCTTTTTGTCTCTCCTCTCCCTCTCTCATTTCCTTTTCTCTCTTTCTCTCCCTCTCTCATTTCCTCTCCCTCCCTCACCCTCACCCTCTCTTTCTCTCTTTCCCTATTAGGTGTTTTTTCTCTCTTTTTCTCTCTCCTCTCCCTCTCTCATTTCTTTTTCTCTCTCATTTCCTTTTCTCTCTTCCTCTCCCTCTCTCATTTCCTCTCCCTCCCTCACCCTCACCCTCACCCTCTCCCTCTCCCTCTCTTTCTCTCTTTCCCTATTATGTTTAACATCTTTTCTCTCTCCTCTCCTCTCTTTTTTTCTCTCTCCTCTCCCTCTCTCATTTCCTTTTGCTCTCTTCCTCTCCCTCTCTCATTTCTTCTCCCTCCCTCACCCTTTCCCTCTCTTTCTCTCTTTCCCTATTATGTTTAATGTTTTTTCTCTCTTTTCCTCTCCCTCCCCCTCCCCCTCTCTTTCTCTCTCCCTCTCCCTCTCCCTCTCCCTCTCCCTCTCTCTTTTAATGTTTCCTTCTCCCTCCCTCTCCCTCTCCCTCTCCCTCTCTCATTTCCCTATTATGTTTAATGTCTCCTACCCTCTCCCTCTCCCTCTCTCATTTCCTCTCCCTCTCTCATTTCCCTATTATGTTTAATGTCTCCCTCCCTCTCCCTCTCCCTCTCTCATTTCCTTTCCCTCCCTCTCCCATTTCCTCCCTCTCTTATTTCCTCTCCCTCCCTCTCCCTCTCCCTCTCTTTCTCTCTCATTTCCTCTCCCTCTATCAATACACAAATTATACCAAAGACAAGTAAAAGAAAGAGAGGAAACTCCCTCTCCCTCTCTCATTTTCTCTCCCTCCCCCTCTCCCTCTCCCTCCCTCTCCCATTTCCTCCATGTCCCTCTCTCTCTCTCTCATTTCCTCTCCCTCCCTCTCCCTCTCCCTCTCGTTCTCTCTCATTTCCTCTCCCTCTCTCAATACACACGAATTATACAAAAAACAAGTAAAAGAGAGAGAGAAAACAAAAAAGCAAAGCAAGAATGGACAGTGCACTCACCGTAAAGGCTCGAAGAATGGTTTAGCGGCTCCTCTTCGCGACGGTGACTCCTCTTCGCCCTCTGTATACCTCCTCCTCTTCTTCGCGAATAGCAGCGGCGGCGGCGGGGTGGTGAGAAGCCTTCTTTCTCCTTCTTTCTCTCTTTCTCTCCCTTTCAGCAAGATGCTCTCTCTCCCTCTCGCTCTCCCTTTTGCTCTCTCTTTCGTGAATGCGCGAAAAATGACACGCTCGGGTTTCGGCCCACTTTTTTTTCCTCTGGGTACCATTACTATTTGCGTAGCATTTGCGATGCTAATAGCGACATAAATAGCGACGCCGCTATTTCTCATCGCTAATGGACATCGCTATACCCTCATATCCTTGTAGTGGTGGTCACCAAAGTTTTGAGGAGGTTGCTAATCGCTTGCCAGCATGACATGCAATGTGATAGGTGTAGCCTCCCTAATGAGGATCTCAACACCAAACAATCCCAATGGAATTGATGGCCTGTTTGCCAAACTAGGGGATGGCCTCCGCCTAGGGAATTCAACAAAGAGATGAGTGATTCCACACTCAGTGCATCTCAAGCCCGCCTTATCTCTATTTTATTGCTTTCTCTTAGGGAAACACAAAGAAATATGTCCTGGGTGATCGCAAGTCCAACACACGATTGCTCTTGGGCTTGCCCCCCTAGGCCTCTCCCTCTCCCTCTATGTAACACCATCACTGGTATTGGCCGATAGTCCATGAGGATAGTGTTTCCTTCGTCATCGTACAACACATATGGGTTTACATAAGGCTTTTCACTGCTAGGCTCATCCACATAGTGGACTAGAGTATCACTGGATGGGTGGGTCACGTAGGGTCCATGTGGTCTAGGGATGCCAGTACAATTTATTTCCATTGTAGGGATGGTTGGTTTAGCATCATTAGGTTCTAGGAGAGCCAATGGGGATCCCCTTCCAAAGAATTTTGATGTTCTGTTTGCAAGGTAGGATTGACCGTAAGGCTGCGGGATGGGAGCCTCCGAGGTAATCGATAATGCATGGTGTCATGGCCGAATCTACCACAATTAGCACAAGGTTGTGACCTAGGGTCCTAACAATTAGAACGAGGTCGTGACCTAGGGTCTTGACACTCAGCTAGAAGGTGATTTCCGCCACAATGCACACATTGGATGTGTGGGTACATTGGTCATCTCATCATCTCCTATAGTTTGTTGGCTATGTCCATCCTAATCTTTGCTCTGCTCGGTGGCCTTCCCTTTGTCCTATGTGCTTGGGTCTGCTCTTTCACTTGGCGTTGAGACTCTCCCAAAACTCTTGGCACTGGATTCTTCTTGATTCGAGCCTCTAGAGCCTCTTTTCTTGAGCTAGTGTTCATCCACTCTAATAGCTTCTTCAAAGACCCTTGCCAATGCATCTCGCTGCAAGCTTTATTTGTCGGCCAAGGCTTTGTAGAGCTCTTCGCTTCGTATCCCATTGGATGAATACCGTGGATACTACCCTTTTGGTTCATCTCTCGCCCATGGGAATTCTCTTGAAGAGGCCCCTCACATTGGTCACATAATCTTGAATATCCTCTTCTTTCTTCTTGGCATTCATGAGTCACACTAGCAGGTTATCAGAGTATCCAGGTTCAAAAAATCTCCTAATGAAGAGATTTTTCAACCCATTGAAGTTGGCACACTCTGTAGCATCTAGAATTGTGTACTAGGTCTGACCCTTGTCGCCTAAGCACAATTCAAAGGCTTGGGAACATTGGGTAGGATTAGTGAGGTTGTTGGCCTCACAGACCTGCTCAAACTGTTCCACAAAACTATATGGGTCGTTGATTGCTTGGTATTTGTCCCCAGCTACTTTGCTACCAAGTGGATTTTTTATTGGCTCTTAGAGCCTTGGTTGACTCCCAATCATGTCAGTAGCAATGTTGCCAATGCTGCAGCACTTTGTTCTGCGGTTGTATTATCTAGCAGCTACTTCGTCAAGAGCTTGCTCAGTGTGAGGCCTTCTTCTAGCGCTCTCTCGCTCTCTGACCAACTTCTTCTTGCTAGGGCTATCACTCTCTAGATCTCTCACATTTCTAATCATTGCCATAAGCTCCTAGTTTTTTGATCGTGGTTGTACACAGCTAGGTCTTTTAGAGCACTATGGGCAAACTTCCTTTCCTCCTCGAAGTACACTACGATGTCCTCTAGCAGTCTACCGCAGTGTTCTAGCCGGGTTTGAGCATCGTATTTGTTCACTAACTGCTAAGCACCCTCAAGAAAGTCTCCTAGGTGAAGCTCCTCATTGCTTCTACGGCCTGAGCTGCCCTCTTCCATGTCTAGGCCTTGCTATTCTGCTAGGTTGTCAATCAAGTTGATAAGGCCGGGTAGATCCACTTCTGAAACAGTGCATGTCCTTGTTGCGTCTGGCTTTTTGGCTGTGCTCTTCGCTTGGCCTACCTTTGGGGGTTCGATCACCCGTCTATAACTTTGGGTATTCTCTTACTGGTGGATTCCCTCAAGTTCTTAAGTTTGGGTGTTTCCTTGTTAATTACAACCAGCCCTCAACTTACCCTCTCTTTGTGCATGTGTGTGTGTGTGTGTGTGTGCTCTTTTCTGTGCACTATGCAAAATCAAGTTTTAGCTCTTCTCAATTGTGCCTTAAGGGCTAGAAATCAGAGTGAGTGAGAAAACAAGTGCCTAGATAACTCTAGCACTCTAGTCGTGCTTTAGCTTGATAGGCTTGTATGCTTGGTTTTTTGCCATCCTCGCTGGTTTATAGGGTTCTCTGCTGTGCTATTCTGTTCACTCATTCAGGGTTGAGAGTTGGGGTCTTACAACCAACCCACAGCACCAAACACGATTCCAGACTCTTCGACCATGATTTCTAGGTTTGCAACTATCTATGAGGTGTTTGGTGGGTTTTTCTGGAGTAGATTATGCTTTTCGTTAGCCGGGTTTGTTAAGTTTTCACTTTTTCCTTCCTCAGGCTATGTTCAATTTACTAGTGTCCCATTTTGAAAATCGGACGTCCGATTTACTAGTGACCGATTCTAAGAATCGGACAGGATCAAGTCCAATTGTCACAATTGAAAAGGCGTGTCCAATCGGATAGCTTGAGTTGGTCCGATTGGGGTGTGTCTGATTCTCAGAATCAGATGGAAGTGGTGTGTCTGATTGTTGTGATCGGACGGGTCGAGTATCAAATCGGGACGGTTGTGTGTTTGATTTTCAAAATTGGACAAGTATGTCCAATCGGACCAAGTGGGTTTGTCCAAGTCCGATTGGGAATTGGACAGTTCTGTCGTTCCAATTCTAGGAATCAGACATGTTGCTCCGTCTGATTTTTGGAATCAGATGCTGTGGGGAGCATCCGATTTGCTGGCCAAAACGCATGTCGATCATGATCTTGCCAAGAATCTAAACTCCGATGTTGTCTCTACCCAAAACAATAGCCAATAATCAAAAAGAGGTGTGGGCCAATGGCATCCTATACTTGAATCTTGCATAAAGCCCCGATATGCTCCCATTGATCTAACGTAGACCTGGACTTGCAAGCTCTCTCTCTCTCTCTGTGTCTCTCAGTCTCTCTCTCTCTCTCTCTCAAAACCAGGAGTGCAAATGAATCTTTTCCCAATCATCCAAGAGCTTAAACCCTAGCTGGTCACTCCACCTATGACTCCGAGACAACTGAGCCCTCTCCTTTACCCCTTTTTCCATGTTATTACCATGTTCAAGACTGTTTTACAACATTGAACTTCCAGCTTTCCACTCTGATTTCTCCTTCCTATCCTACTCTAAATGAGACAAAAATCAACATCAAAGTATTGAATTGATTTCTCCTACTCAACTAATCATCAAAAATAAAAAATGCTTACTTGTAGCATGGATTAAAACCCAAAACCTCCTATCTATCTCAAGCTCCAATTTGAGGATGAAACCCTTACTTAGATGCTCCATTTGAAGCGCGCAAGTGCTCAAGATTGAATCCGGATCCTAAAAACAAAACCAAAATGTAGAGGTGAGCACAAGCTCAACCGCCAAGACCTATGGACTGCTTATTGTTCAATCATTTCAAGCAAGCACTAATGGCTACCTCTCACATAGCTGATGTGCTATCCATCTCTAGGAGTGTAGTGAGCTTACCTTGATGCCTGATTGAGTTGCTTCCTCTCTGAAGTACTCTAATAGCCCCAAGATTCTTGATGCAAGCTCAAGCATCCTCAAAACTCAACCTCCAAGCTCCGTCCTCCATAGCCACGCACAAGATGAAGAGAAGAAGAAGAGAGAATATGGAGGAGGGCTTCACCTCCATAGATGATTTTAGTAGCTATATGTCTCACCAAATGGCTATACTTTTATTTTTTTTGATTTTTTTCGAAACACGAGTAGGTTGAGTTATAACTCCAAAATTTTTTATTTGCCAACATTTCTAAGGTATATCGAGATTTTGAAGACTCTTTCACCATTCATGTGAAACAAATATTGAAAGAAATATATTAAATTTTCCACAATATTTATAAGTTATGGGATATATATATAAACATTGACCACATGTACATATGTACTTATACACATAGTACATACATAGACACATGTCACATACTACTTATCCTTACTCCTTCTTTACATACTCATATACATGACTCACACTCACCCCTCCGCACACACATTACTCAGCATTACATCTACTCTTGTATTCATACATACATATACACAATTCTTAGAACCAAAAGGTTTGAGATACTCATGGTCCAATAACTTGAGCTAGTCAGATCTTTGAAGCATGCATCTTGAAAGTTGCAAAGCAAAACAGAGCTCTACCTAAAACCCATAAATGCTAAGGGACTTCCCATCTTCATAGGCTTGAGCACAAATAATACCTCCCCTTCAATGAATGGTTTATCCAAGAGCAAGCTAATTTCAACAATGTGCCAAGGACTCTCTCCATTTCCCCACATCCAAGATTTTAGCAACACACTAGGAACAATCAACAACCCTCTTGGGCTCAACTTCGGCTAGCACTGAGAGATGCTTGTGGAAAATATTAGCATATCCTAGTCATCAATACAGGTGAATCTATTTTCATTCTAAATAAATGTGATAGTTAGAATATTGTGTCAAAGTCCTAATAAGCTTCAACAGACTATCAACCAAGGTTAGAAGCAACCCTTGTCTTATATGGGTTACTCATAGACTATGTGCTTATGTTTCTTATGTTTATAATATTGGAAATTGTTGTTGATGAGAACCTCCCACTTATTTGTAGTTTCTAATTTTAGAAAAAAAATGGTGCACAATAATGCCCATGACCATCCCATATACCACCCTACTTGAATGAATACTAGGGGCACACCTGCACACGTGCTTGCACACACACACACACACACACACACAGAGTTGACACACATTCATGTGGACTTTAGTTAAACTTGGAAACAATGAGTGCACATCACTACAACATATGCCCTTATAGGCAATGCTAGAAAAAGACATAGATAAATGATAGGTGACTTTAAGCAAAAAAATGAAAAAGGGATTACAAATGTCCTTATTATTCACTACCACATATTGCCAAGTAAATGTTTAGACACTAAGTTGGATTGTCGATTAGTCAAGCCATTGAAAATTGATAGATGAACTTAAGAAACAACAAAGAAAAGGGACTACAAATGTGCTAACTATTTACCGTTGCATATTGCCGACACTCAATTATATTCTCTTCAAGTCAATCCATTCAACATAGTAAGCTAAGTAAGTTAGTAGGAAAGATATTAATTTGGATTAGTCTTATTCTACCCAAAACATACTAAGGCAAGTTAGTAAGAAGCCCAATATTAATTTGGGTTAGTCTTAATCCACCCATTCAACATCTAAAGTAAGTCAATAAGAAAGAAAATCTTAATTTGGATCCCCAACCATTCAATATAGTGGGAACCCATTCAACATAATAAGGTTAGTAAGGAGGCCAATATTAAATTGGATTGGTATTAATGTATTAGTCTTAATTTACCATTCAACCTATTATGAGCTCACCATAAGGTAATGTGGGTTTTGGAGGTTTTACAACATCGCATAGGGTTGATACCCCTCTACCACCTCCTCCATTGGTGGCTTGAGTAACACAGGCACGTGCAGGGAGACATAGCCGCAGATACGCTGGTCTTGTTCGAGACGCCGGTGGGCTTCACCTTATTCAAGGTCCTCGACGAGGGGAAGCTCTACAAGGTCGAGGTAAGTTTCTTCATGTTCCTGTGAGAATCACATTGGGAGATAGAATGGGAGAAAATGGAGAAAGAAAGGGAGGTGTGACAACTTCATAGCCATCCCCAGACTCAAACAACGAGACCCTTAGGCAATTTTGTTTTGTATGTAACCTGGCTATGGAAAGTTAAGTTCTTGTACATTGGAGATAATGGAGACAGATATCTAAATGTATAAATGAAATCGTAGCCTGTCATTTCACTAGATCTCGTCTCCTAATAAAGAAATGTGTGGCTACTTGGCAGCAACTTTTGGCTCATTTCAACATGCGTTCACTATAAGATATAGGCCTTATATCGATGTTAAAAGCAACAAAAATTTAAATAAAGAAAATTTTTCCCGTCGTCGCAAAAATTGTCATTATTGGCAACGCCATAGAACAGTCGGTATTAGCATTGCTATCAGTGTCGCTATTTGCATCGGTATCGGCGTCGCATTTGCAACACTGATACTGACATAAATAACGACGCTGACAATGACGCTTTGCGATGATAATAACGATGCCAATAATGACAGGTGTAGTAAATTTGCGATGCTAATAGCGATGGTAACAGGGGAAAAAATTTTGTGGCAGGGCAGCCACATATAGCACTATGTGCTTTATTTGGGCCATACAAAATAGTTTCTACACTGTGTACAATGCTTGTGTAAATAAAGACAAAGTATACTTAAATCATAATACTGATACATGAAATAAATACATGATCGCATAATGAAAGTGACTGGTACAATCATGGCAAGATATCACTACTATATAAAAAATGTCTACACAAATCAAGTGACCAAAAATGAAGGGTGTGTGAGCTCCAGGGATCCAAGGGCAAGCTATACATCCTCGCCATCTGAAAGCTTGTCCCATCGCAAAGGAGCATTGAATGGACTTTGCAAAAAAATAAACAACTACATATCAGTCCACCATACAATAATGCATTCTAATTAAACATGGTAACTACAAACAAGAAAGATGAGTGACTTACAGGGCCGCCATGTCTATACAATCAGTTGATCAATGCATTGAGACTGTACCTCTTTGTATATCGAGTCTCAATTCTAGTCGGATCGCGATTTGTAATGGAGTGCCAAAGGAAACAAAATACTTATTGTTAAAAACACGATTGTTAGTAAAAAGGATATTGCAAAAAAATAAACAAGCAAAACAAAAGAAAAACTTACAAAGTCCTCCAGATATGTCCTGTGGCCGCCACTCCCAAGATGATGGGCCACTCCGGCCTCTAGTCGTGCCCTCGCCACCTCGCGCTGCTGACTCCAACGTCTTGGAGAATTTGTAGCCTCCTCCCTCAGTCGGCACCAGTCGTCCGCGTCTAGCCACTCGGGCTTTGCATCCCCACTCTTGAGTGCCTTGCATGCATCCGATCGTCTGTGTGACATGTATGCACGCATACATTCCATCATCCAGCCCGTAGAAAACCTATCTGTTGTGACTGGAACCGGAAACTCCTCATGAAAGGATGCTACTATGTAGTCCTTGCTCCCCTCCGGTATGTTTTTCCAATGATCCAAGACATTGTGCCAAAAAACTTGTTGGCACAACTCTCTCATGCGAGCCAACACCCTCCTCCCCTCATCATTCATGATGATGGCTCCTGACCTATCATCTACAAGATAGGCATACCCCTCTAGGGTATGCCTAAGATGGATCCTCTCCCACCTGCGACCATGCTCCTGGGCATATCCAAGAGACCCCTGTACATCTAGTGTACCGATCGGGGTAGTATCTATCGGTGTACCATCCATAGGGCTGCCACCTGCAAATGGCTAAGCAAAATATGGAGTAACTCGAGTAGACATTCCCACAGGTGTGACAAATCTTGGAGGTGATGCAACTCTAGCAGAACGACGAGTCGGAGACACTGCGTCCGTGCCTCCATAACAACCACCTAAGTCAGGCTCTCTAGAACCGCCATGAGAGCGAGGAGTAGTACTTGTATCCTAAGCCGACCGCATGCTCACTGCATCCGTATCTCTATAGCATCCCCCTGACCCTGAAGTACTCCCTCCCTCTGGCCCATGTTTGGAGCATCAACCTCATCTGCTCGAAGCTGAAGCATCTGATTGCGCCGAAGTAGATCTAATAGAGCAGTTTGACGATGTCCGAGACAGCTCCTAGTCTGCCATGTCTCTGAATCTCGCCATCTGATCTGATGCGCGTGAAGATATCCTGCAACTCCTCTTTGCTCATTCCTTGACTCATCCTAATGATCTAAGTATCCATAAAGGTCACCTGCACGGACAAAAAACGATGTTAGCATAATCAATTTAAATCATACAAAGCATGGTAATATTAATCTTTAAAAAATGATCTTACTTAAAATGCATATCTTATATACCCTTATAAGCGATTAGTCAACGAATTGAGAAAGTGGATGCTCCAATTATGAAGTATCCTATGGTCCCATGTCAATCTCCTAACACAACTTCGCATAAACTGGAAGGTCGATAGATATGTCACCACAAAAGGATGAGTCCACCTCGTTCTCAAAGAATTCTTGGACTCCTGTATTTTCATCATTGTTACCCGATGCTGGCTCCTCTACATGCTCCAAGCTTTCGATGGCCTCCACCCCTTGCAATATCGACCCCTATTTTTACATATTATCCTCATCTATACTCGGAATATCACTTGGATCATATAATCTTGCACTTCGGGAAGCTGAAGGTATAACATATCACCATCGAGGTTGTCGGGGGTTTGAATAGAAGATTACATGTTCACCAACATGTACAAGAGAGATTTAACTATTGTGACATGTACCATGTCATAATACAATCAACAAACAAATGAGTTCATGCACCTGTTCACAATGGGCCGGAAACACAAAGATGTCGTGCAAATCTGTCCATTTTCTTTCAGAATCTATTTCGAGAAATCCAGATGGACCTCATCGAACTGTTGCTCCAGCTCCTTCAAATACCACTTTGAACCACTGCACATCGAATAGTATCATGGAGAAGCTATGGTAATCCATCATAAAAATACTTTGCAAGTTCCCAAAATACTCCATCTCATCTATAACCATGTTTGGATCCATTGCTCGTCGTCGGCTCTCTTGCTCGAACCTTGCCATGATACCACAGTCTGTTGTGGAGTATATTTTGTTAATACGCTCCACACGAAAATGTCGTCCATGCGACCACGTTGCATTATATATTTTGTATTGTACATTGAAACACTCAATTAGTTGTCGCATATAAAATATAGATACGACAAATCCTAAACATATCATCAGCTTTGGAATACATCCCCTCGAGAATTCCCACTCCTCGGCTGAGACCTCTGTCCCTTCACGAGATGCTGCGGTCAAAGCTCCACGCAACCATTGCATTGACACAAACCGCAGCATCTCCTCCATGCCCTCGGAATATCGAATTGGTTGATGGCACGTACTACTAAAATTCAAACTCGATCTTGCCTTGCTTGTTGGTACCTGGCAAGCCACGTTTCCATAGAAGCATGGTGCAACATACAAAAGCGATTCACTTTCTCCTCCATTGCAGCATCCATTCTTTTTTCTATACCATTTCCAACCACCATATCTCCGGTCAGTCTATCCTCATCCTTCAACGACCATAGCATATTGTTGTCTGGATTCACCATTGGTAGCCATTGTGAAATATGCACTAGCGCCTCAGACACCAATAAACCTTCAGCCATGCTACCTTCTAGCCGAGCTCATTGTCGCACAAAGCCTTTCAAGGTTTTCATGAAGCGCTCCAAGAAGAACAACCATCGCATATGGACAGGTCCAGCAATCTCCACTTCATCTACAAGATGCATAAGAAGGTGGATTTGTATTGTGAGCATACTGGTAGGCAGGTATTTCTCAAAGAGACAGTGTAATATATCAAATACAATTTTTTTTTAAATTTTCCCTCCCGACTGTCGTGCTGTAAGGGGAAGGAAATAGAAATATGGGTTAAGCTCCTTGGTGGAGCTCGCCGCCTTCCACCGCCATGCAGATTGCCACATAAGGAGGGGGAGGATTCCCCTCCCTCCCCTATTTAAGAGAGGTGGTCGTGTGAAGAGGAAAGAGAGGCGGTAATTATCGCCACATTACTGACGTTGCGGCCGAGAGGAGGAGTGACGTCGAGGGAGGAGTGGGCCAACTGTTGGTGCTGTTTGATGAGTGAGGGGAGGAGTGGGATACTTTGGACGCTGCGCTGCCCTGAGTTGGGAGAGGCCCACATTGCCGCCAGCTGAGAAGGGAAGTGTTGGCGTGGAGAGAGGAGGAGAGACGGACTGCCGACGTTGCCACTGGAGGAGGATCCGAGGTGAGGAGGAAGAAGCAGACGAAGAGGAACTTCACTGGCAGGAGCCGTCGCTCACAGCTGTCGCAGCGCCGCCAGCCATCGTGGATGTATCGAGAACCCCCCCTACCACATGAAGCAGAGAAGCTTCTTAAGGGGGGGCTAATTAAGTCCCCTTTCCCCCCCCTGATGTTAAAAATTCCCCCTCTCACCCTCGTGTTTAACCTTTAAAGCCTTCCACCCCCTTGTGTTGCCCTTCAATTTTCCCCCCTCCCGGTTTAGATCCTTTTTAAGGACCTCCTTTACCCCCTTTTCCCTTGGTTCATATCCACCTTACCCCCCCCAACACCGTGCTTAAGTCACCTTAGCCTCCACTCCCCTTGGCCTCAAAAACCACTAACCCCCCCTCCGTGCTTTATAAGCCTTAAGCCCTTTCTCCCTTAAGCCCCCTTCCCATGGATGGAACCCCCCCCAAACAAAAAGAACTAAGGCTTGAAAAGCCTTATTACCTTCTCTGTTGAGATATCGAGCTCCACTCGTGATATGCCAGGGTGACCGTTGTGTACTTATGTCACCGACTTGTCAGTTGCAGACGCGGTTGGTACACCGCCCATGAATAATAGCTACATGATAGCTATCCTTATCTACGCTAGTTCGTGGCTCAGTTAGTATGCCACCTTAGTTAGTTGAGTTTGGTTTGAGACCCATATATAGGGTTCTTCTATTTCTTTGTATGAGAGTTCTTTTTGGCTTACACAACTAAGAAGAGAAAAAACAGTTTTCAGCCTCCACCCTTGTGTGTCTTCCCCCATTGTGCAAGCAAGAAAGCTACAAGTGAGACTCCTTCCTTCTCTCCCACAATCTTGACATGGTATCAGAGCCTTGTTCGTGGTAAGGAGCTCAAGAAAGCAAGCCAAGCTCGCGGTGTTCTGGTAAGAGGAGCAGTGTTGCTTTCATTTTCTGTTTTGGGAGCAGATCTCTGCAGGTAGCACAGCCGGAAAGTGCAGGAGTGCATTGTCTGAGGTTGAGACGCCCTTCGCGGTGAAGCGACCTTGTTTTTTTGATTTGAGGCCATTTCGGGGCCTTTTTTGGAGGCGGAAGTTTTCTACACGCACTTAGGAAAAGGCCCTGTTTTATGCTGTGCGACCACTGTTCTACAGGTCGGTGAATAGGTACTGTAAAAATTGCATTGCATGCTTGTGCGCAGAGACATTGGGAGTTACAAAATCATCCCTGTTGCCTGTTGATGCAAAATCGTCACTAGGAAGTGACTGTGTGGTCAAATACCACTTTCGCTAGTTTTGCAGATTTTCCCTTGTGAGGGTGAAGCTATGGTTTTTGCAGTGACAGAATTTTTTGCAGTCTTTTGTAATGGCATCTGATTCTCTTTCACAGATTGTCACTGAAAAGCTTGACAAGAACAACTTCCAAGCATGGAAGTTTAGAATGACGAATTTCCTTATGGGAAAAGGATATTGGGAATTTGTTGCAGGAAATGAAGAAGAACCAGTTCTTCCTGATGTTCCCAATCAACAGCAAATGCAGGCATTTAAAGCATGGCATGAGAGAGCCAGGAAAGTTATGTATTGGCTGTCTATCAGCATTTCAGACTCTATGATTATGCATATTCAGGATGCAAGTACGCCAAAGGAGGCATGGGATACTTTGTCAAAAATGTATAGCACAAATACGCAAGCCAGGAAAATGCAGCTCAAGCAAGAGTTGCACAATGTGCAAAGAGAAAATATGAGCATCAACGACTACCACATGAAGGTGAAGAAGATTGCAGATGCACTTGCTTCCATTGGGTCACCAGTGGAAGATGATGATTTAGTTTCTGTGACCTTGAATGGTCTAGGAAAGGATTATGCACAGTTTCGGACATCCATTTCAGTTCGTGAAAGATTTCTTGATTTTGAGGAGTTGATTGCTCTTCTAATTTCTGAGGAACAGAGAAATGGTGGTGCATCTTCTTCAGGAGGAACTTCAAAAGAAGCTGTCTTCTACTCAAATGCTGGAAGAGGTAGAGGCAGAGGTAGAGGAGGCCGATTTGGAGGCCGTGGTAGAAATCAGAATATGCAGCAAACTCAAGAAAACCAGTCCTATGGAGGAGGACATGGTAACTCTAGAGGCAGGGGGAGCCAAAGAGGTTGTGGTGGATGGCAAAGAGGTCAAAATGCAAACAGTAATGTTGAATGCTACTACTGTGGTAAAATGGGTCATATGGCTAAAGACTGCTATAAAAAGCAGAATGACATCATGAATGGAAAACTGCAACAAGGGAATTATGCATCTTCTAGCAGACAGGGTGATGACAGAAATGAGCATTTGTTCATGGTGCAGCACATGAACAATTCTGTGACAAGTGCAGAAGAAAGCAATGATGTATGGTATGTTGACTCAGGTGCATCAAACCACGTGACAGGTCATGGAGAATGGATGGAGGATGCAAGGGAAATGGAAAAACCAGGATTTGTGGAGACTGGTGATGATACTGCACATCCTATTGTGCAGATTGGAAAAATTCCCTTGTCTATGCAGGATGGGAAAAAGAAATACCTGTCCGATGTATTTCATGTCCCGAATATCACCAAGAATCTGGTTTCTGTCGGTCAAATGGTTGAGCAGGGCTTGCAGGTCAGATTTAATCCTCATGGATGCTTTGTTGAGGATATGAAAAATAAAGGTCACTTGATAGCAAAAGGAAAGAAGAAGGGCAGAATGTTTACGTTGGATGCAGACATGTCTGAATTGAGTGCAGCAATGTTTGCACATGGGACTGGTGTAGTTGCAGATATTGATATCTGGCATAAACGCATTGGTCATGTTAATGTACAGCGACTTAAATCAATGCAGGCCCAAAATATTGTTGCAGGATTGCCAAAATTCAAGGTTGCAGAAATGCATAAGGTATGTGAAGCCTGTCAGTTTGGAAAACAGGCAAGGAAACCATTTCCTAGACATGTTCAAGAGAGTGAGAAGCCATTGGAATTAATCCACTCTGATGTGTGGACTACTAAAGCTGCATCTCTTGGAGGCTGTCATTATTTTGTCACTTTTATTGATGACTATAGCAGAAAAGTTTGGGTGTATTTTATGAAAAAGAAAAGTGAAGTTTTTGGGCATTTCAAAACCCTTAAAGCTATGGCTGAAAAAGAAACAGGTCTGCAAATAAAATGCCTAAGGTCAGATGGAGGGGGAGAGTACCTCTCAAATGAGTTTGCAAGGTTCCTGCAGGAGCATGGCATAAAGCAGCAATATTCATGCAGTCATACCCCAAAACAAAATGGAATTGCAGAAAGGAAAAACAGGCATATTGGAGAGGTATCTCGTGCCATGCTCAATGAAAAAGACTTGCAAGATTTTTATTGGGCTGAAGCAGTTGCTACAGCAGTCTACATAATGAACAAGACTCCCACTGCAGCAATACATGGAATGACTCCAGAGGAGAGGTATACTGGTAGGAAACCAGATATTTCTCATTTTGAAAATTTTTGGTTGCATTGCCTATGTACATGTGCCAGATGAGCTGAGATCCAAGTTGGATCCAAAAGTTGAGAAGTGCATCTTTATTGGTTACTCTCTGCAGCAAAAAGGGTATAGATGCTATAACCCTTCTACTCGTAAGTTTACAGTGAGCAGAGATGTTGTTTTTGATGAGATGAGTAGCTGGTATAAACCAGTAAATGTGATTGATGATATAGATGCACAAAATGGTAATGCTGCACAGAATTCACAGCAGCAGTCACAAAATATTAGTGGACCTGGAGCGTCCTCTAGCAGTGATTCACATTCTTCTCCATGGACAGGCAGATTGAGATCAGGAGAATCTTCTCAAAGAAATGCAGATAGTGGTATGCAGGTATCACGAAAAGGAAAAGAGAAGGTTGATCAGCCCATGTTTGATGTGAATGCAGGTCACTCTTATGTGGATGGTGAATCCAGTGGCTCAGAACAGAGCATTGATGATGAGTTGGGTATTCCTTCTATTGTTACACCTGGAGTAAGGAAGACCAGGGATGTTTTGAGAGCACCTGGGAGTGAACCTACTTTGCGCAGGTCTACCAGAGCTAGGTATCCTGTGGATAGGCTGAAATATGATGGATTTACAGCCATTCATTATGCATATATGGTTAAAGTGATACAGGAACCAGAACCCACTTCTTTTGAGGAAGCCATGGGAAAAGAAAAATGGAAGAAAGCCATGGATGAAGAAATGGATGCCTTGGAAGCAAATGCTACATGGGAATTGGTACCATTGCCTAAAGGTAAAAATGCAATTGGCTGTAAGTGGGTTTATAAGGTGAAGCACAATGCAGATGGTTCTGTGAACAGATACAAGGCAAGATTAGTAGTCAAGGGGTATGCACAAATATATGGCATTGACTATGAAGAAACATTCAGTTCGGTTGCAAGGATGGCAACCGTAAGAGCAGTCATTGCTATGGCTGCATCAAAGGGATGGTCTTTACATCAGATGGATGTAAAGAATGCCTTCTTGCATGGTGATTTGCAAGAAGAGGTCTATATGGAGCAGCCACCAGGTTATGTGCATGCTGTTCATCCTGAGTTTGTTTGCAGGTTGAAGAAAGCCTTGTATGGCTTGAAGCAAGCACCTAGAGCATGGTCTGACAAGATAGGACAGTATCTTGTGACTATTGGCTTTCAAATTTCCAAGGCAGATTTCTCACTTTATGTGAGAAAAACAGAGAAAGGTATTATGCTACTTGTCATTTATATTGATGATTTGATTATGACAGGTGACAGTGATGAAGATATCCTTCATGTGAAAATGCTATTGAAGCAGAAGTTTGAGATGAAGGATTTGGGAGAGCTGCGTTATTTCTTGGGCATTGAGGTGATTAGATCACCAAGTGGGATACAGCTCTTGCAGAGGCAGTATGGATTGGACATGCTGTCCAAATATGGGATGACAGGCTATAAGCCTATTTCAATTCCTTTGGAGCAGAATGTGAAGCTGAGCACAGATGCAGGTGAGCTTCTGGAAGACCCTACTATGTACAGACGCATAGTAGGAAGCTTGATTTATATGACTATTACCAGGCCAGATTTGAGCTATGCTGTTGGATTGGTAAGTCAGTTTATGCAGGCTCCAAGGAAACCACATTTGGATGCGGCTAGACACATACTCAGGTATGTGAAGTCCACATTGCAGTATGGACTATTTTATGAGACTGGGGTTCAGATATAGTTGCATGGATACACTGATGCTGATTGGGCTGGTAGCATTTCTGATAGACGATCTACCAGTGGATATGTGTTCTCTTTTGGGAGTGTTGCAGTCACTTGGAGCAGCAAGAAACAGCCTACAGTTGCCTTGTCAAGCACAGAGGCTGAGTACAGGGGTGCATCAATGGCTGCATGTGAGGTAGCTTGGTTGCATAAGCTACTTTATGATATGCATCAGTCTACAGATGGGCCAGTTGTCATTTATTGTGACAACATGAGTAGTATACACTTGGCAAATAACCCAGTCTATCATGCTAGAACAAAGCACATTGAGGTGCATTATCACTATGTGCGAGAGAGGGTTTTACTAGGTCTTATTGATCTAGTTTATGTCAGCACAGAGGATCAGGTAGCTGACATATTCACGAAGGCATTGGGCGCAGAGAAGCTGCGCAAGTTCAGAGACCTGCTTGGTGTGCAGGAATTGGGATTGAGCTCGAGGGGGAGTTTTGAGATATCGAGCTCCACTCGTGATATGCCAGGGTGACCGTTGTGTATTTATGTCACCGACTTGTCAGTTGCAGACGCGGTTGGTACACCGCCCATGAATAATAGCTACATGATAGCTATCCTTATCTACTCTAGTTCCTGGCTCAGTTAGTATGCCACCTTAGTTAGTTGAGTTTGGTTTGAGACCCATATATAGGGTTCTTCTATTTCTTTGTATGAGAGTTCTTTTTGGCTTACACAACTAAGAAGAGGAAAAACAGTTTTCAGCCTCCACCCTTGTGTGTCTTCCCCCATTGTGCAAGCAAGAAAGCTACAAGTGAGACTCCTTCCTTCTCTCCCACAATCTTGACATTCTCCCCTCCCCCCGTGCTTAAATTTATAACCCCCCTTCTCGTGTTTTTTTGAAACCCTGTGTTTCACCCCCCTCGTGTCCCCTTTTTTTCTTACACACCCTTTTCCCCCCATGCTATAAGCCCTTCACCCTTCACCTTTCCCCTTTTACCCTTTCACCCCCGGTTTTAAACCCTAAGCCTTTTCCACCCCGTGTCCTAAAAACCTCTCCAAGAATCCCCCTTCCTATACCCTTCACTCCCGTGCCCAAAGATCTCCCAAGGCCCTTCATATATTTTTGAAACCACACTCACACACACCCTTGCACCGTGTATGTACCCCTATAAGGCCTTTTCTTTAGGCTTTCTAAACCTTTCCCTCCCGAAGAAACTATGACCTTAAAGGTCTTATTACCCCCTTCTCGTGGTTAATCCCTCAACGATTCCTTGCCTCGAAAAAGAGAAGAAGAGTATTGAAGCGATGGTGGAATTTCGAAAGAGAGTGTAAAGCTGATTCTACGTTCGAAGGACTACAACTGCGATGCCGCCTAAGAAAGTCCAAGGAGTAGCTCCAGGAGGGTCATCTCCCGGTATCCATGTGGATATCTCACCCCAAACCCAGGTTTTTCCTTCTTAATTTTATATCGGTTTTAATTTAATCGTACAAGATGAATTGTTAGGGATAAGATATATTTTGTCCTAGTTATTTACGATGAAGGAATTTAGTTTAATTAAACATGCAAAATAAATAAAGTATAAACATAGTTTTCCTTCAAAAAAGCATTATGCATTGAAACGAATTATGAGCAAGATTATTTACCCACTAAAGTAGTATACTTTGGTTAAGTCTAGAAGGTATAAATCTGCATCTTCCACTATTAACCCCTATTCTTTTTTACAACGAATCATCAGGGAAGGTGCAATTCATGAAAGGTTTCTTACGTTGCTTAAACTCTAGGAAGTTATCATTGCTAACTGCATAATTTAGCAAGGGAAAGATTGCTTATTTGGCATGAGTTTTGTTTGCAAGGAAAAAGGAAGATTAATTGAATTTACCTAACCTCAAATCGATAAAGTTTAGGATTGAAAAATCAATTGACACATAGATAACAAATCGTGCAGAAGTGATCTCGATATTACTTTCTAAAAGTTAACCAAATTAATATGAACTTAGAAATACCTATGCTGCGAAATATTCATTGGGAATGAATTAAAATCCAAGAAATGTTTATACCTTAAATACTTGCCCACATTCTCGGATTGTAGAATCAGAAAATTGAAAATGTAAAAGAACTAGGGTTTGTCCCTAAGTTTCTTAAAAGAAAATAATAAAGTTAGGAAACCCTAGGTCTGACAAACGTCAGCTTAAAGAAACTGAAACTGATTATTTCGTGACTTCATTATCGCATAGTACGATGCAGGACTTGCGCGGCAAGAACAAAGACATATAGTCTTGTGATTGATTCCCAAGAAGAAAGGTTAAATATCCTCAACAAGGATGGTGGATCCTTACGCAAGTTATCTTGCAAAAAGGATGTATCCTTTGATATCCTTCTAAGTAATGAAGGTCAAAAATCGGAAACTAAAGTATCCAATGAACTTTAGGGTTGACCAAGTTGGGTTAATAGGGTACGCCCTAACCCAGAATAAAAAGGATCTTGCCAAGTTGCAAGGCACCCCGGATCGAGTGCTAGATGCACTCAAAAGGAAAGATTTCTTCCTTAGCAATTTGCCAAACAACAAGATCGATCAATGGAAATGTTTGTGCTTGCTAGATATTTTAGAGCACTGTTTGATTTATTAATTACAAATTAAATGAATATCTATACTTCAGGTTGAAGGCCTGAAGGGAGTGGCAGCTTCAGTTACCCTCGACTGTCTGCCTGACCCTAACCAAGGGGGTTGTTGACTGCGCCGGGAACGTGGACCGAACCCGCAGCGAGAGGTCTCTTCGTTGAGCGCTACTTGGAGCAGGAGGACGCTTGGGTGCCAGGGGGGTCTGGACGTAAATCCCTCGCCTTCTGGGTCCTGCACAAGAGGCTAACATGACTCGGGATTGGATCTCGAGGCCCGTATACTAGTCTACAGGCGAAAACTTGAAATAGTGATCCCTGTGGATTGCTGGATAGCCTTCGGGCGAATTATGGACAAGCCTACGGGTGGGATTCCTTGTATTTCAAAGATAAATATGATGATATGTTAATAAAGAACTTGTTTGATATTGCCTTTCTATGTCACATGATAAGATTACGTGAAGGAACCAGTGCTTAACGATTTAATTAAAGAAGCTGATTGTTACATGTCCAATTAATGTGTTAGATAATTACATAACTAAAACAAACCGAGGAAAGTGTAGAGGATAGGCCATGGGTCCGTCCTATGGTTGGGTGGTCCCGGTTGGCGGGGAACTTTTCTCAAATCTCAAAGAAGAGCGGGATGATTGTCAAAGGACAGAACAACGAAAGCGTTAACCTAGAGTTATGTCTTAACCTATTTACGCTGTTTTAGGGGAACAGAATGGGACTATGCCTTATGGCAGAGAGGTTGAGCTTTGCATCCCTCTCGTTTCCCATTCTCTTTGAACCAAGTGCAGCGTGAATCCGCTTCGGACCTGGCGTTTCTGCGTAAAGTAGTTTGCTTGGGTCCGACGCTAGTTGCTGTTAGGAAATGACCAATCAGGAAAACCCTAATTCCGGTCGATCCTAAGTGGGAACGGCCAGAATACTTCCGCTACGTGGCAGATGCGCAAAGCCCTAGATCGCAAACCCCATAACATTCCATGGGAGTGCCGGGCGGAGCTTTCTAGACATCCTTTCCAATGGACTGCTAAGACGTGTCCTGGATGATACTAGTGGACACGCTACAGTTGGTATCAGAGCCAAGCAACAATGGAATTGTTTTTATGAAATCTCAAAGAAATGAAGTAAAGAAATTGTTGCTATCCAAACATTTCCTTACCTTCAATGCTATCTTGCAGAATTACGAAGCATGGAACAAGTTTTTGGTAGGAAGAAGATATCCCAAAGACGGCCTTCAATACAAGATATGGACACTTTGAGTTCCTAGTTATGTCATTCGGGGTTACGAATGCACCTACCACCTTCAATAGGTTAATGCAAGATATCTTTAGGCCATATCTTGATGATTTCGTGCTTGTCTTCTTCGATGACACTTTAGCCTATTCTAAACAGGAAGAAGATCATGAATCCCAACTTCAAATTGTCCTTGAGACAATGAGGTCGCATAAGCTATATGCTAAAATGAAGAAGTGTGCATTCTTCAAGCGTCGTCGCATTCCGTTTAGATGTGACTCTGCATGGACCATTTTCAGCTTGTACCAGCTTTGGGCATTCATACGTGTTGGAGGTCATCCAAGAAAACCTTCCCTGAGTTCGTGACCCTCTGGCAAGAAAGTAGCATGTCCTTGATATACCATCTTCTTCATGGTTCGTGACCTTCGGGAGTCTAACTGTGGCCCGCATAATGGACATACATGATAAGCTGAGGTAACCAGACCTATTCCAACACCTCTATCTTGTGAATACAAACTTGAACAAGCTATGATAGATATTACCAATGAGAACGGAAGCCTATTTACCTGAGCACTCTCTGAATCCCAGAAAGTCATGCATCGTCCACATGAGAATGGCTCGAATATTGGTGGACCATCGACCATCATGCTTGCTCATATTTTGCATGGTGACCCCTCCTCCCACAAAATCTTAAGCTCATCGACTAATGGACGAAGATACACGTCGATATTTTTGACTTTGTAGCGGCCAAGGACGAGTGAGCTAAGGATGAGATGTCATTTCTTCGTAGAAATCCATGGAGGCATATTGTAGTTGACAAGGACTATAGGCCACACACTGTAAGAAGTTGAGCGCAAACCGAATGGGTTCACGCCATCCATTGCAAGATCGATCCAAATATTCCTTGGCTCTCGGGCAAAGCCTGAGAAGGTAGAGTCAATGTGGCTCCATGCGCATGAATACGCTGATATTCGTTGAACTCCATCTGTGGACCTATTCTGCGTATGCCACGTTGTCAAGCTCGCCATGTCAGACGTATGAAACATATAGTTTATGCGGGGGATAAGCGAAAAGTGTCTAAGAACTTTCTGAGGGATGGTTTACCCTTGCAAGTCCTATCGATACTTGTGAGAACCACACTTTGGACATGTCTCCATAGTCTTGTATTCTCCTCTCGAAACAGTATGCAATGAATCCTGTTGTAATCCGTGCCAAGCTTTCGTAAAACATGTTGTGCATCATCACGAGACTCAGGCATGGTAGTTGTAGGTGGTAATATATGATACTTCAGTAACCTTAAAAAAATCATAAAACACCTTGAAAAAGCACAAATGTTTTTAATGATAGTGCCAAAAAGAAATCAACGAAGCATACGTACAAGGTACCTTTCAACTGGTGGATTGGCTCAGGCACTCCATCCATCACACGCCCACGAACTCTTCTAATTGGTCCCAAAGGGTGCATTCCTCCTTGGGACAAGATGTCACCTCCTTGGATAAAAAATTTGCCAGCCACACCCAATCTTTTTATATATGGTATTCAAACAATATGTGAGTACAATGCATGATTGATATTAACTTTTCTTACCGTTTGCCAAAAATCCAAGATCGCATGATCAATGATCTTTGATTGAAACTCACCGAAGCATTGTGTGTGTTCTATAGACAATTGACGTTTTTGTCTAATTGCCAGCTTGCATTGAGAGCAAGGACATAGGACATGTTGATTAAGATATGCCTCGTGATCTCGAACATCAAAACCTTTATCATTTTCCATTTTGTCTATGTTACGACAAACAATTTGTTTTTGTTATCATTCTTTTTTTCTTTCTTAAATTGTTTGAGAAGGGATTTCTTCTCTTGTAACTCATAAAAAATTAACGTATGTAAAGTCTCTACCCACCCACCCACAAATTAATGTATGTCAGAGTGTTTCCCATCTCATGGCGTTGCACCGGACCTCGCCACCACTCTCTCTTTGTTTTTTATCCATTCATTAACTCCTCTCCTTCCATCTCTCTCTCTTTTTCTCTTTCTTTATTATGCTGTATGTTTATTCCCTCTCTCCTTCCTTCTTCTTTTTTCTCTTCCTTCCTCTCTCTCATTTTCTTTAACAAAACATATCTCTCTCTCTACTACAACAACAACAACAACAACAACAAACAAGGAAAAAAAACTACTATTATTACCACTACAATAACAATAACAACAAATAAGAAAACTAGACAACAATAAACAAGAAAAAAAAACCATCTCCTCTCTCTCTCATTTCCTCTCCCTCCCTCTCCCTCTCGCTCTCTTTCTCTCTTTCCCTATTAAATTTAATGTTTTTTCTCTTATCTCCTCTCCCTCTCTCATTTCCTCTCCCTCCCTCACCCTCTCCCTCTCTTTCTCTCTTTCCCTATTATGTTTAATGTTTTTTCTCTCTTTTTCTCTCTCCTCTCCCTCTCTCATTTCCTTTTCTCTCTTCCTCTCCCTCTCTCATTTCCTCTCCCTCCCTCATCCTCTCTCATTTCCTTTTCTCTCTTCCTCTCCCTCTCCCTCTCTTTCTCTCTTTCCCTATTATGTTTAATGTTTTTTCTCTTTCCTCTCCCTCTCTCAATCCTTTTCTCTCTTCCTCTCCCTGTCTCATTTCCTCTCCCTCCCTCTCCCTCTCCCTCTCTTTCTCTCTTTCCCTATTATGTTTAATGTTTTTTCCTTATTCTCCCTCTCTCATTTCCTCTCTCATTTCCTCTCCCTCCCTCTCCCTCTCTTTCTCTCTTTCCTTATTATGTTTAATGTTTTTTCCTTATTCTCCCTCTCTCATTTCCTCTCTCATTTCCTCTCCCTCTCTCATTTCCTTTCCCTATTATGTTTAATGTTTTTTCCTTCTTCTCCCTCTCTCATTTCCTCTCCCTCCCTCACCCTCACCCTCTCTTTCTCTCTTTCCCTATTATGTTTAATTTTTTCTCTCTCTTCCTCTCACTCTCTCTTTCCCTATTATGTTTAATGTTTCCCTCTCTTTCCTCTCCCTCCCTCTCCCTTTTCCTCTCCCTCTCTCATTTCCTCTCCCTCCCTCACCCTCTCCCTCTCTTTCTCTCTTTCCCTATTATGTTTAATGTTTTTTCTCTCTCCTCTCCCTCTCTCATTTCCTTTTCTCTCTTCCTCTCCCTCTCTTTCTCTCTTTCCCTATTATGTTTAATGTTTTTTCTCTCTTTCTCTCTTTTTCTATTATGTTTAATGTTTTTTTCTCTCTCCTCTCCCTCCCTCATTTCCTTTTTTTCTGTTCCTCTCCCTTTGTTTCTCTCTTTCCCTATTATGTTTAATGTTTTTGCTCTCTTTTTCTCTCTCCTCTCCCTCTCTCATTTTTTCTCTCTCCTATCCCTCTCTCATTTCCTCTCCCTCCCTCCCTCACCCTCTTTCTCTCTTTCTTTCTTTTTCTATTATGTTTAATGTTTTTTCATTCCTCTCTCTCTCTCATTTCCTCTCCCTCCCTCACCCTCACCCCATCTTTCTCTCTTTCTCTATTATGTTTAATGTTTTTTCTCTCTCCTCCCTCTCTCATTTCCTTTTCTCTCTTCCTTTCCCTCTCTCATTTCCTCTTCCTCCCTCACCCTCACCCTCTCTTTCTCTCTTTCCCTATTATGTTTAATGTTTTTTCTCTTATCTCCTCTCCCTCTCTCATTTCCTCTCCCTCCCTCTCCCTCTCCCTCTCTTTCTCTCTCATTTACTCTCCCTCTCTCAATACACATAAATTTTAACAAAAACAAGTAAAAGAGAAAGAGAAAACACAAAAGCAAAGCAAGAAGGAATAATGCACTCACCATAAAGGCTCGAAGAAGGGTTTGGTGGCTCCTCTTCATGATGGTGGCTCCTCTTCCCCCTTCGTATACCTCCTCCTCTTCTTTGCGAACGGAGGCGGTAGGGGCGAGAAGCTTTCTTTCTCCCTCTTTCTCTCTTTCTCTCTCTCTCCCTCTTAAATGCAAGATGTTCGCTCTTCCTTTCGCTCTCTCTTTGGTGTATGCGCACAAAATAACGCGCTCGGGTTTCGGCCCGTATTTTTTTTGTCTAAGTACCGTCGCTATTTGCATCGCTATTAGCATCGCATTTGCGACGCTAATAACGACGCAAATAGCGATGCCACTATTTTGTATCGAAAACCCTGTCACTATACCTCCATATCCTTATAGTAGTTTTCAGTTTTACCACTAAAAAAGGAATGTCGTTTCGCCTTCTATTTGGCTATGGCGGGGTAAGCTTTACTGCTCACCTCATTGTGGGAACTAGCTTGGCCAGGTCCCTAAATGCGAAAATGAAAATTTAGCATGCAGTCTAGCTACCTTCTATCTCTTGTCAAGTTGTATGTGACTGTGTGGTAACAACTTTTGGCTCTTTTTGACATGCTTCCTCTGAAGCTTGTCTTCTACAACTAGATCATTTATGCCTAGTTCATTTTGATATGCTTCCTTAAGTTTTTCTTCTGTAACTAGATCATTTTTGTGGTTTTCTCTGCACCTATACTACCAAGACATACTGCTGGTAACCTGAATATTATCCACTCTTCATAAGGTCTAAGTGGAATTTCTTGAATCTATGTTTTCATAAGGGATCCCCTTGATGGTTCGAATTATAGCTAGTCATCCAATTAGTACATCAAGGGCACATGTTGTGGTATCGTCTAACAATTTTTTTACTGTAAAGGTATATTGTGTGATCATGAATGTTATAATAGTCATGTAACAAGAAAAAGACGAGTAGTACTGCCTGTGTAATGTGCACAATGAATGCCCTGGACAACATTCGGTCATTGTCCCTGATTATCATGGATGTCCACATTCCACACTAGTTGCTAGGTTGTTCAAAATGAAATGACACCAATCAGCACTAAAAGAAACTTGACATGAGTATCAGTATATGGCTTTTCATGAGTGCTTGAGGGGACATTGTCTACATGTGCAAGATCTTTGTTGGAAGGAGTTTGAGGTAGGGAGTCAGCCAGAAAAGTAAGTCTCAAGAACTAGCATGTCTTTTCTTGTTTTGTTATATACATTGTGTTACACATTAAATTATCCTGCTCCGTGTACAAGCATGTTTCATGCCTTTCTCTGGAAACTCCTAATGACTAGAAGATCAATTCTTTGTAAGTCTATCATTGTTTTTTCCATTTCATTTGTGTTGTTAAGAGACACATGAGTTAGAATTTTGAAACCCATTTGCTCATTTGGATTGGTGGTTACTTTCTGCAGATTGGCTTTTAGCTTCATTGCTCATGGAAAGGAAACATTTATTAGGACTTTGTTTTTAGATCTACTCCAGTGAGTGTTGGCAATTGTCATAGTAAAATTTCTGCTAGTATTTACTGTTGTAGCGTGTTATGAATTTTTTGTTTCACCTGGCAAATGAATTGCTAGAGATGCTTATTGTTGCAATTTTTAGCTAGTTCTGCTACGAAAATTCTGAAATTTTAATGGAAACTGCATCTTACATTTGCATTTGACCTTCATGATGTTTACGAGTGAAACTATGTGCTTGGATGCCAGCTTGGATGCCCATTTTTTAGTCCAAAATTTTCCTAATGTTTATGGTAATTTAGAATCTCTACAAAAAATTATATTTCTCATCAACGAGAAAGATTAAGAGGAAATGATTTTAGGAAACTGTGGTCAACACAAGATAGTAGTTGAAAAGAAATAGAAGGGGTCAAAACAAGCTAGGAAGTATATATTTTTATGACCACATTTGAGATCATTTTCAGAAAAATTAACAGTATTTCTGATCATAACCATCTCAAAATTCTTGTCAATGGATTGCTAAATTGGTTGACAATGAGGTTGATAGTGGTGAAAAAACCCAATTAGAGCTGTTTTTTTTGCTTCAAGTTATAAAGCAAGAGCATGTGCCATGCTATAGTGAAGAGCATGTTATATCTTGTCATTTATCTTAGGATATTGGGGATCAACTGAGCTGCATGTTCAAGGCTATGATATTTGGTCCACAAGTGCTTCATGTTTCTTTGAGAACGACTTGTTATGCCATTCGACCTAGGGGTAGCAGCTATAACAAGAGTTGTAAGTAATGTAAATATAGGTTATAGATAAGCTTGTTGTGGTTAGCAATTTTAAGCAGATTTAAATTCTAAAATGTGGTGTTGATTAGAGAGCTTCTAATGGTGCATACCATGTCCATAGTGTGCTTTGGCACCTAACGAGCAGCCCTACTAAGTTTGGTAGAAAACTGAGCAAGTATATGAGAGATGTATACTTTGAAAGCTTGACATCTGTAGTGGACTGCATGCAGGAAAATGGTATTGCAAGCTGTGCATAGTTTTTTTTAAGGCATAAGCTTTAAGATTTTTCCCTCATCTCTTTATGAAAGTTGTAGTTTGGAACAATAGCTACATTTTTCCTTCAGAAAGCTCAGTGATCCAAGTTATGGATCAAAAGTTATAAACAGTTTTATACAATGCTGTCTTAATTGATAGGATTTCAAGGGTAGGTGAATAATTTCCATTAAGTCCAATTTGGGAGTTCAATTGATTTTGATGATGAAAAGTATGTAGACATTATATGAAACACCAAAAATGCAGGATGGAGTGGATGGCGACAAGAGGTGGAGGTGTTGGCAACACCAAGGTAGGTCTTGGGGTAGTTGTTGAAGGAGATTCCAACTAACATGTATCCCTCTATATCCAACCTTGGCAATGATAGCTCATCAATCCTCTATAGAATCCCAATCCCTTTAAATCCTCTTAGATCATATGGCATCACAAACTCATATGTCGACTTATACCCCTTCCTCTTCTTCATCTGTGTCAATTTGCTCATTTCCACGAGGTTCTACATTGCATAGGCCTCTTCTGCATCTCTTCTCTCACATATCCTGATCCTGCTTTCTATCCTTGGTACCGTCATGTCAATCTCAAACATCTCTATCAAAGCATATGTGACATGTTGCATGCAATTCTTTACATCCATCAGATTTTGTCCAAAAAACTGTCCAGTAGGACCACCCTATAGAAAATGGCTCGTATATTTTGAACCATAACTCGGATTATCAAGCTTTAAAAAGAAAAAATGTAGCCCCACTCACAATCTACAACTTTTTTGAATAAACCAAGACCAAATTCTGAAGGTTTCAGTCCCTAAAATGTTTTACGCAACCTACAATTGTTCATTACAGCATGCAGTCCTGGTCAAACATTGACCTTCTCGACTCTATATCTCCTCTCCTACATATGATTCATATGTCAACTAAACTTTGTAGAACCCTTCCCAAGGTATAAAATCCCATTTTGGATGCATCGTTTACCAATAATTCTCTCCCAATCAAAACATTTTTAAACATCTTTAGTTCAGCCTTGCCCACCCACTGCAATCTCCTATAGCCATATTGCCCTCTTGGGTCAATAGACCAATAAGGCATACATACATACAAGACATCCCCTTTGACTTTAAATAACTTGTATATCACATGGAATATGTCAAGATCAAAGATCCACGTCATTAATCCACTTAATATTCTTAGGCTATAATTCTTTACATCCCAAACAACGATATCCTTTATAACTTATATCAATGTCTCTCTTGCATACCCTTGACATTATCTTCATCCTCCTTCTTGGTTATCCCAACCTACTGTAAATCACCATGATGATGTGACTCGGAGATTCAATAGTCATATGAGATTGGTTGAATGCTAGAGCCTGCTCTTTTCTTTTTTTGAGTTGTGCAGATGTTGTGCTCATGCATGTCAGATATATCTGCATTGCATAGAGGTTTGAAAGATATTGGCATCTCTCTTTCGCATCTAGACAATTGGGGATCGATTATCGCTCAATTTCAAGTCATGACAACTTTTGGTCGCAAATTCCATCCACAGGATGGAGATTTGGGATGAGCTTGCATCCCTTAGTATGGATATTTCTTTGAAGGAGCTAGCTGTAACACCTCTCTCACATTTTTCATCATCGACATAGGATGTGTTCTCTACACTAGTCTTCTCACTTCTTGTAGCCAAGAGCTTCTCATTTGAGAGAAGCTGATTGAGAGCAGAATTTTGATGCCGAGAAGTGCTTAAAAATAGCTAAAAATTACGAATATCAAGGGAAAATTATTCAACGTCGAAGGCGGCGGCTCTTAAGCGGCAAAGTGCTTTAAAGGCGCCTGAGCGACACTTGTTGATTTTTGATAATTTTTCAGACTGCCGTACGGGTTGTCAAGAGTTACCGCCCAATGCGGGATGTCAAGCCGGACACCCAGGATTTTTCAGAGCTCAATTCGGAGTCCGGACGGGGAAGGAGCCAAGAAACCGGTCAAGATTTGAAGAGGTGGACATTAGAGTGGTCAAATGGGCAAGTGACCTTTGGGAGCCCCAAATGTTAAATGTCAAATGAAATGCAACATGCAAAATCGTGGAGAAGATGAAGAGATATGGCGACAGCACGCTGGCGCAAATTGCGCCCTCTCTCCTCTCTCTCTCTCCTCCTACCTGTGAACAACCATACATAATGACTATGGGACTTCATTTCCCTCTGGATGTGGTCATATCGCCGTGCTTCGCTCGCGCAATGATGGTCTCTATGGAAATCTCTGATTTCAGTCTTTCTCTCTCCTCCCTCTCTCTCTTCTAGAGGCAGATTCATGTGGGAAGAAGAAGGATCGACGGATGCTTGTCCAACCGAGATGGGATTGCTCCGTGATGCAAGAGGAGGGTAGATTGATGATTCTGGACTGTCATGGACATTAATGGCTGCTGGAAATCAGTCCCAAGACATGGCAAATAAAAACCCACAACCCGCAAAGAACGGTAATTTTTTTAAAACAAAGGAAATTGATGTTTTATGCAATGTGCTTCATGAATATTTGTTCCCATGGGCTGATTATGCATTATGTTGTTGTTTGCTATGAGTTTGATCAGTTTATGCTCAAAAAATCAGAAAATCATAAGTGTTATGACTGAAATTAATGGTATAAAACCCGAAAAACATGCATTTAAGTGGCAAAATGGGGGTTTTTTGCAAAATAAAGGGGGAACATGAGATATAACATCAATAAAACCTGAAATTTTGCTGTCAAAGAACCTAAGGGCCACAACCCATAATCACTCTCAATTTCTAGTCATTTTTAATTAAAAATAATAAAGAAAAAATACCTAAAAATGGTGGAAAATGGGTTTTAAATGGGAGAAATTTAGGAAACGATAAAGAGAAAATTCCAAAAAATTACATAAGTGTTTGTGCAATGTATAATGAAGGTAGAGCATGAGGTTAGCCTCGGTTTACCCTCATTTATATGTTTTTGTCCGTATTTATTGCTTTCTCTACAAAGAAATACACATAAAATGACTCTTACACCTATCAACGATTGCAAAACATCAAACGGTAGGGTGAGAGGGGAGTTTGAGCATCAAAGTACAATCTTAAATTTGATTTAAGTGTTGCATCATGGCTATAGGATGTTGTTTTAAAATAAAGGAAAAGGCAGCATGAGCTTAAGGCTCGGTGTCTCTCCTCGTTTCAATACATGAACGTTAGCATGGAAATCATGAAAAGATTGGTTTCGCACGATGCACAATGCTAATTTTCTATTGTTTGTGCACTAAACCATTCACATTATGCACTAGGCATGGTTCATGGTATCGAAGGAAAATCTCCTAGACTACATAGCAATTGTTTTCTTAGGACTTTGACCCACGATTGAGAGTTTGAGGTTATCCCTTGCCGAAGGGTAGAGGGTCGGTTTCCTAAGGGGCTGTGAAGTGAGGAAGCATGGTATATCTCCTGGAAATACGAGAAATATAAAAGAGAGGAGTTTGTGTTCGTTTGTGTTATATGTTTAGCAGCGCATCAAAGGGCCAATCCCTGAGATGTAGGAGAGCTGCAGTGGGGCTCCGACTGTTAGTCGGTGGAGTGCCTCCTATGTGTGTGTGACAAGGCGTTATGCCTAAGTACTTAGGGCTCTCCCTTTGAGGAGTTTTAAGGGAAATTTTGGACTATAAACTATAAATGCAGGAATTAAGCTTTAGGGCGGTTTGTCCTTTAGCATTAGATTGACGCTCCTGGTCCACGAGGCCGTGAGGGTGTTTGTGTGTCATGAGCATGAGGTCCCGGCTAGTGCTATAGCCAGTGCCGGCCCATTTTAGGTCTCATCAGTGGTGCATCTGCCGGGAGCCACTTATAAGTCGTGGTTTTCGGATCTAGGGTTTCTAGGGACCAAAAGGAAGTTGGTTTATGTCCTCTGACAAGGACCGTCAAGCCGAAATCCAAAAAGCCAAACGTGCTGAGAGGGCTAGACGGCGGTTAGAGATCGTAAGCCGTTATTCTCCTCAAAGGAGTAGTCCAGTATGTATACGAAGCAGTGGTCTTAGTCATTTAACTACTCCACCTATTCCATTAGGTCCAGGAGGAAGCATAAGTTCTTCCTCTTCTCCACCAAGTCTACCCACTTTAAGTGGGGGTGTGAATCCGTCACTTCAAGCTCCTATTGCTAATTCGATTGTCACCATGGCACAGCCTATTGCGATTCCTGCAGGGATGCCAGATTTACTAGCCTTAGGAGTTCCCTTGCCCATTTTTAAAGGGTTAGCGGAAGAGGATGCAAAATTTCAGATTTGTGAATTCCAGATATTGATGTTCAATTATCGCATCCAAGACGAGGGACATCTCATGATATTCTTCAATATAACGTTAAAAGAAAGGGCTAGGGTATGGTATCACAGCATAGAGTCTGGAACCATGACCACCATTGATCAATTCTATGTAGCTTTCCAAGCGGAATATGCCCCTGAAAGAGGTGGCCAATATTGGTTGGGGTCTTGAATGTAACACGTCAAGATCCTCATGAGAATGTGAAAGCATATGCCAAGAAGTTGAAGGAAGTATTCCGTAAGTAGCAAACTTACATTCCCATTCCATCAGCTTCCCAACTGCAATACTTTTTGCATGGGTTGGACTTTAATATCCAAGTACAATTGACCAGTGTGGCCTTGGCAGATATAGATACCGCTATTACGTGGGCAGAGGGAGTAGAAGCACGATTACAACAGCCTACTCCTCTCGAATGAATGTTGATGGGGGTTTATACCTAGTGGCAATCCAGCATTGATGAATGGAAGTCAAGGGAAGCTTATGACTAACCCTATTGGGAGAGGGAGTATCGTTTCGAATGTACCTCTATTACCGGCTCCTCCCAGTGTGACTATGCCCATGGCAAGTCAATTGGCCCCACTAAATGTTGGAGGCCAAGTTTCAAATTCTAACATTGTTCCTGTGGGTCAACAGTCAATGCCAAATCAGATTGTTAGGCCAATGGAACGATGAGTTGACGATCGAGGCTACGAGTCGAGTGCATCTAATGTCCTTGGCGAAGTTAAGGACATGATGAAGCATTATATCGATATGATTTCCGAACAATATCGAAAAATAGCCGTCGACATTAATTTCTTGAAGAAGCAACAAAATCTGATAGGGAGTCGATGCCCTGAAGAGGGTGGACCCTCTAGATTCAGTTGTAAATGGTGTGGTGGACAGCACTTCCCCAGAAACTGTCCAAATGTGAAATGTGACATTTGTGGGAAGTCGGGCCATCTAGCTGCAACCTGTTGGAGTAAGATTAGTTCTCTCCAACAAGGGAGTAAACAATCGGGCCCAGTGAATCATAGAGCACAAGGAAATAACTTGCAGTAGAATGATGCACCTAGGCAAATATTGCAGAGGGGAAAAGCAAATATAGAAGAGTTGCCACAAGGCAACGGAGTCAGCCTTATTGAGGCTGTACGAGTCCATGATGCTGAAACCTCTAACTTAAGAGCCGTGACAAGAGGCCAAAAGGCTAAAGAGGTTGACAAAGATAATACAAAGCCGGTTGAGGGAAACCCTAAGCAAGGGGATAAGGGGACGCAAGTCCAGAATTCTAGCATAGAAGGGGGACCGCTAAGGCCGGTTGACAAGAAAGTTGACCCTAAGAAGGATGAAGAAGTGCCAAGAAAGAAGGCAAGAGCCAAGAAAAAAGCACCAAAACCAGCCCAAAGACCAAAAGAGAGGATGGTTTGGCGAGAAAAGCGAGCTTTGGCTACTTATCGTGACTTTGATTTAGCGAGTTCTCTTTGCGAAGTTAAACCAGATGTGAACCCCTTGCAATTGATCAAATTATCTCTAGGAGTACGTAAGGAATTTGAGAAGATCCTGCATATTGGGTATATTGTAGAACCCTTGGGCATAGCACGAGTAGGGGAAGATTGGTTTGACCATGCTGAAAAGAACTGCCCTAGGGTTCTAACTTATGTGGATGGAATATTAGTGGAACATGCCATTGTAGACACTGGATCCTCTGTCAATATCATGAGTTCAGAATTGATGGAGAGGTTGGGTCTAGGTATCCAAAAAGACAACTCCACCCTTCTTAGAATGGCTGATGACAGTTTAAGACAACCAAAAGGTTGCGTTACTAAGGTCCATGTTACAGTTGCGAGTGTAGAATGTTTCTTGGACTTTAAGGTGATCAGATTTGCAGGACGTCCTAGCTATCGGGTTTTGCTAGGTAGGCCTTGGATCTTACGAACAAACTGTCGAGTCGATATACCCGCCGGTCGAGTGGTTCTAGGTCGAGGTGCTAATTGAGTAATAGTTGATGCTTATCCTAAGTCTCCTCAAAGTGAGAGAGCTTCTTTATCTTCTACTGAATTAGAGACAGCAGATGATCCATCTGGTAGTGAGACATCATCCAGTGATGAATCTAAAGAGGGGTCCACTACAGAGGATATCTATCAGATAACTCTAAATGAGCCGATAGAACCTTAAGATAGGATAAGAGATGCAGATGTGATTGAGTTAGACCTTGGCACGCCGAATGATTCGCGGCCAATTAAATTAGGTTCCATGCTCAATTCAGCAGAAAGGGAGGACTATGTGTCCCTGATTCAAGAATTCCGCGATATCTTTGCTTGGAGTTATGATGAGCTGAGAGGCATCCCTCCCAGCCTAGCTGTTCATACTATCCCTGTAAAAGAAGGCAGTCGTCCTGTGCGTCAGAAGGTAAGGCATATGCCTTTTGAATTGAGGGACAGGCTGTTTGAAGAGTTGCAGAAGTTAAGGAAAGCTGGTTTGATCTTCCCCGTACAACATACAGAATGGTGTTCACCCGTTGTTATCAGGAAGAAGAAAAATAACCAGATCTGATTATGTGTAGATTTTAGAGAGCTGAATAAGCAGATAGTTAAGGATTACTACCCGTTGCCGTTTGTTGACTAGATCTTGGATCAAGTTGTGTCTTGCGATGGTCTTTGGGACTAAGAAATTCAGGCACTACATCCTCTATGAAAAGGTAGTGTTCTATACGAAGGCGGAAGGGCTGAGATTGCTTATGAACAAGCTACAGCCACCTGATCGTTTGGCAAAGTGGTTAATCACTTTGCAGGTTAGGGAAGGTTGTACTTCAGCCTTAGAATGATGCTCCTGGTCCGCGAGGCCGTGAGGGTGTTTGTGTATCATGAGCATGAGGTCCAGCTAGTGCTATAGCCAGTGCCGGCCCGTTTTAAGTCCCATCAGTAGTGCGTGCCGGGAGTTCGATTATGAGATTAAGAGTAAGCCACCGAGGTTGCAGGGTATTGTGGAAGGGGAGCCGAAAGAGACTTTGGCTGAAGAAAGTGATATTGAGGAAATGTTTAAAATTGATACAGCTTCTATTCCATCTTGGTATGCTGCCATTACGCATTATCTATCAACAGGAGAGATGGGAGCTGGTTTATCAAAGTCTGAAAAGAGGAAAATCAAACAACAGGATTTGAAGTTTTCTTTGATCGCAGGGACACTATATCGGCAAGGTGTTGATGATATCTATCGCCGATGTGTGATGTCTGACGAGGTTCCTTTTATCTTGGAGGAGTATCATGACTCTGCATGTGGAGGGCACTTCGCGGGATGGTTGACGGCGCAGAAAGCGTTACGAGCTGGATATTGGTGGCCGTCTATCTTCCAAGATTCCTTTGAGTATGTAAAGAAATGTGATACCTGTCAGAGACATGAAAGTAGAGAGAATAGGAAACGTCCACTTACGCCTATCATGGCTATCCTTCCATTTGAGAAGTGAGGCATTGATTTTGTGCGTCCTATTACCCCGTCGTCTACTACCCAAAAAAGGTATATTATAGTAGCCACTGATTATTTTACAAAATGGTCAGAAGTGCGGGCGACGAGGCAGAACAATGCAAAAGAGACTGCAAGTTTCCTTTTAGAGCAGATTATCTGCCGTTTTGGTCCCCTGAAAGAATTAGTGTCGGACCGTGGAACCCATTTTTTGAATAAAGTGATCAAAAGCCTGATAGAAGCTTGGCAAATCAAGCATAATAAAACGACTCCTTATAATCCGCAAGCAAACGGACAAGTGGAAAGTACTAATAAGTAGCTTGTGGGGATCTTGTCTAAAATAGTCTCCGAGAAGAAACGAGACTGGGACAGGAAGTTGTATGTGGCAGTATGGGCATATAATACCACGTTTAAGCGAGAGACCGGCCATACTCCATTTAAATTAGTTTATGGGGAAGAGTGTGTGTTATCCATTGAAATTGAATTGCCAACCATACGGTTTGCAATTAACCATTCTTTGGGAGATAAGGATTCCCTTTTTGAACGTTTCACGACCATAGCCCCCCTGGATGAATTGAAGTTGCAGAGCTTATTACACCAGGAGGTAGCCAAGCGTCGGATGAAGAAGTTGCATGACCTTAGAGCAAAGAAATATACCTTTAAAAAAGGGCAATTAGTTCTGTATTATGATGCGCGTAGGGAGTTGTTTCCAGGGAAGCTGGAACCTAAATGGGATGGCCCCTACAAGATTGTCAAGTTAGGGAAAAATAGGTCTACGGCCTTATTAGCTAATCTACAGGGAGTAGAGTTTAAAGATAAGGTTAATCTTAATAAGATTAAACCTTATTATTTCTAAGTATGCTAATATAGAGAAATGCATTGCAGATCCATGCTGGGGATGATTTGAGACCTGCAAAAGAGTTTAAAAGAGGGTTGATGGGTCGGTTAATCCCTTATTTGGAGCACCCATATCTGGAGCAAAGATATCATCAGGGGAAACTTATTTGGTGGAGCAAAGGATATAAAGTGATTGAGCAAGAAGACGGAACCTTTGTGTGGGAGATTAAAGTCTTCTACCATCACTGTTTATGACTGTTGACAAGTATCCCTGTTGAGTTCAATAAAGAAGGTGGGATGGAGCCGTCAGTTCACCCTCTCAACATGCTAAACTTTGATTACCATAATTACGAATAGAGGAGTTCGTGATGGCAGGCTGTGTAAACCCATTGTGAATGTATACATTATATTTTGATGGGGCATCCAAGGGCCCTAATAAAAAAGGGAGTGTTGGAGTAGTAATCTGAGATCCCCGACGTAGGGTTACGATGAAGTTAGCTACTTATCTCGGGGTAGGATTCACTAACAATATGGCGGAGTATAAAGCCTTGATTATGGGACTGCATATTTCCAAACAAGGTGGTATTCGTCGATTGTTAGTAAAAGGGGATTCCCAGTTGATCCTGAATCAACTAGATGGGACATACATAGTGCGGAATCCCATTCTTTGTATGTATCATTAGACTGCCATGACCCTACTAGAGGAGTTTGAGAGAGTGTATTTTCAGCTGATTCCACGTTACTGGAATCAGTTTGCAGATTCATTGGCAAATCTTGCTTATGAAGAAGACATTTTCTTCAATTGTGGTCCTAGTCTGGATATTGTTATCAATGATGAAACAGGACTCGGTCCCTTGTGGGGAATGTTATCAGAGCATGCAATATATTGCAGAAGATGGTTGATATGGGTGATGCAAAGAGTAGCTGAGACCAATCTACCGTTATTATCGTGGACCCATAGGTTAATTAGACAACATGTTATGCGTACGCCTCTTGCTATATATACAGGAGGGATGGGTCATAACCTTATGCATTTAGTTTAGGGCTACGAGCCTGTTTTTCCTCCTTGGAAAGGAGCTTATTATTGTATATTTGTGCTAATCCAGGGCAAGATGTGTAGGTCTTATTCTGCTTGATCTCGTTAGGCCAAGAGGGCCGATTAAGTTTGGTAGTGAAGTGCTTTATTTCATTAGGCCAAGAGGGCCAGTTGTCTGTTTAGTGCAGGTGCGGTTAATGGTTTCTTGTTTGAGTTTTGTGCTAGATAGGTTTAGAAGAAGAGCTTGGAAGGAGCCTTTTGTTGCGTGGACGCTTCTTGTGTCCCTATCCAGGTGCTATCTTTCCTTTATGAGTACTGTGGTTTTATGCTATATGTGTTTGTGTACTTGTAAGGGGGTCTTTCTTTCTTGTTGGGGACCGGCGTCCAAGGCATGAAGTCCCGAGGTTTAGGCTAAGTATGTTTGAGGGAGGTCTGAGTAGTCATTGCCTCCTGTAAAGACATTGCCAGGCACACCGAAAGACCTGTTTTAGAAGGGAGTTCTAGTGACCCTGTTCTGCTAGCCTGCTAGGCAGTTGTTCTAGGAGTTCTTGTTAGTTGTGAGGCAGTTAGAGAAGCCTGCCGAAGAAGAAAATAAAGATGATACGAGGAAAGAAACCCTGAATATCTTAAAGACAATAAATATATACGAAGGTATGTAAAAAGGGGTTCTAACCCCTATCAAAGAAAAGAAAAGGAAAAAAATTTATGAGCAGTTGATCATTGCCTTGCGAGGGCTTGGTAGGTCCCTGGGGACGAGTCAGACCCGGGGCCGATGCCTTGTCTTCCTAGGGGTGGCATCTTGCTGGAAAAGAAGAAAGTCAGGAAGGTTGGAGCGAAAATAAAAGTGATCGTCAAAAAAGGATTAAGTGTCGCCTTGCGAGGACTTGGTAGGTTCTTGGGTACCGAGACAGGTCCTGAGGCCGATGCCCTGTTCTCCTTGGGTCACTATGCTCAGCTCCCTCCTTTTTACATGCCCGAGTATGTCAATAAAATAAAAAAACCCTAAGAGAAGGAATGTGCTAAAAGAAAATACTTCTTGATCAGGCTATAGGAGTCCTCGCATAGTAGGAGCTCCTAGTTGTGTTGTTCTTAGTTAGGTAGGTAGTTCAAACCACCACTTAGGGCAACCTCTTTGACAATTTTTTTTTAGGTTGGCCGTGTTGGAGCAGTTGGTTAGTGACTCGCTTCGGACTTTCTATCAGATTATGCTAGGCCTACTCCTCGTGGATGTCATGCCTTGGGTTTGTCAGGGGGTAGGGTGAGCATTGTGCTGTCTTTAATATGTATCTATTTTGTATCAACTTGATGCTTCCTTTGGTTGTTTTGTGCAGATCTAGTGTGGGATTCGACGGGCTGAGTCGCCCTATCCCGTGGTCGCCAATGACAGTGGAATTTTGATGCCGAGAAGTGCTTAAAAATAGCTAAAAATTACGAATATCAAGGGAAAATTATTCAGCGTCGAAGGCGGCGGCTCGACCTAGGACGATTTTAAGCGGCAAAGTGCTTTAAAGGCACCCGAGCGACACTTGTTGATTTTTGATAATTTTTCAGACTGCCGTGCGGGTTTTCAAGAGTTAGCGGCCAATGTGGGATATCAAGCCGGACGCCCAGGATTTTTCAGAGCTCAATTCGGAGTCCGGACGGGGAAGGAGCCAAGAAACCGGTCAAGATTTGAAGAGGTGGACATTAGAGTGGTCAAATGGGCAAGTGACCTTTGGGAGCCCCAAATGTTAAATGTCACATGAAATGCAACATGCAAAATCATGGAGAAGATGAAGAGATATGGCGACAGCACGCTGGCGCAAATTACGCCCTCTCTCCTCTCTCTCTCTCCTCCTGCTTGTGAACAACCATACATAATGACTATGGGGCTTCATTTCCCTCTGGATGCTGGTCATATCGCCGTGCTTCGCTCGCGCAATGGTGGTCTCTATGAAAATCTCTGATTTCAGTCTTTCTCTCTCCTCCCTCTCTCTCTTCTAGAGACAGATTCATGTGGGAAGAAGAAGGATCAACGGATGCTTGTCCAACCAAGATGGGATTGCTCCATGATGCAAGAGGAGGGTAGATTGCTGATTCCGGACTGTCATGGACATTAATGGCTGCTGGAAATCAGTCCCGAGACATGGCAAATAAAAACCTGCAACCCGCAAAGAATGGTAATTTTTTTAAAACAAAGGAAATTGATGTTTTATGCAATGTGCTTCATGAATATTTGTTCCCATGGGCTGATTATGCATTATGTTGTTGTTTGCTATGAGTTTGATCAGTTTATGCTCAGAAAATCAGAAAATCATAAGTGTTATGACTGAAATTAATGGTATAAAACCCGAAAAACATGTGTTTAAGAGGCAAAATGGGGGTTTTTTGCAAAATAAAGGGGAAACATGAGATATAACATCAATAAAACCTAAAATTTTTCTGTCAAAGAACCTAAGGGCCACAGCCCATAATCAATCTCAATTTCTAGTCATTTTTTATTGAAAATAATAAAGGAAAAATGCCTAAAAATGGTGAAAAATGGGTTTTAAATGGGAGAAAATTAGGAAACGATAAAGAGAAAATTCCAAAAAATTACATAAGTGTTTGTGCAATGTATAATGAAGGTAGAGCACAAGGTTAGCCTCGGTTTACCCTCATTTCTATGTTTTTGTCCGTATTTATTGCTTTCTCTACAAAGAAATACACATAAAATGACTCTTACACCTATCAACGATTGCAAAACATTAAATGGTAGGGTGAGAGGGGCCTTTGAGCATCAAAGTACAATCCTAAATCTGATTTATGTGTTACATCATGGCTATAGGATGTTGTTTTAAAATAAAGGAAAAGGCAGCATGAGCGTAAGGCTCGGTGTCTCTCCTCGTTTCAATACATGAACGTTAGCATGGAAATCATGAAAAGATTGGTTTCGCACGACGCACAATGCTGATTTTCTATTGTTTGTGCACTAAACCATTCACATTATGCACTATGCATGGTTCATGGTATCGAAGGAAAATCTCCTGGACTGCATAGCAATTGTTTTCTTAGGACTTTGACCCACGATTGAGAGTGTGAGGCTATCCCTTGCCGAAGGGTAGAGGGTCGGTTTCCTAAGGGGCTGTGAAGTGAGGAAGCATGGTATATCTCCTGGAAATACGAGAAATATAAAAGAGAGGAGTTTGTGTTCGTTTGTGTTATACGTTTAGCAGCGCATCAAAGGGCCAATCCCTGAGATGTAGGAGAGTTGCAGTGGGGCTCCGACTGTTAGTCGGTGGAGTGCCTCCTATGTGTGTGTGTGACGAGGCGTTATGCCTAAGTACTTAGGGATCTCCCTCTGAGGAGTTTTAAGGGAAATGTTGGACTATAAACTATAAACGCAGGAATTAAGCTTTAGGGCGGTTTGTCCTTTAGCATTAGATTGACGCTCCTGGTCCGCGAGGCCGTGAGGGTGTTTGTGTGTCATGAGCATGAGGTCCGTCTAGTGCTATAGCCAGTGCCGGCCCATTTGAGGTCCCATCACCGATCCCATTGTTGTGTGTTGGGGTTGATTGTTGCAGCCTTGTACCTTCAGCCATTGTAGTCACATTGTTTCTTCTCTCTCTTGCATTCTCTCTTTGTCTCCTCCTCTCTGTGATCACTTTCCCCTTTGTGTTGCGCACTCTCACAAGTTCATCTCATCCAGCTTTTCAGATGCAGGTAGAGAGGGTAGGATTGACACTTGCTCATGAGATGCCATCAATGCCCGATCGGGGATTGGAAGTCCCCCAAGAATATAGCAAGAAAAAATGACAGGATGGTGGTCGGTCTAAATTGTCTCAAACCACACAATCCCCCAAAGCATACACATTGGCCATAGATGTCCTTCAATAAGTACCTGCAAGAAAGCAAAGAAGATGCTTCCACTAGAGTGAAAGCAACCAATAAAAGGTGTCCTTGGAGTAATCATAAAGATTAGATGAATCCAAAGACAATAATCAAGGCACAATCCAAAGATCTTGTATCACATGTAGCTTAGCAAGGAAATTGCACTACATCCATATAATATGCCTAAACCCTAGGCATGAAGACACACTTGGGATGATACCCCATAACACACTCTGAGACTATCACTAAGATATACTCTGACATACATCAATATATATGCTTCAAAATCAATGACATACGCCTCATAAATCCATGCATATAATGAAATACCTGTAGCAAATGATGGGTATCATTACCGAAAGTGCTATAATCCATCAAAAAGCATCAATACCTCTACTAACCCATTATGGGCCTTCAAAATCTATTTCATCCCTTTTAGACAAATTTATTATAGTAGCATTAAGACATACATGTGGTGCCCAAAAACCACTCCAAAGCATGTACTTTGGTTTTGGCAATCATCTATCAACCATAGAGCATCAATAGCATTCAATGGGAGTCTCTGAAGACCATAAATCAATCTAGAAAACTCTATGCATAGTGGATACCCTGTTGTATACCTAGTTTAGATAGTAGTAAACTGCGTATACAAAGCTCTCACTTTGAAGCCTCTATGAAATCTCTGGGAGTACTACCATGCATATAACAAAATCCTTGTTAGTAAACGATGGGTATCATTACCCGAAAGTGCTATCATCCATTAGAAAGCATCAATACCTCTGTTAACCCATTATGGGCCTTCAAAATCTATTTCAACCCTTTTAGACAGATTTATTAGAGTAGCATTAAAATATACATGTGTTTCCCAAAAATCACTCCAAAGCATGTACTTTGGTTTTGGCAATCATCTATCAACCATAGAGTATCAATAGCATTCAATGGGAGTCTCTGAAGACCATAAATCAATCTAGAAAACCCTATGGACAGCGGATACCTTGCTCTATACCCAGTTCAGATAGTAGTAAACTGCGTATACACTAGCTCTCACTTTGAAGCCTCCATGAAATCTCTAGGAGCACCATGCATATAACAAAATCCCTGTAAGTAAATGATGGGTATCATTACTTGAAAGTGCTATCATCCTTCAGAAAGTATCAATACGTCTGTTAACCCATTATGGGCCTTCAAAATCTATTTCAGCCCTTTTAGACATATTTATTATAGCAGCATTAAAACATATGTGTGCTACCCAAAAATCACTCCAAAGCATGTACTTTGGTTTTGGCAATCATCTTTCAACCATAGAGCATCAATAGCATTCACTGGGAGTCTCTAAAGACCATAAATCAATCTAGAAAACCTTGTGGACAGTAGATATCTTGTAGCATACATAGTTTAGATAGTACTAAATTGTGGCAAGCTCTCACTTTGAAGCCTCTATGCAATCTTTGGGAGTACATGTGATCTGTAGGTATGTCTGTTTGCCTTTTGCATGAAAGATGAGTTATCCCAACACAAAGCTTCTCACTTTCCTTTTTTTTTTGTTTGCTTAATCACGAAGTATATACGTATATTCAACATATGGGTGAGCAAAACATATCTTCAGCATGTGCATGAGATGATGGAAATGTAGCTGATTGATCATTGCAAGCTCAATTTATGAGAGGGTTCTCCCCAAGACATCCAGGATTGCTTGCTCCTCCCACAATGGCACTATTCGTTTTTTTTTCTTTTGAATATTCTACTCTTGTTCAAATAAAACTCCTTGTTTTTTGTCCAAACTTAGGCTATTGAGCCTTAGTTAAGTCCCCCTTGTCCATCTAATTCTAGTCTCATGCATGAAAACTCCACTTCTTGACTTACTCGAGTCCTTTTCTAATATAGCATGACCAACACTTGTCAGTTCTCATACATGCAATCCACTATAGTGCCTTCTAGAACTTGTCTTCCACAATCCCACATGTAGACCACTAACATACTCAATACACAATTTCCAATATGCTTTCATACCATAGACATGAATCCCTTTGAGAGTGTATGTCACACGATCCAACGAGTATGAAGGGTCCATTAGATCAATGTACTCCTATTTGATCTCTAGAAATTGTCAAACAAAAGTTTGTTCCCCACCCTATGTATAGCAATGTCCCAAGAATACACAGATCTCGGAGCACACATTAAGGTGGACAAAATTGATTATGTGGCAAGATAGTTTCCTTATCATTGCTAACAAACTTGATGTGACCTAAAATGGGCCAACACTGGCTAAGGCACTAGTCGAACCTCATGCTCTCAACAGACAACACCACCACACGGCCTCGCGGACTAGGAGCGTCTGTCGAGGGATACACTATCCTAAACACTAATCATTGCGCGTTTATAGTCTGTAATCCAACAAATGTTCCCTTCCCTCATCTCCTCAGAGGGAGATTATACATATATCGGCAACAAATGCCTCATATTACACACATAAGGGCACCCCATCGGCTGATTGCCGTGGCCCTACTACAGCTCTCCTGCATCTTGGGGATTGGCCCCTCGATGTGTTGCTTCCACATATAGACACATTCAAAACGAACTCCCCTCTTAGTGCCAATATATTTAACGTTCCAGGAATGCACTTATCCATCCCCTTTAACCCACATCTAGACCTACAGCCGGGTTGCTCACTCTCTCTATGTGGGTCAAGTCCCACGTAGATAAATCTGCTTGCTACACGTAGTCCTTATTTGTAATCTATAAAGCAAAAGTTCATAACTTTGACTTACACTTTGGTTTCTTTTCAACTTGAACACCATAAGCCGAAGTATCTCCTGTGGCTACATAATATGTTCAAGTAGTCATATCCTCAAAAAGCTTCTTCATTCCACCCTTACCAAAATTTATAGCAATATACTTATTAGTCTTGGTTGCACAGATATTTCTATCCAGCCAAAAACTAATTTTTTTTTACATAACATTCTTAAATTATTCACAATATTTTTGCTCCTGCTTAGGGATATTTACACGATATGCATCTACGCACGAAACTATTCCTAGGTGGAGCCTGTGAATGACCAAATTTCCCAAAATATTCCTACTTAGCCAATTTAATTTGCAAATCCTCCATAGTTTTTCACCAGCTTATTAATGACATCCTCTTTCCTTGACACTTTAAACCTTTTATTACTTTATTATTTTCATAAAAAATATTCACCAACTGACTATAGGATATCTTTGGTTTAGAGAACAAATCGCCACACTTCCAAAAGTCTAAAATACAAGTTTCGCCACATATTCTATAACATGAAAGTATACGTTGGCTCTTAAAATCATCTACATTCACCTCCAAGATCCCTCACCCTCACACACTGACTCCCTCACTCACTCACACTCTCTCCCTCAAGCACTCACAAGCTGGCAAGAGAAGAGAAGAAGAGAAGAAGAAGAAGAATCCACTTTGCCACACACCAAAGAATGAGCTCTCATCCACTTTTGAACTTTATATACAAAACTCTCTTTCCCTTGGGCGGTCATCCCCTTTTTACATGGCCAGTCATAGCCTAGGCCCTTTTTCCATTGTTCTCTTATCTTCCTAGCATCCTTTCTACCGCCCATCTACCTTTACAATTTGCACGGGTCAGAGCGTAGCGCTCTTAAGATAAATCATGGTACATCCTTGCGCTCTTTTATAAAAGATTTGACTTGTGCTTTTTCTTGTATGCCTCTCCTTGATTTAGCACTTTTTCACACTTCTTGTGTTTCTTGATTTTTCTTGGCGTGCCTTCGTCCTCCATTCCACTTTTGCCTTGTCTTTGTCTTCTACTTTAGATTTTCCACCTTGTTTATTTGAGGGTTAACACATATTTAGAGGATGAACCAAATGATCTATCCCACCTTCTTCATTGAATCCAACAGGGATGCTTGTCAAAATCCTCAAGTAGTGATGGCAAAAGACTTTGATCTCCCAAATAAATGTCATGTCCTCTTACTCAATCACTTTTTAACCTTTTCTCTACCAAACAAGTATTTCCTGATAGTATCTTTGTTCCAAATATGGGTGTTCTAAGTAGGGAATTAGATGCCCCATCAACCAACTTTTAGCCTCTCTTGCAAGCTTCAAATCAGTTCAACCTTGAGCTCCAAGACAATTATCTTATCAGTAGTATGGCTAAAGATAATAAGGTTTAATCTTATTTAGATTAACCTTGTTCTTAAACTCCACTCCCCCTACAAATTTTCCAGTAATGCTATGGACTTATTTTTCCCGATTCTAATGATTTTGTAGGGATCATCCCACTTAGGCTCTAGTTTCCTAGGGAATAGCTCCCTATGCACATCATAGTATAAAACTGATTGTCCTTTCTTAAAGATATACTTTTTCATTCTTAAATCATGAAGCTACTTCATTTAGAACTAGCTATCTCCTGATGTAATAGACTTTGAGATTTGAGCTCATCAAGGTGTACTAAAGTCATAAATCACTCAAAGAGTGCATTTTCATTCCCCAAATAATGGTTGATTGCAAATCTTATAGCTGATAACTTGATCTCTAGGGCTAGTACACACTCTTCCCCATAAACTAACTTGAAGGGGGTGTGGTTGGTATCTTGCTTAAAGTTTGTATTATATGTCCATACCACCACATATAACTTCTTATCCTAATCTCGTTGCTTCTATGATACTGTCTTTGATAGAATATCCAAAAGTTGTTTATTTGTACTTTCAACTTTCCCATTTGCCTATGGATTATAAGGTATCATTTTATTATGTTTAATCTGCCATGCTTCAGTCAAGCTCTTAATCAACTTATTCAAAAAATGGGTTTTGTAATCTTACACTAACTCCTTTGGTGGACCAAATTTGTTAGATATGATCAATGCCCCACCCTCATTAGGTGCTACCAATGATCCATGGTGCTCAAAGTTGTAAGGCCCCCATTATGAGGAGAAGCCAAATGTGAGCCCGGACATTGGTTGAGTCCTGACTTGTATATCAGATGAGGTCTATGTGACCGGATGGCAAAAAGGTGACTGTTGTGGGTCTAATCTTTGGGTTAGACGGAGTGGTTAAGCTGGTAGCAACTCGAGGCACATTGCATTGAGTTGCGTGGTAAGGGAGTTAAAAGGGGCCCCTATTGTGGGGTCTGGGGGCCGCGGAAGCGGCCCTTGGCTGGGGGGTCCGGGGGCAGCGTCCCCGGCCCGATGGTAAAGGGAATATTTCCTGGAATATTCCCTGGCCGACTAGTGGAGGCTCATATGGTAGGTCGGTCAGCAGGCCGACCTAACAACCTTCGCGGGCTATAAAAGCTAAACCCCTTCGCAGCCATCATTCACTCATCTTTCACCCAGTCAGAGTTGTTGTTCCAGCTAGCCTTAAGTTCTTCACCTATCTTCTATCTAGATCGCCATCTAAGCTTCACTCAGTGGAAGCGCACGGGTGGACAGAGCCATCTTTGTATCAGTTGTTTGAAGTTAAAGAATTTACTGATTCTCCTCTTATCTGTTGTGTACTCTCTATCTCTTTCTCAGATTCTGTTCGCTGTGCCGTGTAATATTTTACATGGTATCAGAGCCCAGGGGGCTCTAGAGATCGGAGAGCGTGCAAGAGGCAAAGGCTTCAATAGCAAAGAGAAACGATGTCGACTCCGGGAAGCAGTTCTGGCGCATCAGGAAGCGGTGCAGGAGGTGGTGCTGCTGTACCGGCTATTCAAACACTGAGGATTCGTCCACCAACCTTCAGCGAAGGCAAGTTAGATGGTACAAACTATACCTTGTGGAAGTTCAAAATTACAACTATCCTTGATTCTTATGAGCTTCTGGAGACTGTGCTGGGGACTGATGCAGAACCACAGCCTACCCCCGACCCATCAAATCCTAGTGTGATGATTCCTCCGAATGAAGATCTTCTACGAGCTTGGAAACGAAGGAATGCAGATGCATTGTGTGCCTTAGTTACAAGCTATTCTGACAGTGTTTTGACTCTGATTCAGCATACAACCAAAGCGTCAGAGGCTTGGAATGTACTAAGGAGTCAGTATGAAACACGAAACCAAACAAGGATTCAAAACTTGGAGAATCAACTAGCAGCGGAGAAGTTTGCTGAAGGAGAGACGGTTGAAGCATTCATCACTCGGATTAAGAATCTGCGCGACCAGATGGCTGGCGTTGGGATACAAAAGACTAGCGAAGAGCTAGCTCGGAGGTGTCTTCGGATTTGTCCACAAAAGTTTGATGGACTAGTAACTGCCCTTAATACTCAGGTGAGACCTCAAGCTTTGACTTTTGAGGAGTTTTGTGCATTATTAATGGAGGAGGAGTTGAGGCTCAAAGCCCGAGAAGGAAGCAACAATGGAGATGCTGCATTCTCTGCCAATGCAAAAGGCAAAGGTGTTTCCTCCACCAAAAGTGATGGTGACAAAAAGAAGAAGGGCGGCAAGAAGAAGTTTCAAGGAGAGTGCTTCTACTGCAAGAAGAAAGGACATGCAATTGCAAATTGTCGTGTCAAGAAGGCAGATGAAAAGAATGGTACCCTTAAAAGTAAAGGGAAAGAGACAACCAATACGGCTGAAGCAGAGTTGGAATTATTCATGGCGACCATTGAGGAAGTGTGCTCCTCAGCGCAAGAAGAATCTACCACTGACTCATGGGTGTTGGATAGTGGGGCCTCCCGTCACATGACCAACAAGAAAGGTCTATACAGTTCTATGCAGCCTCTACAAGAATCCATCACTGTGACGGTTGGAAATGATGCTAAATGCCCTGCTGCGGGCACAGGTACTATTTCTTTTTTTGCTGCAAATGGTGAAGTCAAAAAGCTTTCAAATGTGTTGTATGTTCCCGAAATCAGGAGAAATCTCTTATCAGTTGCTGCCATAACTGATCTTGGTCATGAAGTGAGGTTCAAGAAGACAGGTGCAGAAATTATTGATAGTGCTGGCACAATTGTTGGCAAAGGAGAAAGAAGGAACAACCTGTATGAGCTAAGTGCTCTTACAGCCACCGCTGGAGTGGGCACAAGTAAGCTTTGGCATGAAAGGTTTGGACACATCGGATTTGCAGTATTGAAGGAGATGCAAAAGCAAGGTATGGTTGCTCACCTACCTACAATAACTGAATTGAAGGAACCATGTGAAGCTTGTATGATGGGCAAGCAACAGAGAAAGGCATTTCCACAAGAAAGCAAGAATAGAGCACAGGCTCCTCTAGAGTTGGTGCATGCTGACTTGTGTGGTAAGTTGCCTACACAGGCCTTGGGCGGATCTTCTTATTTTATGTTGATTGTCGACGACTATAGTAGGAAGATGTGGGTGTACTTCCTTCGTGATAAGGCTCAAGCTTTTGGTAAGTTTAAAGAATGGCTAATACTTGTTGAGAATGAAACAGGGAAAAGTGTGAAGAAATTTAGAACAGATGGTGGTGGTGAGTTCAACTCAAAGGAGTTTGAAGGCTTTTGCAAGACCAAAGGGATCAAGCGTCAATTGACGACGCCTCACACACCTCAGCAGAATGGTGTTGTAGAACGCAGGAATCGCACCATTGTGGAGATGGCAAGATGTATGCTAAAGGGCAAGGGATTGCCTAACCATTTTTGGGCTGAAGCTGTTAATACTGCAGTCTACATTCTAAATCGGAGCTATACAAAGGCTCTCAAGGGAAAAACACCTCATGAGGCTTACACTGGTAAGAAACCATCTGTCTCACATTTCAGAATTTTTGGATGTGAATGTTATGCACATATTCCAGATGAGAAGAGAAACAAGTTACAACCAAAAAGCAGAAAATGTATCTTCTTGGGTTATAGTGATGAGCAGAAGGCTTACAAATTATATGACCAAGAGGCAAAGAAGATCATCGCGAGCCGTGATGTGGTGTTCAAGGAGGAGCCGCATATAGTGGAGGAGGAGAAGGCAAGTTCTTCCACTTTATCATCAAGCGAAGAAGTAGTCCACTATGAACCTGTCCCGAGAGCTATCCCTATCCTTTAGGAGGAGGAAGCATCATCTTCAAATGATGAGGAAAAAGTTCACCAACCTGACATCACCCCACCGGAAAAGCCATTGCCGCGCTGGGTGAAGCAGCTCTATGACCACAATAATCCTATGCCTGCATCTATTGAGGAGAAGGCAGACGGACCAAGGAGGTCTCAGAGAATAGAGGAGCAAAGGAGGGCTTCTTCTCACATAGTCAATATGGCCTTGATGGTTGAGATTATGAGAGAAGTAAAGGAGCCAACTGACTTAGAAGAAGCGCTTGCAGATCCATCATGGAAGGCTGCTATGCAGGCGGAGTATGACAGCATAATGAAGAATGACACTTGGGAGCTAGTGGATCGACCAGCAAAGCGGAAGGTTATTGGCACCAAGTGGATCTGGAAGGTAAAGTACAAGGCTGATGGTACCTTAGAAAAGTACAAAGCTAGACTGGTTGCCCAAGGATTCTCACAAGTTGAAGGGTTTGATTTTCAAGAGTCATTTGCCCCAACTGCGAGAATGACCACTATTCGCACGGTACTTGCAGTGGCTGCCCACAAGAAGTGGCCAGTGTACCAAATGGATGTTAAGTTAGCGTTCTTAAATGATGACCTCAAGGAGGAGGTGTACGTGGCTCAGCCACCAGGGTTTGAGGCCCCCCATTCTGAGAACAAAGTGTGTAAACTGAAGAAGGCATTGTATGGGCTGAAACAAGCCCTCAGAGCATGGTACCAGCGGATAGATAGGTTCTTTTTAAACCTAAACTTCAAAAGATGTGCCTCAGACGCTAACTTGTATGTTTACAGGGATGGTAAAAAGTCTGTAGTGATTGTACTATATGTGGACGACCTTCTTATTACAAGTGACTATGAAGATATGATCAACCAAACTCGAAAGGCTTTGAGTTCTGAGTTTGAAATGACAGACTTGGGCTTGCTGCACTATTGTTTGGGGATTGAAGTCTGGCAAGAGCCAGGAAAGATCTTCATCTCTCAGAAGAAGCATGCATGGGAGATCTTGAAGGCATTTGGCATGACCGAGTGCAAGGAGATAGCTACACCTATGGAGGTGAATGCAAAGTTATCCATCGAGGATACATCAGCACTAGCAGACATTGGGAGGTATAGGAGGTTGGTCGGCAGTCTGATCTACTTGTGTAACACCAGACCAGATATCAGTTTTGCTGTTGGTGTTTTGAGCAGGTTCTCAAACAAACCTCATGAGAGTCATTGGAAGGCTGGGATGCGGGTGCTCAGATACTTGAAGAAAACTCTTGACTATGGTATCACATACAGTTTCGAAACTTCTCTTGTGGGGAACTGTGACTCAGATTGGCCAGGAGACATTGATTCCAGGAAGTCAGTTTCTGGTTATTGTTTCTCTTTGGGTTCAGGAATTTTCTCTTGGATTAGTAAGAAGCAACCAACAGTGGCATTGTCTTCTACCGAAGCAGAGTACAAGGCAGCTTGTTTTGCTGCATGTGAGGCCGTATGGTTGAGAAGGATTCTATGGCATATGGGAGTGCAGGATGAAGAACCAACTGTGCTGAGATGTGACAATCAGAGTTGCATCGCCATTGCCAAAAATCCAGTGTTTCATGCATGCACCAAACATATAGAGATCCAGTATCACTATGTGCGTGATTTGATGGAGGATGGGATAGTGGAATTGGTCTACTGTCCAACAGAGGAGAATGGAGCAGATATCTTCACCAAAGCACTTACGAAGGATCTGCTTCAAGTTCATCTTCAGAGACTCGGCATTGGGCCGAGGAGATAGTTCACCTATGGGTGGACATTGAGGGGGGGTGTTAGATATGATCAATGCCCCACCCTCATTAGGTGCTACCAATGATCCATGGTGCTCAAAGTTGTAAGGCCCCCATTATGAGGAGAAGCCAAATGTGAGCCCGGACATTGGTTGAGTCCTGACTTGTATATCAGATGAGGTCTATGTGACCGGATGGCAAAAAGGTGACTGTTGTGGGTCTAATCTTTGGGTTAGACGGAGTGGTTAAGCTGGTAGCAACTCGAGGCACATTGCATTGAGTTGCGTGGTAAGGGAGTTAAAAGTGGTAAAGGGAATATTCCCTGGAATATTCCCTGGCCGACTAGTGGAGGCTCATATGGTAGGTCGGTCAGCAGGCCGACCTAACGACCTTCGCGGGCTATAAAAACTAAACCCCTTCGCAGCCATCATTCACTCATCTTTCACCCAGTCAGAGTTGTTGTTCCAGCTAGCCTTAAGCTCTTCACCTATCTTCTGTCTAGATCGCCATCTAAGCTTCACTCAGTGGAAGCGCACGGGTGGACAGAGCCATCTTTGTATCAGTTGTTTGAAGTTAAAGAATTTATTGATTCTCCTCTTATCTGTTGTGTACTCTCTATCTCTTTCTCAGATTCTGTTCGCTGCACCGTGTAATATTTTACAATTAGCAAATAATGTGCTTACATAGGAAGCTAGCAATCTCCTTTGCATCGTCCTCCCTCGTTGCTCATGCTTCTGATCAGTTTGTAAAATAATCAGTTGCCATTATGATATGCCTCTTGTGTGTAGAGGATGATGGGGTAATAGGACCCACAAAATCAATGCCCCACTTCTTAAATGGTAGTATAGCCATAATAAGAGTTAGTGGGTGCTTCCTATTCTCCCTACTATCATGTCTTTGATATACATCACAATTCTTGACATATGCAAATGTATCCAAGAAAATGGATGGCCACTAATATCCAGCTCTTAAAGCTTTTTATGCAGTGAACTATCTAGCAAAGTGTCCTCCGCAAGCGGAATCATGGCACTCTTCCAAGATAAATGAACCTCATCAGCCAACATAACACATCCGCTATAAACATCATCAACCCCCTTTGATATAATGTTCTTGGAATCAAGGCAAATTTCAAAGCCTACTATTTATTTCTCCTCTTCTTAATCTTTGATAGAATAGCCCCAACCTCTCTTGTAGATAGATAATGTGTTATAGCAACATACCAAGATGGAATGGAAGCTGTATCAATTTTAAATAGATCATCAAGGTCACTATCTTCAGCCAAAATTTCCTTCAACTTCCCAAAATCCACAAGATATTCAACAATGCCCTATAGCTTTGGTGGCTTACTCTTGATTTCATAATCAAACTCTTACAAAGTGATTAACCACTTTGGCAGGTGGTCAGGCGACTGCAACTTATTAATTAGTAGTCTAAGTCCTTCCTCCTTTGTAAAAATTACTACCTTTTCATAGAGAATATAGTGCCTGAATTTCTTTATTGCAAAAACCATTCCAAGGCACAATTTCTCCATGTAGATATAATTAATTTCAGATATCCCCAATTTATGACTAACAAAGGCAATTGAATGATACCATTTCTCTTTCCAAATTTGGACTAGACAGTAGTTGATGCTATGCATTGTCATTACTAGAGCCCCAAGAGGAACACCAAGACAATGGGGAATCTATTGCAAGACAATATATCTTGTGTCATTAGCAAACATCTTTTTCATATTTGATATGATCACAACAATGGAAAAGAATACTCGAAACAAGAAATCTTCATGCAACTTCATAGAAACAATTCTCGCATGACTTTAACTTGAACAAAATTAATTATGCTCTTCATATTCTTCATACAATTCATCAAGAAACCATAAAGACATAAGAGAATACACCACTTTGAATGGAAATCATCACATAGTATTATTCTTCAAAGGTTCCATAACTTTCTCTCACAATCTCTCAATCATAGATACACTGTTTTGCATAGATTTGGCTATCTCTCACTCTCTCTTTCTCTTGTACATGCTCTCTCTCAATATTACCATGAGATAATCAAGAATAAGCACTCATAATTCCTCTTAGGTCGTGGATACCCCCTCCAAGAGGTATGTTTGCTATGAAAGGTCACCATGACCACTACAGTGTCCCTTGAGAGCTCACTACTGTCATTGTCACTTAAATCTTTACTTCAAGTCTTTAGCAGCTACTTCTTTCACTTCTTCAAGCTATTTCAAACTTTTATTCATCTCTTCCCAAGGTTGGAAAATTTTCCCAAGCTACACATTCATCCCATATCACACTTACAGAGGCATACACAGAATAAAACAGAACAGAATGAGAACAAGGCTCTACAGCTGTCATCAATAGAGGGTTAATAGAAAGTTATCAGAAAGCCTTTAGCTCCACTAAATCACTCAAAACTATTAAGAATCGATCAATAAGCTTCCAAACACTCTCAAACCTCATCAATCATCATTCCAACCCCTCACAGGTAAGGAAAAATAAATAAAACAGAAGCTCAATAGACCAAAATAGACATCAATAGATACTAATATAACATCAATAGAACATGTCAGAACATCATATCTCCACTATAAAACATCATCAGCTTCTCAAACCTAGTCAACCTCATCCAAAACTCTCCAAAACTCTTCCAAAACAACTAAACTTCTTTCAAAATCTATAAAAAATCAACCATTCACTCAAAAACAACAAAAATCTGCCAAAAAATCAAGTCATCTCAACCCTCAACATATCCCCACACTTAATCAGGGAGTGTCCTTGCGACCTAGAAAAAAGAGAATACAAATTCAGAGTTTAGCTCAACTTGATCGTCTTCAGCATCTTCAAGAAACACCATCAAAACACAACCCCAATGCATAACGTGTATCTAATAAAGAATTACAACGAAAGGAAAACACATTTATCCATTATCATATCTTAGAAATAGAAAGTCATGACAAAATTTTAAGGGATATAAGAGGTTTGTTTTCTTCTGCCATAAGCATCCATCCTATAGATAAAATCTTGAACCACCATCAGTTATCTTCTCAACCAGTTCCATCTTCATCTTCAACTCCGCACAAGGGGGATAAAATACCACATATACACCATAAAATATATCCACAACTCACATGGATGGAAGAAAATGTAGTCTAAATGGCACATGCTCCCAAAAAGTGAAGAGCAATGAGAAAGATTTCCATTAAAAAGGATCAATACATCCAAGAGAGTGTCCACAGGCTATGCAGGATGAATATAATTTCTCTTGAACTTCATACTCATCTTGAGACATTCCAGACTCCTATTCTCATTCACAAAATGTAGAGGCACATTCTGGAAAAATTGTAAGCAACACACCCTTTCCAATAGGACAATAAACCTAGTATGAAAAGCTTGTGCAAAATAAAACAGAACATCCATTTGAGCAACAGTCACATCCTCATTTGGGTTAATCATCAAGTTCGGAAAACTCTTTCTTGTATTCAAGTGAGACTGCTAAAGCAGAAAAGAAAGATACCAACAAAAATGAGACGCCAAGTGTACCAAAGTATCCTTAGAAGAAGCATGTGCTCTAGTAAATAGTAGATAAGAAGTGAAACATTACGTCGAAGTGTCTTGGGAATTAGGAATGATAGATCGATTAAACAATGGTCCTATCAAAGAATCATTCAATGTCCATTGCCATCGATGGAGGATATCATTGTTATATCAAGGAGTATTTATCATTGATTGTGGAGGAAGATTAATATAATCATATGGAGATGGTGAAGGGATAACAAGAGAACAATAAAGATGGGGGTAAGATAAATCATACAATGAAGATATTTGAAGGGATAATGAGGGTGGGAAAGAAGGGAAAGAATGTAGGAATTTTTAAAGGGATTCAGCTAGAAAAATAGAAGGAATAGGTTGAACAAAAAAAGTAGACTCAATAGGAGTAGGGGAGTATATAGGATCAACAATAAATGGGCATGTAGTAAAACTAGAATGTGAGGGGAAACTACAAGGGTAAAATATAAAAGAGATGTACTATCTGGATTAGATTGGAGGATGGCAATATACAATGGTAATCAATAGGAGATTAATGAATGCGATAGAATATCATGAGGATCATAAGGATAGATAGAACAACATAAATCAAAAGCTGAAAAGAAATCCTTAGTGAATAAAGGATTGTTAGCAATATGGTTCAATAACTAGGATCTCAATGGCTGAATATATGAATTGTGACACTGTGTGGATGGCAAGGCTCCAAAACATCATCCTCCAAAGGAGGATGCCAAGCATAACCTTTACACCACAATGTCTGCTGATGATAAGTCTTCAGGCCATCAATGATAGTCATTTCAGTTGAATGGACATACACATGAATACCTGCAAAATCAGATCTCCTACATAAAAGTTCATATCCTCCTCATCAAGGATGCGTACTTCTCCTTGGAGATACATAAAAGATAAGAGTTGAGCTTCATGAGAGATCAAGTCATCAGCAAATCTGTCAAATACTGTTTTCAGTAAATCTGTTGACCACATATTCTACCACCTATCCTCTGAAGGTTCGAAGTCCACATTACTCAAGGAGATATACATCGCAAAGTGTTGTTGTTAATACTAAATCTAAAAGGATGATGGAGGTAACACCAATTCAACATAATGCACAAAATCCTGCTGGACACAATTCATGCGCTGCTAAAGGCATTCTACCTTGGCAGAAAATCCATCATGGAGTTTAGTCTTTTGTTGCAAATGATCTAGCTCTTCCTTAGACAAAAAAAAAGACACCATAGAGGGTTGGAGGGGAAACATAAAAAGTGGAAACTTTCCAATTAAGTTCATCAATAAACTTCTTTTGTGACTCTACAATCTCTTGAGAATGCTCCAACTAGCCTTCATAGATACCAAGCTTATGAGCTAATTCAATCATTTCCTCAAGTGAGGCATTCTTCTCTTTGGTTAAGGACACATTTGCTTCCTCTAAAGTGGAAAGCTTAGCTTCTAATTCTTTAATCATGGCCTACTGTGAATCCATCAAAGTCGTAGCTACAGTCATTTGAGTATGTATATCACTCAAAGCAATCTTTTTGTAACGTGTCCATTAGAATTCTCTAGGACACGTCTTGGCAGTCCATCGGAAGGCTGTCTAGAGAACTCCGCCTGGCACTCCCATGGAATGTTACGGGACTTGTAATCTAGGTCTTTCCGCGTCTGCCACGTAGCGGAAGTGTCCTGGCCGTTTCCCACTTAGGATCGACCGGAATTAAGGTTTTCTAGTTTGGTCATTAGCTAGCAGCAACTAGCGTCAGACCCGAGCGAACTACTTTACGCAGAAACGCCAGGTCCGAAGCGGATTCACGCTGCACTTGGTTCAAGGAGAATGGGAAACGAGAGGGATGCAAGGCTCGACCTCTCTGCCATAAGGCATAGTCCCATTCCGTTCCCCTAAAACAACGTGAATCGAGTAATAGTTAATTCTAAGTCATCGTTCTCGTTACTTGTTTCGGTGATGACGATCATCCTCTGTTCGTTGAAGACTTTGAGAAAAGTTCCCGGCTAACCGGGACCACCCATCCATAGGACAGACCCATGGTCCGTCCTCCGCACTTTCCTCGGTTTGTTTTAGTTATGTAATTACCTACCACATTAATTTGACATATAACAAACAGCTTCCTTGATTAACCCTGTTATGCACTGGTTCCTTCACGTAATCTTATCATAGGACATAAAGAAAAACAATGCCAAACAACTTCTTTGTTATCACTTTATCCTTTTATCTTTGAAATACAAGGAGTTCCGCCCGTAGGCTTTTCATAATCCGCCCGAAGGCTATTCAGTAATCCACCAGGGATCACTAATCCAAGTTTCCGCCCGTAGACTAGTATGCGGGCCTCGAGATCCAATCCCGAGTCACGTTAGCCTCTTGTGCAGGGCCCGGAAGGCGAGGGATTTACGGCCAGAGCCCCCTCTGGCACCCAAGCGTCCTCCTGCTCCAAGTAGAACTCAACGGAGAGATCTCTCACGGCGGGTTCGGTCCACGTTCCCGGCGCAGTTAACAACCCCCTTGGTTAGGGTCAGGCAGGCAGTCGGGGGTAACTGAAGCTGCCTCTCCCTTCAGGCCTTCAACCTGAAGTATTTAGATATCTTTTCATCCTTTAGTTCATTGAGCAAACAATGCAAACAGTGCTTTCTAAACTGTTACAAGCACAATCAATTCCAATGGTCGTTTAGCTGGCAAACTGTTAAGGAGTGACTCCTTTTCTCCGAATGCAACCCGCATTCGATCCGGAATCAATTGCAACTTGGCAAGATTCCTATCATTCTTGGGTTAGGGTCATACCCTACCAATACTTTAGGTTTTGTTATGGTAGATTCCAGCGACCATGTCGCTTCACTCTATTGATTGGTCAATTGCTTCCAGGCAAATACCTAACTTTCCTTTTCCTTAGCAACTATTTCCCAGGAAAGGTGATGTAACAGGATGATTACTCATCCTTTTGTAGGTTAACTTAGCGCAATAACTTGCCAACATCATTTCCAAGAAATGACAAAACTCTCTCGTGGACAAATCTCAAGTCTATGCGATGTTGCAACTTTTTGTACATGTGTTGTATCTATTCCACGGGATCATTTCACCCATTGAATGGCGTATTCAGGTTACGGAATTAACTTCAGGCGAGTAGCAGGGTTTAGGGTGTCTTCTTACCCAACCTATTCCTAATTATATTGGCCCACGGTCCTAGGAATTTCCAACCCAGTCGGAGTTTCATCATTTGAACGAATGATCCTTAGGATAAAACCTTAGATCATTTTATGCATGAGCATCCAATTGATTTTAAATCTCGTGAATGTGTGTAAGATCTTTGGGTTTGCGGGTTTTGACTTGGCAACCAGTGTAAAACTAGGTCGAATTCTTATTGCACTAAACCCTAGTTAGCACTTGAGATAACTATCATATCGACCCAACCATGTCCATAAGAATCCTTGTGGTTTAGGTGACTTAGCCAACTCAATATACTTGTCTCGCGTCACGGATGAACCTTTCCTAAAGGTAATAAACTAGATCTAGTGGAGATTAATAGTTACAACTACACCAATACGTGTAAACATGCGATTCACTGCTTCTACTCATCACATGGTTCACAATAACCCTATCCTTCCTTGGTAAGGTAAAAATGCCTGATAACCTGGACACTAACTTTCCTAGGTCCTACTAGGACTTACATCAAATAGTCATGCCTACAACCTTATTGTCTATACTTAGAGTCTTATGCTTTGACTCCTAAATGCGGCTCCTAATGAATGACGTTTTTTCATGATGACTATGCAATACGCAACGTTCTCCTAGCTACAATGAAGTTCATACAAAACTACAGCTAGTGATAATTTATTCCATTTTACATGCCACTTGCAAGCCCATAAGATCATTTTCCGCACTCTCTTCTATTTCCTTTCGGATAATATCTTATGGGTGTTAACTTTTCCTCATGAAATCATTACGAGGAGGATGTTGCCTAACATGCGGCACATACTTATTCCTACCATGTCTAAGAAGAAAAAATGCACTTATAAATTCCATTTCTTTGCCTAAGTAATATATGTTTAGACTCATTACTTTGATAATGTACCAAAATAGCATCATGCAGCTAGTCTCCTAAGGCAGGCAACCTGTTCGAATTCATGACATACTTCAACCTTGCCTAACGTTTCAAGAGATACTTTATCAAATGTCTTTTTACCACTGCCACAAAAAATAAGCGTAAAATGCATTCTTCCCTATGGAACTAAGCGCACCTAATCATTTCTTTAAGCGAAAATAAACTTGAAAGAACCTGGACTTGTGGGCTCGGGGAGATATCCACTTGTATGCTCGGAGATGAACCTCCCGCAGTCGCACCTTGTGTCCTTTTAGGAGCCATCATAGGCGTGGAGGATTTGGGCTCCGGGTTTTGTCCTTACCCTTTATGGCTCTCTAAATTCCCTCCAAGTCTTGGCAAGTAGTCTCAAAGTATGTTTACTTCTCCCCTTAGGTAGGAATACCCCTTTATAGGGTATGGATTTTAAGATCCCGGAAAGATCGTGGAAACGACTTATGGGAGGTCTTTATGAGCTTCACCCTCTCCTCTTCAAGGGTCCGGGGTATGAATAGACCTTTGGGGGATGTAGTGGGAAGGGGGGGTTAAGGAAGCCCCCCCTTAGAAGCTTCTTAGGAAGCTTCTAAGAAGCTTCCAAGCTTCTACAGCACGTCGGGGGGGGGAAGGGGTCGTGATCCAGGCGGCGGCGGACAGTGTCAGCAAGGCGGCCGTGGCGGCGGCTATGGCGGACTGGCGACTGCAGCACGGCGGCGACCTCCACCTCGACCAGCACGGCGACCTCCACCTCCCACGCTTTCCCTCTCTCTGCACGGCCCTCTCTCCTCCCACGACTCCCTGGGGAGGGGGGTTTTTATAGGCCTTGGGGGGGGTGGGGAAGAGGGCCTCCACACACGTGGAGGACTCCCCCTCATGCAATCTGATCTACTCCTCCTTGGCCATTCCTCCCCACACTCCCTCTCCTCTAGCCATGCATCGGCTGGGGGAAGGGATAATAATAAAAAAAATTTGCCTTGAATTCATCCAATTGCCCCTTCAAAAAGGGTGTTCCCACGCGGTTTTTACGGTCCTCAACCCCAGCCTCTAATTTACAATGTGGCGGCCTCATTTTTGAGCGTGAATGGTATGGATTAAGCTACCAATAATACGATGTAGGTGATACCCTTGCACAGGATTTACACGGCGTGCGGAAAGTCAATATTTACGGTACGCAGTGTGCGGAAATATTACATTCTCTCCCCCTTAGAAGAATCGAGATGTCCTCATCTCGAGAAAAACTGGGGATATTGAAGACTGAGAGAGCTTTCATCCATCCAGGTAGTGTCCTCTTCGGGATAATCTTTCCACTGGACGAGGTATTCCTTCAAGGTTCTAGATCTTAGTTGTCTCTCCCTAACATCTAAGATCTTATCCGGTCTTAGTTCAAGGACTCCTTGACTAGGCATTACAATTTGTTGGTCATCAAGTACATGATTTGCGTTGGGTACATATTTTTTTAAGAGACTAATATGGAACACATTGTGAACCTTTAGGTTATCAGGAAGTTGCAATTTATAAGCATTGGGTCCCAGGCATTTGAGGATTTTATACGGTCCACAATACCTTGGACTTAGCTTCTTGCATTCACCTAGAGATAGAGAACTCTTTTTCGGCCATACACGAATGAAGACCATGTCTCCTTCTCCGAAGACTCTCTCTTGGCGTTTCAAATCCGCATATGCCTTTTGTCTATCTTTGGCTGCTTGTATGTCTTGTCTTATTGACCTTATTTGGTCATCCATGTCCTCCAACATTTGTCTTGAAGCTTCCACTCTCAGGGTAGGATCAGAAAAATTTAGGGGACTTCGACAATCATGATCATACAATGCCTGGAAAGGGGTCATTTGAATGCTCTGCTGGTAAGAAGCATTATAGGCAAATTCTACTAACGGCAAGTACTGAATCCACCTCTTCGGCTCTCGACAGCAGTAAGCCCTAAGCATATCCTCAATGATTTGATTTACTCGCTCTGTTTGTCCATCCGTTTGGGGATGGTAGGCAGTGCTAAAACAAAGCTGAGTTCCAATAGCTTCAAAGATAGCTCTCCAAAAGTGTGAAGTGAAAAGAGAATCTCGATCGCTAATGATCCTTCTAGGTAGCCCATGTAGCTTGAATATCTCTTTGATAAACACCCTTGCAATGTTGGAGGCTTTATAGTTTGTCTTTACTGGAATCAGGTGTGCAACCTTAGTAAGCATGTCAACTATAACCATAATGGAGTTGTATCCTCCTTGGACTTGGGGTAAGCCCACCACAAAATCCATACTAATGAATTCCCATTTCATTTGGGGAATGTCAAGTGGTTGCAATTTTCCTGGCATCAAGACATGTTCAGCCTTGATACGTTGGCAAGACAAACATTTAGTGACATATTTGAGAACGTCACCTTTGAGCCTCTCCCAATGATAGCTCTTCCTAACTGCATTAAGAGTTTTTGCATAGCCAGGATGTCCTGCGAAAGGGAAATCATGAGCTTCCCATAATATCTTTTGCTTAAGTGACTGGCTTGTTGGTATACATAACCTTGTTCTGTAATAAACAAGTCCATTATCAGTGGAAAATTCCCGATACTTAGCTTGTGACTTCAGATTCTGCTCTTTGGTAGCTATTTCTTTTATCATGGTTTGGTAGGCCAAATCATGGCATGCCTCCTCTCTAGCTAGTTCGAGTATAGGGTTGCTTGTCATAGATACCTTTGTAGCCAGAGATCTGGCCGTTGATGGATTCTGCAAGATTAGGGAATTTAGGAATGCCTTGCGACTAAGTGCATCGGCAACTACATTCTCTTTCCCCGGTCGATACTTGATCTTAAAATCATACTCCTCCAATACTTCGATCCATCGACGTTGCCTCATGTTGAGCTCGTTCTGGGTAAAAATCCATTTGAGACTCTTATGATCTGTTACTAGAGTAAACTTGTTACCCAACAGGTAGTGTCTCCAAAGCTTTAGAGCATGGATGACAGCTAATAACTCCAGATCATGCGTGGCATAATTCTTTTCATGACTCTTCAATTTCCTTGAAGAGTATGCTACTGGATGACCTTCCTGCATAAGAACACACCCCAAGGCAAGAATGCTGGCATCAGTTACAACCTCGAACTCCTTATTGAGGTCGGGAAGTTTCAGAATAGGTGCCGATATCAAACATTGCTTCAATTGGTCGAAGCTATTTTGCTCGGGAGTTGACCATGTAATGGAAGTCTGCTTCTTTAGTAAGTCGATAAGAGGTGCTGCAATCAAAGCATAGTTTTTGATAAAGACCCTATACCATCCTGTCAAGCCAAGAAAACTGCGTATCTCTTTGACGGATACTGGTATTGGCCATTCAAGCACATCTCTGACTTTGGCTGGATCTACTGATATTCCTTCTGATGATACTATGAATCCTAGATATTCAATCTGACGTTTGAAGAACGCACACTTCTTCATTTTTGCATACAGCTTATGAGACCTCATTGTCTCCAAAACAATCCGTAGTTGAGGTTCATGATCTTCTTCCTGTTTAGAATAGACTAAAATGTCGTCGAAGAAGACAAGCACGAAATCATCAAGATATGGTCTAAAAATATCCTGCATTAATCTATTGAAGGTGGCAGGTGCATTTGTAAGCCCGAATGACATAACCAAGAATTCAAAGTGCCCATATCTTGTATTGAAGGCTGTTTTTGGAATATCCTCATCCTTGATCCTGATTTGATAGTAACCTGACCTGAGATCAATTTTGGAGAAGATCTTTGCACCTTGAAGGCGATCGAGAAGCTCATCTATTCTAGGAATAGGATACTTGTTCTTGACTGTTGATTGATTCAACCCACGGTAATCAATACATAGTCGAAGTGTCCCATCTTTCTTCTTCTGGAATAGAACTGGAGCTCCCCATGGTGAGTTGCTAGGCCAGATGTAACCCTGATCTAACAGTTGCTTGAGTTGTTCCTTCAACTCAATAGCTTCCGGAATAGACATTCTATAAGGCCTCTTTGCAATTGGCGCAGCTCCAGGTATTAGCCTTATTTCATGATCAACTTCTCTTGGAGGTGGGAGTTCAGTTAATTCCTCAGGGAATACGTCAGCGTATTCTTTTAGCCAAGAGGGTCCCTCATGAGACTCTTGCTTTTGATCTAACTTGTTGAGTTTGATCAAGTAAACAGGTAATCCTTTCCTAACCCCTTTTATGATCCGCGATACTTTGGCTAACTGGATCCTTGGCACTCCCGCTTCACCTTGAGTCGTAACAAACTCTCTTTCAGAGTTTCGAAAGGAAACTTGACCCTTTCCACAGTGGATGTGAGCGTCATTAGGCTTAAGCCAATCCATCCCGAGTAGGCACTCATGGATACCTAAATTCATGACTCTGAATTTGACTGAGGTTTTCTTTCCTCCCAGATAGAACTCCTCCTTAGCAGTTTGCCTAGCACAAGTTACCTCACGATCGTTTGCCAATTCCACAAGTAGGGTAGGTGCTTCTACTGTGGCTATTCCTAATCTCTTAGCACACGCTGGTGAGATAAAGGAATGTGTACTGCCACAATCAATCAAGGTTTTGAAACCTTTACCTCGATAGTCCGACGGTGTTTGAATTACCGAGAACTTGCGATTTGGCCCCTTCTTGTGTAAAGCAGCATGGACCGTCGCTCTTTCGAATTCCGCTTCCATAGTCGGGTCTTCCCCTTCTTCTGCTTCACATCTTTGCCTATTGGTAATGCAGGCAGCTCTTCCCCTTCCACGGGCGGCGGCTCCCTGACCGCGGCCTGCACCTTGACGGTGTCCTTCGCTAAGCTTGGGACATTGCCTTTTGAAGTGATCGAGTTCATTGCAGTGGAAACATCGGATGTTTCGTCCATTACCGTGAGTAGGAACAAAGTTGTTGACGTTATTTGTCCTTGCTTTCTTCCTTTGTCCCTGATTGTGGCCTTGAACTCTCTTAACCTGGGGTCTGAATGCTCCTCTGTTCGGGTCGCTATAAGACCAATTCTTAATACCCCTTGGTTTAGCTTGCACTTCCTGAATTATAGGTGCCGCTCGAATGAGTGCATCCTGAAGATCTGATGGACGCATAGATTCGAGACGGGTATTTACAGGTGGATTTAAGCCTGCGCAAAATTTGGACACCTGCTGTGTCATGTCCATTTGTGGCGCATACTTTAAGAGTGAGACAAATTTAGAGTAGTATGCGTCAAGAGTGAGTCCTAACTGTTTTAGCTCATAGAACTCATTCATTTTCTGTGTACGATATGCAGGCGGCAAATATCTCCCTTGCACGGCTTGCTTTAACTTCTCCCAGGTAACGGACCCCTCTGAAATCCCTTGATCCCTGCACCATTGTTTCCACCATAGTCTGGCTTCACCGGTGAGTTTTAGTTTGGCAAGCATGGCCTGATTGGTAGGTGCAGTACCAGCTGCTTCGAAGTAGTCCTCCATAGATTCAATCCAAATCTCAGCATCCGACTGGACGAATCTGCCTCTCCCGTCAAACTCGGGTGGCTTTATCTGTTTGAGGAGGAACTTCTTCTCCTGGATCACAGTAGTACTTGATGTAGGGGGCGAATTTGGAACCTGTACCTGGGGTTGTGCCTGGATAAAAGTTTTCTTAACATTATTGTATGATCATTGACATTAGCTTATCTTTAGTTCAGCTATCTCGTGAATCATGAAGCTACTTAACTTTTTGCAACAACCCTGATGCACAATCGAATAGTGATAAAAAGGGAAGTCCTTATTTATATTTATATGGCGTAGCCTCATACAACATCTCGAGTGATGATAATCCAATCATTACATTTAGTTTGGGGAGAACAACATTGTATTGGATTTGTCTACAGGAACTGTATAATAGTAGGGTTTTGGGTCATGAATCTTTAGGAATCGATAATTCATCGGAAGCTCAGGATATCCTTTCCGCTGGAATCCATACTTCCCATGGCGGCCCAATACCTTAATCCTATCAGCTGGAATTACACGGGTTACTTCCTCATATACATATGAGTTCAATTCAATTCTCCGACCTCGAATATGCAAAGTCGAATTTACGTGAGCTTCCACAAAAATGAACAGCTTCACGACTTTCAATTCTTCCAACCACTTGATCCTCTTCAGGTTGGTCTGTAGATAAGCGAACCGGTGGGCAGCTATGTAATAGATTCCCGAAGACCCAGTCCATCTTCGCTCTATATATAGAGGTGATGGATTATAAATCTGCTCCAGGATATTCATCATTTCAATTCTCTGCCTATAATGCGGAGAATGCATTGCAGTCATAAACATGATCCGGAACACCAAAAACTTGTTCCACGCCTCGTAATTCTGCAAGACAGTATTGAAGATGAGGAAATGCTTGGACAGGAACAATTTCTTTACTTCATTATTAATGAAATCTCATGAAAAAAATTCCATTGTTGGTCGGCTCTGATACCAACTGTAACGTGTCCACTAGAATTCTCTAGGACACGTCTTGGCAGTCCATCGAAAGGCTGTCTAGAGAACTCCGCCCGGCACTCCCATGGAATGTTACGGGACTTGTAATCTAGGTCTTTCCGTGTCTGCCACGTAGCGGAAGTGTCCTGGACGTTTCCCACTTAGGATCGACCGGAATTAAGGTTTTCTAGTTTGGTCATTAGCTAGCAGCAACTAGCGTCAGACCCGAGCGAACTACTTTACGCAGAAACGCCAGGTCCGAAGCGGATTCACGCTGCACTTGGTTCAAGGAGAATGGGAAACGAGAGGGATGCAAGGCTCGACCTCTCTGCCATAAGGCATAGTCCCATTCCGTTCCCCTAAAACAACGTGAATCGGGTAATAGTTAATTCTAAGTCATCGTTCTCGTTACTTGTTTCGGTGATGACGATCATCCTCTGTTTGTTGAAGACTTTGAGAAAAGTTCCCGGCTAACCGGGACCACCCATCCATAGGACAGACCCATGGTCCGTCCTCCGCACTTTCCTCGGTTTGTTTTAGTTACGTAATTACCTACCACATTAATTTGACATATAACAAACAGCTTCCTTGATTAACCCTGTTATGCACTGGTTCCTTCACGTAATCTTATCATAGGACATAAAGAAAAACAATGCCAAACAACTTCTTTGTTATCACTTTATCCTTTTATCTTTGAAATACAAGGAGTTCCGCCCGTAGGCTTTTCATAATCCGCCCGAAGGCTATCCAGTAATCCACCAGGGATCACTAATCCAAGTTTCCGCCCGTAGACTAGTATGCGGGCCTCGAGATCCAATCCCGAGTCACGTTAGCCTCTTGTGCAGGGCCCGGAAGGCGAGGGATTTACGGCCAGAGCCCCCTCTGGCACCCAAGCGTCCTCCTGCTCCAAGTAGAACTCAACGGAGAGATCTCTCACGGCGGGTTCGGTCCACGTTCCCGGCGCGGTTAACAACCCCCTTGGTTAGGGTCAGGCAGGCAGTCGGGGGTAACTGAAGCTGCCTCTCCCTTCAGGCCTTCAACCTGAAGTATTTAGATATCTTTTCATCCTTTAGTTCATTGAGCAAACAATGCAAACAGTGCTTTCTAAACTGTTACAAGCACAATCAATTCCAATGGTCGTTTAGCTGGCAAACTGTTAAGGAGTGACTCCTTTTCTCCGAATGCAACCCGCATTCGATCCGGAATCAATTGCAACTTGGCAAGATTCCTATCATTCTTGGGTTAGGGTCATACCCTACCAATACTTTAGGTTTTGTTATGGTAGATTCCAGCGACCATGTCGCTTCACTCTATTGATTGGTCAATTGCTTCCAGGCAAATACCTAACTTTCCTTTTCCTTAGCAACTATTTCCCAGGAAAGGTGATGTAACAGGATGATTACTCATCCTTTTGTAGGTTAACTTAGCGCAATAACTTGCCAACATCATTTCCAAGAAATGACAAAACTCTCTCGTGGACAAATCTCAAGTCTATGCGATGTTGCAACTTTTTGTACATGTGTTGTATCTATTCCACGGGATCATTTCACCCATTGAATGGCGTATTCAGGTTACGGAATTAACTTCAGGCGAGTAGCAGGGTTTAGGGTGTCTTCTTACCCAACCTATTCCTAATTATATTGGCCCACGGTCCTAGGAATTTCCAACCCAGTCGGAGTTTCATCATTTGAACGAATGATCCTTAGGATAAAACCTTAGATCATTTTATGCATGAGCATCCAATTGATTTGAAATCTCGTGAATGTGTGTAAGATCTTTGGGTTTGCGGGTTTTGACTTGGCAACCAGTGTAAAACTAGGTCGAATTCTTATTGCACTAAACCCTAGTTAGCACTTGAGATAACTATCATATCGACCCAACCATGTCCATAAGAATCCTTGTGGTTTAGGTGACTTAGCCAACTCAATATACTTGTCTCGCGTCACGGATGAACCTTTCCTAAAGGTAATAAACTAGATCTAGTGGAGATTAATAGTTACAACTACACCAATACGTGTAAACATGCGATTCACTGCTTCTACTCATCACATGGTTCACAATAACCCTATCCTTCCTTGGTAAGGTAAAAATGCCTGATAACCTGGACACTAACTTTCCTAGGTCCTACTAGGACTTACATCAAATAGTCATGCCTACAACCTTATTGTCTATACTTAGAGTCTTATGCTTTGACTCCTAAATGCGGCTCCTAATGAATGACGTTTTTTCATGATGACTATGCAATACGCAACGTTCTCCTAGCTACAATGAAGTTCATACAAAACTACAGCTAGTGATAATTTATTCCATTTTACATGCCACTTGCAAGCCCATAAGATCATTTTCCGCACTCTCTTCTATTTCCTTTCGGATAATATCTTATGGGTGTTAACTTTTCCTCATGAAATCATTACGAGGAGGATGTTGCCTAACATGCGGCACATACTTATTCCTACCATGTCTAAGAAGAAAAAATGCACTTATAAATTCCATTTCTTTGCCTAAGTAATATATGTTTAGACTCATTACTTTGATAATGTACCAAAATAGCATCATGCAGCTAGTCTCCTAAGGCAGGCAACCTGTTCGAATTCATGACATACTTCAACCTTGCCTAACGTTTCAAGAGATACTTTATCAAATGTCTTTTTACCACTGCCACAAAAAATAAGCGTAAAATGCATTCTTCCCTATGGAACTAAGCGCACCTAATCATTTCTTTAAGCGAAAATAAACTTGAAAGAACCTGGACTTGTGGGCTCGGGGAGATATCCACTTGTATGCTCGGAGATGAACCTCCCGCAGTCGCACCTTGTGTCCTTTTAGGAGCCATCGTAGGCGTGGAGGATTTGGGCTCCGGGTTTTGTCCTTACCCTTTATGGCTCTCTAAATTCCCTCCGAGTCTTGGCAAGTAGTCTCAAAGTATGTTTACTTCTCCCCTTAGGTAGGAATACCCCTTTATAGGGTATGGATTTTAAGATCCCGGAAAGCTCGTGGAAACGACTTATGGGAGGTCTTTATGAGCTTCACCCTCTCCTCTTCAAGGGTCCGGGGTATGAATAGACCTTTGGGGGATGTAGTGGGAAGGGGGGGTTAAGGAAGCCCCCCCTTAGAAGCTTCTTAGGAAGCTTCTAAGAAGCTTCCAATCTTCTGCAGCACGTCGGGGGGGGGAAAGGGGTCGTGATCCAGGCGGCGGCGGACAGTGTCAGCAAGCCGGCCGTGGCGGCGGCTATGGCGGACTGGCGACTGCAGCACGGCGGCGACCTCCACCTCGACCAGCACGGCGACCTCCACCTCCCACGCTTTCCCTCTCTCTGCACGGCCCTCTCTCCTCCCACGACTCCCTGGGGAGGGGGGTTTTTATAGGCCTTGGGGGGGGTGGGGAAGAGGGCCTCCACACACGTGGAGGACTCCCCCTCATGCAATCTGATCTACTCCTCCTTGGCCATTCCTCCCCACACTCCCTCTCCTCCAGCCATGCATCGGCTCGGGGAAGGGATAATAATAAAAAAAATTTGCCTTGAATTCATCCAATTGCCCCTTCAAAAAGGGTGTTCCCACGCGGTTTTTACGGTCCTCAACCCCAGCCTCTAATTTACAATGTGGCGGCCTCATTTTTGAGCGTGAATGGTATGGATTAAGCTACCAATAATACGATGTAGGTGATACCCTTGCACAGGATTTACACGGCATGCGGAAAGTCAATATTTACGGTACGCAGTGTGCGGAAATATTACACTTTTCAGAAGCTAAATCTACAAGAGCTTTGCTAAGTTGACTTGTCAAAGAATCCACCTTTTCTTGCAATGAACTATACACTCCCATATAGATTGTCTGAAGATAGGAAGTCATGGAAGTCTCCAAAGCATTCTGAACACGAAAAACTAGTTGTGACAGCACAAATCCAGAAAGTACTATTTGCAAGGAAGGAGGAATTTGTGGATCTAGTTGTCCTTCCCGTTCTACAGAGCAGAAAGATTTGTACAAGACAAGAATGAAGAAAGGGAGCTACCAGATACCTGAGGGATCGGAATTTATACCACATGGGGTTGAAACAAGTAAAGGATCAGAAGGACCCTGTGTGCAGTCGTTCTTTCGAATGATTTTGGTAGGGGGTACATCTGCTCGATTGGAATTGACTTCCATGGGAGGAGTAGGAATAGGTGGAGGAGACTGCTGTGGACGTGGAACAAGATCTTAGGTAGCACTGAAATGCCACCTAGGGGAGGTGCCAAATTGAATTTTTTTTTTAGAAAAACCCCATAGGACACATTATTGAGTTGACCTTTCGTGACTGATTGAAAATGTTGATCCATCTTGGCCAGCAAAAAGGTTGTCCAATTAAGCTTAACCCCTTCCAAGATCTTGATGATAAAGGCCGTGAAGAGTTCTTGAGACAAACACTTTGAAGCAAGCTTACCTGACATAAATCAGTCCTGGAGGAATTGGCATAACTACTTCCATAAAAGAGAGGTAATATGTGCCACTGATACTCCTAAACTAGTGATAACTTTATGAAACAAAAATAACAACAGCAACACATTGACTGGACTAGAGTAGACCTTCCCAAGCATTTCACATCCTACGAAAAAGTCAATATGACCTATATACATATGCAAGCGAAAGCTTCATATGATGCATATATACAAGCACCTGAAAACCCCGCCGTAATCAAACACTCAAAAGAAAAAAAAAATCACGCATTCCGTATCCCAGACACAATGCAAAAATCAAGACTAAACTATCATAGACTCCAATCATCACAATAAATATAGACAGATAAGACCTTGAACTTTGACCAAGAAAAATCCCAATCCCCATAATCGTAAGGTGAGCGTATACCTAGGGTGCAATAAAGTGGGTGAATAAAAACTAAACAATTCTTATGTTTAATGATCAATTAATCACAGTTTATCATTAAAGTATTCTGTTAATGCAGGGTGAGTCGTTTGCATAGCCTAACCCCAACTACTTAAACTGACTTGACTAGATTGGGGGTCTCTAAAATACAATTCATTTTTTTAAAAGTTTATATGATCTATGGCACAAAGTGCATACATGCGTGACTTTGGGGGGTTCATTATGAATTACAAATTAATTGTGTGTATAGCGCATGTACACTGTACTTGTGAATAGATTTTAAGTTACCAAATTAAGTGAGTCAGCATGCTATGTGCTTGTGCAACAATGGGGTTCCTTTATACGTTAACAACCAATTCTTTTTAATTAAAATTTTAGGATGTGAAATTTGTTAATTTTGTGACTACAATGTTCGGTTGATTTTTAATTACAGTTACTTGTGTATGTTACAGTGCATGTGGAGGGAATGAAAAAAACTTGACGGTGCATGGACACCCGTAAGGTCTGTCGTGCAAAATTTCACTTCCAAACAATCCAAAAAAATAGAAAAATCCTCGTTCGTAAACAATAGGGTGATTAAGTGGTAGTTGATCTTCTGGAAGTTACGAAAAATCGAATACTAATATAAAAAAGAACAAGTACAAGAAAAGGGTTTGCGACTTGGGTAATTATATGTTCAATTTTTTTGAAATTTATGTTTTTCTCTTTTTCTAAAAAATCTAGTTTACAAAATGTGTCATCGTGTGTAATAAGTTGGGTTTGATTTTGCACTACAAGGAAATGGGGCAATAGCGACGCCGATTAGCAACGGCGGATATCGGCGTCGCTATAGGCTTCGCTATTGGCGTCGCAATTGGCGTCGCTATTTGCATCGCAAATGCGACGCAAATAGCGACGCCAATTGCGACGTCGCAGGGAAAAAAAGCGCGGCCGAAACCAGAGCGCCGGTTTTATTTTCTTTTCTTCGCCTTTTGAGAGCGAGAGCGAGGGAGAGAGCGAGGGGGAGAGCCAAGGCTTTGTGAGAGAAGAGTAGGAAGAGACTTGCTGCCGCCGCCGCCGCCACCGCCGCCACCGCCGTTGTTCACAAAGGAGAGGAGGAGCCCTCGTTGCAAAGAGAAGCCGCCCACGCTCGCCATATCTCATTGGCGAGTCTCCCTCTCTCTTTCTTTTACTTGTTGAAGGTTTAAATCGTTCTCTTTTGTTTGTTTAGGAGAGGAAATGAAAGAGAAGGAGAGGGAGAGGGAGAGAGAGGGAGAGAAAGAGAGGGACAGGGAGAGGGAGAGGGAGAGAAAGAGAGGGAGAGTGCATTCTCTCTCTCTCTCTCCCTTTTGCTTGTTTAATGTTTAAATTACTTTCTTTTTTGCTTGTTTAGGAGAGGAAACGAGAGAGTAAGAGAGAAAGAGAGGGAGAGGGAGAGGGAGAGGGAAAGAAAGAGAAAGAGAAAGAAAGAGAAAGAGAAATAGAGGGAGAGGGAGAGGGAGGGGGAGGAAATAGGAGAGGGAGAGAAAGAGAAAGAGAGGGAGAAGGAGGGAGAGTGCATTCTCTCTCTCCCTCCCTCTCCCTTTTGCTTGTTTAATGTTTGAATCACTTTCTTTTTTGCTTGTTTAGGAGAGGAAATGAGAGAGAAAGAGAGTGAGAGGGAGAGGAAGGGGAAGGAAATGAGAGAGGGATAGAAAGAGAAAAAAAGGGAGAGTGCATTGTATCTCTCCCTCTCCCTTTTTCTTGGAGGATGTTTAAATCACTTTTTTTTTTCTTGTTTAGGAAATGAGAGAGAAAGAGAGATAGAGAGGGAGAGGGAGAAAAAGAGAAAGAGAGGGAGAGGGAGAGGGAGAGGGAGAGGGAGGGGGAGGGGAAGGAAATGAGAGAGGGAGAAAAAGAGGGAGGGGGAGGGAGAGGGAGCGAGGGAGAGGGAGAGGGAGAAAGAGGGAGGGAGAGGGAGAGGGAGGGGGAGGGAGGAAATGAGAGAGGGAGAGAAAGAGAACGAGAGGGAGAGGGAGAGGGTGAGAGGAAGAGAGGAAGAGAGGGAGAGGGAGAGAAAGAGAGGGAGAGGGAGAGGGAAGGGAAGGAAATTTAAGATAATATACGTATTGATAATGGTATGCAATGTGCTTTGCATACGGCCACGTACTTCATCAAAATGAACCCAAAATTATTGTTATAGAAGAAGAAACCCTTAAATTGAGTATAGGATAATTTCTCTCAGGTCTTATGACTATGAGTAGAATTGATTGAAATAAATTTTATTACTATAGTTATAAAATTTCATAGATGGCGCGCATTAATTTTAAAATGGATTACTTGTACTCAAAGCCGAGATATAACAAAAAATTATCTACCGGGACAAACAAATCGTTGGGCATGATACAAGGCCGAGATATAACATTGGAAAATCTCTCGACTACTATATACAATGCAAGGTTTATGCTCAACTTGCAACTTGACGTACATCTCCATAAAGCTATCCATTTAAGCCTCGTTTGCTATAATGTAGATAAGATGGCAAACAAAGAAGGTCCTATTGTTCAAGACCGCGAGTCGTATCTTAATCAGCGTGTCCCATGTCCTTGCTCTCAATGCAAGTTGGCAATTAGACGAAAATGCCGATTGTCTATAGAACACGTACGATGATTTGGCGAGTTTCAATCTGAGATCATTGATCAGGCGATTGCAGATTTTCAGCAAACGGTAATTTGAAGTTAGCATTTTTCATGCATTGTACTCTCAAGCTAATTGAAAACCATACACAATAAGATTGGGTCTTGTTGGCAAATTTTGTATCCAGGGGGGTGATGTCTCAACCCAAGGGGGAGTGCACCCTTTGCGGCCAATTAGAAGAGTTCGTGGACGTGCGATGGATGGATTGCAGGAGCCAATTGACCACTCGCAAGGCCCATCTATACCGTCAATGCTAGAGGAGACTGACAACCTTCCCGACTTGCCTACAATCTTGGAGCCTGAGATGGAGGCAATGATTGATGCATTGATTCCCATGGATGTTGAGACATCTGACCCGCTTAGAGAGGAAGCATCCATACCATTATATGATGGGTGCCGAGTATCTCGGTTGAAGACATTGCTTGCACTCTTAAGTGTGCAAGCAAAATACGGTTGGAGCGATACGCGTGTGACTGAGTTATTCAGGTACCTTGCACACAGACTTCATTGTTTTTTTTAAAACAATATTAATGCAAACATGGATGGATTTTTCAAGGTGTTTTATGATTTTTTTCAGGTTATTGAAATATCATATATTGCCACCTGCAAACACCATGCCTGAGTCTCGTGATGATGCATGACATGTTTTACGGAAGCTTGGCATGGACTACAATAACATCCATGCATGTATCAACGACTGCATATTTTTTCGAGATGAATACGAGACTATGGAGACATGTCCAAAGTGTGGTGCTCACAGGTATCGACAGGACTTGCAAGGGCAGACCATCCCTCAAAAAGTCCTCAGACACTTTCCGCTCATCCCCCGCATAAACCACATGTTTCGCACGTTTGCCATGGCAAGCTTGACAACGTGGCATGTGCATAATAGGTCCACGGATGGAGTGCAATGAATATCAGCAGATTCGCGTGCATGGAGCCACATTGACTCTACCTTCCCAGGCTTTGCGCGAGAGCCAAGGAATCTTCGGCTCGGTCTCGCCATGGATGGTGTGAACCCATTCGGTCTGCGCTCAACTTCTTACAGTGTGTGGCCTATAGTGCTTGTCAACTACAACATTCCTCCATGGCTTTCTACGAAGAAAGGACATCTCATCCTTAGCTTGCTCGTCCCGGGCCGCTACAAAGTAAAAAATATGGACGTGTATCTTCGTCCATTAGTCGATGAGCTTAAGATTTTGTGGGAGGAGGAGGTCACGGTGTAAGATATGAGCAGGCACGATGGTCGGCGGTCAGCCAACATTCGAGCCATTCTCATGTGGACGATGCATGACTTTCCGGGATTGGGAGAGTGCTCAGGTGAGCAGACCTTTGTTCTCGCCGGTAATATCTATATTTTATTTCATTCAATCAAGTATTCACTAGGTCGTGGATCGCCTTGCAGGTCTCGTTACCTCAGGTTATCATGCATGTCCATTGTGTGGGCCACAGTTAGACTCCCGAAGGTCACGAACCATGAAGAAGATGGTATATCAAGGACACGCCGCTTTCTTGCCGGAGGATCATGAACTGAGGGAAGGTTTTCTTGGACGACCTCCAGCACGTATGAACGCTGCAAGCTGGTACGAGCTGAAAATGGTAAACCCAGAATCACATCCAAATGGAATGCGACGGTTCTCAGTTTTCTACGAGTTGCCATATTGGACCCACTTATAGGTCAACCACTTGTTGCATCCCATGCATATTTTCAAAAATGTGGGCAGCTTGCTATGGGACCACATCACAGGAAAGAGAGACACTATAGGGTCACGAATGGATTTAAAGGAGGTAGGTAAGATGGAGGCGCTTTGGCCGCAGTCGAGTGCTGAAGGGGGAGTGCAGCTTCCTCGCGCTCCCTGGGTTTTGTCTACCAAAGAAGAGCGCATTGTGAAGCAAGTAATCAAGTTTATCCGCACTCGGACGGGTATGATGCGTTCTCTCAGGTCCGCATTTTCTAAAGATGACCAAATGTCTGGGCTAAAATCCCATGATTGGCATAAGATATGTCAGGTTTGTGAACAGAATGGATTGTAATTAGCGTGGGTATTTTGCAATTTGAAAAGTGGCCATTATTCATAATGCTTTCTCATTTGTGGCAGTTTGTCCTACCGATCGCGATCGTGGGATGCCTAACTCCAGAAATTCACGGGGCCATTTACAAGGTGTCGACTTTGGTGTAATGGATCTCACAGAAAGAGATTAAGACGTCCTCTATTGAATCCGCAAGGCGGGGAGGAGTTGAGACGGTCTATCTCTTTGAGAAATACCTGCCCACTAGCATGCTCACGATAGAAGTTCACCTTCTTGTGCATCTTGTGGATGAAGTGGAGATTGCTGGACCTGTCCATACGTGATGGATGTTCTTCCTGGAGCGCTTCATGAAAACCCTGAAAGGCTTTGTGCGACAACGAGCTCGTCCGGAAGGTAGCATGGCGGAAGGTTGGTTGGTGTCAGAGGCGTTAGTGCATATCTCACAATGGCTACCAACGGTGGAACCAGACAATGAAATGCTATGGACGCTGAAGGACGATGACAGGCTGACTGGAGATGTGGTGGTTGGAAATTGGGTAGAAAAAAGAATGGATGCCTCAATGGAAGAGAAGGTTAATCGCTTTTGTATGTTGCACCATGCCTCCATGGAGACGTGGCTCGCCAAGTACCAGATTGCAAGGCAAGATCGAGAGGAAGCGCGAGCTGAATTCTGACGCAGTACGCGTCACCGATCGATTCGATATCCCGAAGGCATGGAGGAGATGCCGCGGTTTATGTCAACACGATGGTTGCATGGAGCCTTGACCGCAGCATCCAGCGAAGGGACAGAGGTCTCAATGGAGGAGTGGGAGTTCTCGAGGGGATGTAGTCCAAAGGTAATGAGGGGTTTAGAATGTGTCGTATCTAAATTTGCTTGCTACATCTAATTTGAGTGTTTCAATGTGCACTACAAAATATATAGTGCAGCGTGGTCGCGCGGACGGCATTTTCGGGTGGAGCGTATTGACAAAATGCGCTCCACAATGGACTATGGTGTCATGGCAAGGTTTGAGCAAGAGATCCGGCGACGAGCAACGGATCTGAACACGGTTGTGGATGAGATGGAGTATTTTGGGAATTTGCAAAGTATTATTACGGTGGATTACCGTAGCTTCTCCATGATAATATTCGATGTGCAGTGGTTCAAAGTGGTACTTGGAGGAGCTGGTGCAACAGTTCGACGAGGTCCATCTGGATTTCTCGAAATAGATTCCGAAAAAAAATGGATGGATTTGCGCGACACCTTTGTGTTGCCGGCCCATTGTGAACAGGTACAACTAGTCATTTGCTTGCTAATTGTAATACGACATGGTTTATGTCACAATGGTTTGAAGACAGTTTGTAAGTGTTTGTGAATGGGTAATCTTCTATCCAAATCCCAGAAAACCTCGATGGTGGTATGTTATACCTTCAACTCCTCGAGGTGCGAGAGTATACGATCAAAGCGATGTTCCAGGCATAGATGAAGAAAATATGCAAATAGAGGGATCGAAATTACAAGGGGTGGAGGCCACCGCAAGCTTGGAGCCCGCATCGGCTAACAATGATGGAAATACAGAAGTCGTAGAATTTTTTGAGAACGAGGCAGACTCATTTTTTTGTGGTGACATGTCTATCAACCTTCCAGTGTATGCAGAGTTGTGTCAGGAGATTAACATGGGACCATAGAATACTTCATTCTTGGAGAATTGTATTACTCAATTCGTTGTTTAGATCTTCCATAAAGGTAGATAAGATATGCATTTTAAGAGGGATTTTTCAAAAATGATTTATATTAATGTGCTTTGTATAGTTTAAATTGATTATTCTAACATTAATTTTTATCTGTGCAGGTATCGACATTTTCAGGATGAGTCGAGGGATGAGCGATGAGGAGTTTCAGAAGATGATGGCACGTATGTCTCGAGATCAGCTCGGAGATTCAGAGAGATGGCAGATCAGGAGCTGTCTCGTTCTTCATCAGGGCGCTCTGCTAGATCAGCTTCAGTGCGATTAAATGCTTCAGCTTCGAGCAGACGATCTCGACGCTCGCAACTTGGGCCAGAGGGAGGGACTGCGACTGCAGGAGGATCAGGGGGGTGCTGCTGTGGAGACACGGACGCGGTGTCTCCGTCTCGTCGTTCAGCTGGAGCTCGGTCACCTCCAGGATTTGTCACACCTGTGGGGACGTCCACTCTAGTTACTCCGGCTTTTGCGCAGCCGTCGGCAGATGTCACGCCTTTTGGTGGCACTCCTTTTGGTGGCACCCCCTCTGGTGGCACCCCTTTGAGTGGCACTCCGGGAGAGGGTACCCCTGTCGGTACACCGGATGTTCAGGGGTCTCCTGGATATGCCCAGGAGCGTGGACGGAGATGGGAGAGGGCCCATACAAGGCACACTCCTAGGGATTATGGATACCTAGTGGATGGCAGGTCAGGAGCCATCATCATGAATGATGAGGGAAGGAGGGTGATGGCTCGCATGAGGGAGTTGTGCCAACAAGTTTTTCGGCACAACGTCCTGGATCATTGGAGGAACATACCGAAGAGGAGCAAGGAGTACATAGTAGCATCCTTGCACGAGGAGTTCCCGGTACCAGCCGCAGTGGATAGATTCTCTACGGGCTGGATGATGGATTGCATGCGTGCATACATGTCACATAGACGATCCGACGCACGCAAGGCAATCAAGAGTGGGGCTCCAAAGCCCGAGTGGTTAGATGTAGACGACTGGCGCCGACTGAGGAAGGAGGCTACAAATTCGCTAGGACGTTGGAGTCAGCAGCGGGAGGCGGCGAGGGCACGAATCGAGGCCGGATCGGTACATCATCTTGGGAGTGGCGGCCACAGGACATATTTGGAGGACTTTGTAAGTTTCTCTTTTGTTTTGCTTATTTGTTTTTTTGAGATATTCTTGTACTGACAATCATGTTTCTAACAGTTAGCATTTTGTTTTCTTTGCAGCACTCCATTACAAATCGCGATCCGCAAGGCCTTGAGACTCGATATGCAGAGAGGCACGGTCTCAGATCATTGATCGACCGATTGTATAGACGCGGCGGCCCAGTAAGTCACTCATCTTTCTTGTCCGTAGTTACCATGAGATATTTGAATGCATTATTGTATGGTGGATTGATATGTTGCTTCTTTTTCTGCAGAATCCGTTTGATGCTCCTTTACAGCGGGAAGAGCTTTCGGGGGACGACGATTTGTAGCTCACCCTTGGATCCTTAGAGCTCACATACCTTTAGTTTTTAGTCGCCCGATCTATGTAGACATTTTCTATGTATTAGTGATATTGTTTTATGATTGTACCAATTGCATTTTATGCGATATCATGTATTTATTTCATCTATCAGTTTTATGATTTCAGTATACATTCTTTTTGTTTGCAAATGCTTTGTATGCAGCAGTGCAGAAACTATTTTGTATGGCTCTCATACAGCACACAGCTGCCACAAATTTTTTTTTTCTCTGTTACCGTCGCTATTTGCGTCGCAAATTTACTGCACGCGTCGCTATTGTCGTCGCTATAAGCGTCGCAAATTGCCTGTAACCGTCGCTATATGCGTCGCAAATAGCGACGCATATAGCGACGATTCTATGGCGTCGTCAATAACGACACTTTTTGCGACGACGGGGGCAAATTTTGTTGTTTGTATTTTCGTCGCTTTAAATGTCGCTATAAGGTCTATATCTTATAGTGTTGTTAGTTTCTTCTTCTTTTTTCGGATGTTGGTATTTATTTATTTTGTTGTGAAGAAATAAATAAATAATAAATAGATGGAAGTACCCAAATGGTAACAAATATTAGAAAGATGAAAATATTTTTTTTGGAATTTGTTACGGCATTAAAGCAACCATGTATTGAAATTTTTGCAAATTTTCATTGTTGAAATTGTTTTTTCTTCAAATAAATCATTTTGAATATGTTTTCTAAATTTTATGTACTTTTAACAAGTCATAATCATAATGGAAATTTATTCGTACTTTTGTAGATTCTTTTTATTTCTTTTAAAATTTTATTGAATTTTTAGAACATGTTAAAGTTTTGTGATTTCTTGTTTGTTTCTTAAATTATTTTTTTAATTTTTTAGTGGCATAGAAAATACTCTAATTTCAAAAAATATAGCTTTTTTTCTATGATTTTTTTGTAAGTTTCTTCATTTTAATTGAATTTTTATTGATTTTAGACAAATTTTAAAGGTTTTTATCGTGTTTTTCGAAAATGAAAAAGGAGAAAAATATGTACCCAATCAATCATAGATGGCATGGATTGCGTGTGAACAACCGCAAGCTCTCCATCATGGAGAGAAAAGCGCACGTGCATCCTTGTGAGTGAACGACAGTGATCATGAACGCACGCAACAAGGTTCGAAACCCTGCATGCGAATAAGACCTTAGGAAATAGCAATACATGCACGAGGGCAAAAAAGGGGGCAGGCAGACACTAAAGGGGGAAAAGGAAATGAAGAGAGGGTTTTTTCTTTTTAATGGAGAGGGAAATGTGAGATTATTTTAATTTTATTTTTTTAAATTGGTTTTTTTGTGTGGTATGATATTTGTTTTAAAAAATGTATTGCTTGGCTTTTGTTTTTTTTATAAAAGTAATTATAAAGTGGGTTTGTGTCTATGTTTTTTTAAATTTATTTAAGTAAAGGTGAGGTGTTTGTTTTTCTTTTATTAAATTTTTAAAAATATTTATAGCGATTTTTTTTTAAAAAAAGGGGTGGTGGGGTGGTATCTTCGGAGAGGGTTGGGCAGGTTGGGTGATGGGCGGGTGAGGGGGTTGTTGGGTGGGTGGGGGTCGTTAGGCGGGCGGGGGTAGGTTCGGTAGGGAGGTTAGGTTTGGGAAGGTGGGCCACGTGGGGAGAGTCGACGGCGAGACGGGCGTGGCTTGGAGGCGTGCCCAGACAAAGCGGCGGCAAGGGAGGCCACAACAATGGCGACGACGGGGCCTTCGAGCGGCCTTCGGGTGAAGAGGCGATGCAATGAACGGTGACCGCCGGGTGTCAAGGAGGCACTGTGGGTGGCCTTTGGGCATGAAAGGTTTTGTGGTCCACAGGCGATGACGGCTACCACGATGTTTCAGCGGCTACGTGGCACATCAACGGCTCTATGATCGTTGATTGAGGCAGCACGCAGGAGAACATCAAGGGGCAAGCGGCCGACAGAAGGAGGAAAAAGTAAGAAAGGAGGAGGAGGTAGCGAAAAGAAAGGAGGCAAGGGAGGAGGATGCGGAAAGGAGAGGGAAGATTGAGGAGGAGGGATGGAGGGATGGAGGGATACAGAGGGGCGAGGAGAGAGAGAGAGAGAGAGAAGGGGGGAGTCAGGGAGAAAGGGAAAGGGTTGGTTAGGTGTGTTGTGTTTTTTTAATTTTTTAATTTTTTTAAAGGTTTGTGCTTTGTTAAAGCGGGACTCACAGGTAGCTTTGTTGATGGAGCATTGGTTAGGTTGTCGATGGCAAAGTATACATCACTCAATCTTGATAGTCAATCATATTGAAATAATAGATCAGTTACTCACCCCATAACTTACGTCACTCAATGAATAATAATTGAAACCAAGAGCTCACATCCGGTTTAGAAATCGATAAGAAGGATGGTTCATAGGGAGTATGTCAATGTGCACTGTTGATGGTGCATAAGTGTGTCACAACCCCCATTTGGCATATGTGCGAGAAGGAAGGGCAGGGAGCCTTGGCAAGTAGTGCACCAATAGAATGAGGTACATAGTGATAGGTGGAGGAGGCCCGAGCATGTGTGTCCATAGGGAAACGAGAATGTACCTATCTAATAGTGTCGGGACATCCCTCAATCCTCACCTCTCAGTTGATAAAAGGGGAAATCAATCACACTCAACCCCCCCCCCTCTGTCTCATGCTTTGTTGATGATTACAGGAGGGCAACCGAGTTCCTCACACCCAATTGATTGAATCCTCCTTTTCACTGGTGCAAGAGTTGTATGCCTTGTACACAATTCATGGTGCAATAGTGCATCCTGCCCTGTGCTAGCATACGGTGCAAGAAGGAAGAACAGGGAGTCTTATAGTGCCATGCACAAAGGAAAAATTTGTGCTTTATGCATTGAGAGGTGCATCCCATGCGTGCACGTACCATTCACACACATCTCACCTCTTTGTTAGATATAAAGGGCAAAGACTAGTCACGCACCCTACCCTCTGTCTCATGCTCTGTTGATGATTACAGAGGGCAGCCCATACTCACATCCCCATTTGGTTAGGATGATATCTCTCATCACTCAAGGTTGGTTGATGAAGATCCGCTCATCTGGTTGATGAGGTCACCATTGATGAAGAGGCGTACCCAGGGAGGTAGCCAACATGTCTGTTACTTAAATTGCACATGGAAAATATCGTCTATTGTAGGAATCAAAATAATTGATGGAGTTATAGGAGTCAGCGCACCAAGGGAGGCGGCTTTGGAATTGCTTCTGGAAGATCAACAAATGATTCAGCTATCTTGGATTGCAAGGTGTTGCCACCTTTTCCATAGCCAGCTTCCCATCCAAGGGTGGTTGCCAGCTTTTCTTGGATCGAGGCCTGTTATGACACGGAATTTCTTCCTTTTTTTCCATAACAGTTTTGATTTTTTTTTCTTTGTTTTTTTTTCTTTTTTTCTACTCTTGAGGGTGTTTCCACCTTTTCTTGAAGAATAGGTCGGCATGATAAGGACAAAGTCCTTTTCTCCCATGACCAATATATATTTTGTTCTTTGTTTTTTTTTCTTTTTGTTCTTTTGCTTCTTTTGAAAGAGGAGAATGGCATGAATACCATGTATCAGAACCATCTTCGCTACCTCTATTGGATTAGACAGAAAGGGAGCACTATTGGGGTGAAAGGTGGTTGTGAGGGATTGACAGAATGAGGCCACCTCATCGGGATAAGCAAGAGGGCTAACAAGATCAATAGGCAAAGCATTACCGACTGGTGATCAAGGAATAAGGGAGCTATTGACAGTGATTAACTGGATCCCTAGGGAGGGTAATACTTCTTGAGAAGGCAATAGCCATTAATAAGGAAGGGATCATCAGAAGCATCGACTATGTGTACTTGGACAGAGCCATTAGGGTTGATAGTAAGTACCTTATAGGGGCTCATCCATCGTTGTTGAAGCTTGCCTAGAAACTTGTCGAATCTTGCATTATAAGCAAGGACTAGGTCACCCTCCTTGAACTCCTACTTGATGAATCTATCATGATAGGCTTTTCTGTGAGCTTGTGTATCTTCCACACATTATAGGGCCATCCTACCAGTCTCATCTAGACATTCCAGGTGCAAGAGACAACGTTCAAAGACTCATCATCTCCCAAGCGCTCTTTGATAGGCACGCGCAGAGAGGGTAGCTCCAGTTCAATAGGGAAGACGACTTCTATTCCATACACCAGGCGGAAAGGGTTTTGTCCTATAGCAACCTTATGGGAGGTTCTCTACACCCAGAGGGCTTTTGTAAGTCAATCTTCCCAATCACGGCAATGTGTAGCAATCGTCCTTATCAAAATCAAGCAAAGGATGCATTCAGTAACTTCGACTTGGCCATTGGCTTTGGAGTAGTAAAGCGTGGACTTACGATGGAGGATCTTGGATAGAATTATTAATTCTTCCATAATTTTGTTAAGAAAGTGCATACCTTTGTCACTAATGACATGCTCTAAGAGACTACCACTTCAGAGCTTTGGCTTCGCACCACTTTGTCACATAGTCTGTATAGACCAAGATGTATCTATTCTCCTTCCTTCTAGTTGGTGGATCAATGGGCCCACAAAGTTGATTCTCCACTTCTTGAATGACTTTAGGGGAAGGATGGTTGCAATGGCATGGTGCTAGATTTGGTAGACTTTCCCATTTGTTGCCAAGCATCACAACATTTGCAATAGTTGTAGGCATCCTTGTGGAGGGTCGGCCACCAATATCTTGCAAGCAAGGCCTTTCTGGCTGTCGCTTCTCCTACGAAGTGTCCTCCACAGGGCTCCTCATGGCATGCTTTCAACACAATTCCAATCTCTTCTCTTGCAATACATCTTCACAGGACTTCATCTTTGCATTTCTTATATAAAGTAGTGCCTGACAAGGTGTAGGGAGCTTATTCTAGTAGAAGCTTCTTCTTCTCACAGCTGGAGATACCAGGGGGATATTGTTGCATTGCCAAGAGGTTGGCTATGTTTGCATACCATGGGGTAGTAGTTTCGACTAGAAAGAGAGAAGCATTGGAAAGGTTTGGATCATCAGGCTCCTCTTCATCATTCTAAGGGATTAGTGACAGATGATCAACCAGGACATGGGAGTAACTGGGTTTGGTGACTACCTCAAAGTCAAACTCCTAAAATAGAAGGAGCCATCTTATCATTATACCCTTCACATCCACTTTGTTCATTAGGAAGGACAGGGCCTCATGATCCACATAGATTTTGAAGTGTGTCGACAATAGATAGTGTCAAAACTTCTCCAAGGTGAACACCATTGCCAAGCACTCAAGCTCTGTCACTGTGTAGTTTCATTCTCTATGGATTACTTTTTGGCTTGCATAATAGATAGGTTAATCCAACTTCAAGGAGCCTTTTTGGCATAAGATTGTGTAACATTCCCCCCCCCCCCCCCCCCCCCGGTGTGCCCCCATGCCTCCCCCCCTTTTTATTTTTTTCAAAAAAATTTATCCCTCTCCCTCCTCCCCCAACAGTACATTGGAGAGAGAGAGGGGGAGTGAAGTGGGAGAAGGGGGGGCATGCAGCCCCAGGTGGCCGCGGACAGCTACACACCCCCTTTATAAACACCACCCCCCTCCATTGGCACAGGTCCCCCCCTGTTTGCTGCAAGCGCCACCCCCTGCCCGTCATCCTATCCAGCGGCCCAGGAGTACGGCTCCTTTTTTTTCCCATGAAGAGAGAAGGGAGGGAAGGAGAGGAAGAGAAGAGAGAGGATAAGAGGAAGAGGAAGGGAGAAGAAGAAGAGGAAGGGAGAAAAAGGAGAGAGAGAAGAGGGAAAGAGAAGGAGGAGAAGAAGGAGAGAAGGAGGTGAAGAGGGAAGGGAGAGAAGAAGAGAAGGAGAGAGAGAAGCACTACAAGATATAGACCTTATACCGACGTTTAAAGCGACGAAAATACAAACAACAAAATTTGCCCCCGTCGTCGCAAAAAGCGTCGTTATTGACGACGCCATAGAAACATCGCAGCAAATAGCGATGCATATAGCAACGCATATAGCGAGGCCAATAGCGACGCAAGCAGTAAATTTGCGATGCAAATAGCGATGGTAACAGGGAAAAAAAAAATTTGTGGCAGGGCAGACAAAATAGTTTTTGCACTACTTCATACAAAGCACTTGCAAACAAAAATAATGTATACTGAAATCATAAAACTGATACATGAAATAAATACATCATCGCATAAAATGCGATTGGTACAATCATGAAAGGATATCAGTAATACATAGAAAATGTCTACATAGATCAGGCGACTAAAAACTAAAGGTGTGTGAGCTCCAAGGATCCAAGGGCGAGCTACAAATCCTCGTCTCCCGAAAGCTCGTCCTACCGCAAAGGAGCATCGAACGGATTCTGCAGAAAAAGAAACAACATATCAATCCACCATACAATAATGCATTCAAATATCTCATGGTAACTACGGACAAGAAAGATGAGTAACTTATAGGGCCGCCGCGTCTATACAATCGGTCGATCAATGCATTGAGACCGTGCCTCTCTACATATCGAGTCTCAAGGCCTTGCGGATCGCGATTTGTAATGGAGTGCTGCAAAGAAAACAAAATGCTAACTGTTAGAAACATGATTGTCAGTACAAAGAATATTTCAAAAAAACAAATAAGCAAAACAAAAGAGAAACTTACAAACTCCTCCAAATATGTCCTGTGGGGCCGCCACTCCCAAGATGATGCACCACTCCGGCCTCGAGTTGTGCCCTCACCGCCTCCCGCTGCTGACTCCAACGTCCTGGCGAATCTGTAGCCTCCTCCCTCATTCGGCGCCAGTCATCTGCATCTAACCACTCGGGCTTTGCAATCCCACTCTTGATTGCCTTGCGTGCGTCGGATCATCTATGTGACATGTATGCATGCATGCAATCCATCATCCAGCCCGTAGAGAATCTATCTACTGCGGCTGGCACCGGAAACTCCTCGTGCAAGGATGCTACTATATAGTCCTTGCTCCCCTCCGGTATGTTCTTCCAATGATCCAGGACGTTATGCCGAAAAACTTGTTGGCACAACTCCCTCATGCGAGCCATCACCCTCCTCCCCTCATCATTCATGATGATGGCTCCTGACCTACTATCAACTAGGTATCCATAACCCCTAGGAGTCTGCCTAAGATGGGTCCTCTCCCATCTCCGTCCACGCTCCTGGGCATATCCAGGAGACCCCTGTACATCCGGTGTACCGACAGGGGTATCCTCTCTCGGAGTGCCACTCAAAGGGGTGCCACCAAAAGGGGTGGCACCTGCTGACGGTTGCGCAAAAGCCGGAGTAACTGGAGTAGACGTCCCCACAGGTGTGAAAAATCCTGGAGGTGACACAGCTCCAGCTGAACGACGAGACGGAGACACCACGTCCGTGTCTCCACAACAACACCCCCTGATCCCGATGCAGTCCCTCCCTCTGGCCCAAGTCGTGAGCATCGAGATCGTCTGCTCGAAGCTGAAGCATCTGATCGCGCTGAAGCAGATCTAGTAGAGCACCTTGACGAAGAAGGAGACAGCTCCTGGTCTGCCATCTCTCTGAATCTCGCGAGCTGATCTGGAGACATGCGTGCCATCATGTCCTGAAACAACTCATCGCTCATCCCTCGACTCATCCTGAAAATGTCACCTGCACAGATAAAAAATGGTGTTAGAATAATCAATTTAAACTATACAAAGCACAGTAATATAAATCATTTTTGAAAAATCTCTCTTAAAATGCATATCTTATGTACCTTTATGGAAGATCTAAACAATGAATTGAGTAATATAATTCTCCAAGAATGAAGTATTCTATGGTCCCATATTAATCTCCTGACACAACTCTGCATACACTGGAAGGTCGATAGACATGTCACCACAAAAGAACGAGTCTGCCTCGTTCTCAAAAAATTCTTGGACTTCTGTATTTCCATCATTGTTAGCCGATGCGGGCTCCAAACTTGCGGTGGCCTCCACCCCTTGTAATATCGACCCCTCTATTTGCATATTTTCTTCATCTATGCCTGGAATATCACTTTGACCATATACTCTCGCACTTCGAGGAGTTGAAGGTATAACATACCACCATCAAGGTTGTCGGGGGTTTGGATAGAAGATTACCTATTCACAAACATGTACAAAGCGAGTTCAAACCATTGTGATATAAACCATATCGTATTACAATTAGCAAGCAAATGACTCTTTGCACCTGTTCACAATGGGCCGGCAACACAAAGGTGTCGCGCAAATCCATCCATTTTTTTTCGGAATCTATTTCGAGAAATCCAGATGGACCTTGTCGAACTGTTGCTCCAGCTCCTCCAAGTACCACTTTGAACCACTGCACATCGAATAGTATCATGGAGAAGCTACGGTAATCCACCGTAATAATACTTTGCAAGTTTCCAAAATACTCCATCTCATCCACAACCGTGTTCGGATCCGTTGCTCGTCGCCGGCTCTCTTGCTCAAACCTTGCCATGACACCACAGTCCATTGTGGAGCGCATTTTGTCAATACGCTCCACGCGAAAATGCCGTCCGCGTGACCACGCTGCATTATATATTTTATACTGCTCATTTGAAACACTCAAATTAGATGTCGCAAGCAAATTTAGATACGACACATTCTAAACCCCTCATCACCTTTGGACTACATCCCCTCGAGAACTCCCACTCCTCCATTGAGACCTCTGTCCCTTCGCTGGATGCTACGGTCAAGGCTCCATGCAACCATCGTGTTGACATAAACCGCGGCATCTCCTCCATGCCTTCGGGATATCGAATCGGTCGGTGACACGTACTGCATCGGAATTCAGCTTGCGCTTCCTCTCGATCTTGCCTTGCAATCTGGTACTTGATGAGCCACATCTCCATGGAGGCATGGTGCAACATACAAAAGCGATTCACCTTCTCTTCCATTGAGGCATCCATTCTTTTTTCTACCCCATTTCCAACCACCACATCTCCAGTCAGTCTATCATCGTCCTTCAGCATCCATAGCATTTCATTGTCTGGTTCCACCGTTGGTAGCCATTGTGAGATATGCACTAACGCCTCTGACACCAACCAACCTTCCACCATGCTACCTTCTGGACGAGCTCATTGTCGCACAAAGCCTTTTAGGGTTTTCATGAAGCGCTCCAAGAAGAACATCCATCGTGTATGGACAGGTCCAGTAATCTCCACTTCGTCCACAAGATGCACAAGAAGGTGAACTTGTATCGTGAGCATGCTAGTGGGCAGGTATTTCTCAAAGAGACAGACCGTCTCAACTGCTCCCCGCCTTGCGGATTCAATAGAGGACGTCTTAATCTCTTTCGGTGAGATCCATTGCACCAAAGTCGACAACTTGTAAATGGCCCCGCGAATTTCTGGAGTAAGGCATCTTGCGATCGCGATCGGTAGGACAAACTGCCACAAATGATAAAGCATTATGAATAATGGCCACTTTTCAAATTGTAAAATGCCCATGCTAATTACAATCCATTTTGTTCACAAACCTGACATATCTTATGCCAATCATAGGATTTTAGCCCAGACAATTGGTCATCTTTAGAAAATGCGGACCTAAGAGAACGCATCATACCCGTCGGAGTGCGGATAGACTTGATTACTTACTTCACAATGCGCTCTTCTTTGGTAGACAAAACCTAGGGAGCGCGAGGAAGCTGCACTTCCCCTTCAGCACTTGACTGCGGCCAAAGCGCCTCCATCTTACCTACCTCCTTCAAATCCATTCGTGACCCTATAGTGTCTCTCTTTCCTATGATGTGGTCCCATAGCAAGCTGCCCACATTCTTGAAAATATGCATGGGATCCAACAAGTGGTTGACCTGTAAGTGGGTCCAATATGGCAACTCGTAGAAAACTGAGAGCCGTCGCATTCCATTTGGATGTGATTCCGGGTTTACCATTTTCAGCTCATACCAGCTTGCAGCATTCATACGTGCTGGAGGTCGTCCAAGAAAACCTTCCCTGAGTTCATGATCCTCCGGCAAGAAAGCGGTGTGTCCTTGATATACCATCTTCTTCATGGTTCGTGACCTTCGGGAGTCTAACTGTGGCCCACACAATGGACATGCATGATAACCTGAGGTAACCAGACCTATAAGGCGGAGCCACGACCTAGTGAATACTTAATTGAATGAAATAAAATATAGATATTACCAGCGAGAACGGAGGTCTGTTCACCTGAGCACTCTCCCAATCCCGGAAAGTCATGCATCGTCCACATGAGAATGGCTCGAATGTTGGCTGACTGCCGACCATCGCGCCTGCTCATATCTTGCACAGTGACCCCCTCCTCCCACAAAATCTTAAGCTCATCGACTAATGGACGAAGATACATGTCCATATTTTTTACTTTGTAGCGGCCCAGGACGAGCAAGCTAAGGATGAGATGTCCTTTCTTCGTAGAAAGCCATGGAGGGATGTTGTAGTTGACAAGCACTATAGGCCACACATTGTAAGAAGTCGAGCGCAGACCGAATGGGTTCACACCATCCATGGCGAGACCGAGCCGAAGATTCCTTGGCTCTCGCGCAAAGCCTGGGAAGGTAGAGTCAATGTGGCTCCATGCGCGCGAATCCGCTGATATTCGTTGAACTCCATCCGTGGACCTATTCTGCACATGCCACATTGTCAAGCTTGCCATGCCAGACATACGAAACATGTGGTTTATGCGGGGGATGAGTGGAAAGTGTCGGAGAACTTTTTGAGGGATGATTTTCCCTTGCAAGTCCTGTCGATACCTGTGAGCACCACACTTTGGACATGTCTCCATAGTCTTGTATTCATCTCGAAACAGTATGCAGTCGTTGATACATGCATGGATGTTATTGTAGTCCATGCCAAGCTTCCGTAAAACATGTCGTACATCATCACGAGACTCAGGCATGGTATTTGCAGGTGGTAATATATGATATTTCAATAACCTGAAAAAAATCAAAAAACACCTTGAAAAAGCACAAATGTTTGCAATAATACTGTAAAAAAAAAAAATCAATGAAGCCTATGTGCAAGGTACCTGAATAACTCAGTCACACTCGTATCGCTCCAACCGTATTTTTCTTGCACACTTAAGAGTGCAAGCAATGTCTTCAACCGAGATACTCGGCACCCATCATATAATGGTATGGATGCTTCCTCTCTAAGCGGGTCAGATGTCTTCACATCCATTGGAATCAATGCATCGATCATTGCCTCCATCTCAGGCTCCAAGATTGTAGGTAGGTCGGGAAGGTTGTCTGTCTCCTCTGGCATTGACAGTATAGATGGGCCTTGCGAGTGGTGGATTGGCTCCTACAATCCATCCATCGCACGTCCACGAACTCTTCTAATTGGCTGCAAAGGGTGCACTCCCCCTTGGGTCGAGACATCACCCCCCTGGATAGAAAATTTGCCAACAAGACCCAATCTTATTGTGTATGGTTTTCAATTAGCTTGCGAGTACAATGCATGATTAATATTAACTTCAAATTACCGTTTGCTGAAAATCCGCAATTGCCTGATCAATGATCTCAGATTGAAACTCGCCAAATCGTCGTAGGTGTTCTATAGACAATCGGCGTTTTCGTCTAATTGCCAACTTGCATTGAGAGCAAGGACATGGGACACGCTGATTAAGATACGTCTCGCGGTCTTGAACAATAAGACCTTCTTCGTTTTCCATCTTATCTACATTACAGCAAATGAGGCTTAAATGGATAGCTTTATGGAGATGTACGTCAAGTTACAAGTTGACCATAAATCTTGCATTGTACGTCAAGTTACATAGTAGTTGAGAGATTTATGGAGATGTACGTCAAGTTGACCATAGCTTTATGGAGATGTACGTCAAGTTACATAGTAGTTGAGAGATTTTCCGATGTTATATCTTGGCCTTGTATCATGCTCAAGGATTTGTTTTGTCCTGGTAGATAATTATTCGTTATTGTAAAAAACTGCACTAGAGGGCTTTGAGTATAAGTAATCCATTTTGAGCATCATTGAGGATCTCTTAGTCTAATAATAAATCAGTCTCAACAAAAAGCATCTTACAAATGTGGTTTTTTTGTCCTAGGATCGCGTATTAAAATTAATGCCATCTATGAAATTTATCAATTATAGTAATAAAGTTTATTTCAATCAATTCTACTCATAGTCATAAGACTTGAGAGAAAATATCCTATACTCAATTTAAGGGATTCTTCTTCTATAACAATACTTTTGGGTTCATTTTGATGAAGTACCATAATGACCATTAGCTAGGGTATCATTTTCTTTTAGTCCTTCCGTTGACTAGTTGGCATGATTTCTAATTTGTTATGCCTATAAAGTTAATACAAAAACAATGAATTATGCATATCACAATTAGATCCCCTACTTGGACATTATGAAGGACATAACCAATTTTAAGCCATCTTAAAGAGTCACCAATGTACGTGGCCCATGGCAAAGCACATTGCATACCATTATCGATAAGTCTATTATCTTAAATTTCCTTCCCCTCCCTCTCCCTCTCTTTCTCTCCCTCTCTCTCCCTCTCCCTCTATTTCTCTCTTTCTCTCTTTCTCTCTCATTTCCTCTCCTAAACAAGCAAAAAAGAAAGTGATTCAAACATTAAACAAGCAAGAGGGAGAGTGAGAGAGAGAATGCACTCTCCCTCCCTCTCCCTCTCCCTCACCCTCACCCTCTCCCTCTCTTTCTCTTTCTCTCCCTCTCTCATTTCCTTCCCCTCCCTCTCCCTCTCCCTCTCTTTCTCTCCCTCTCTATCTCTCTTTCTCTCTCATTTCCTAAACAAGCATAAAAATAAAGTGATTTAAACATTAAACAAGCAAAACGGAGAGGGAGAGAGAGACAATGCACTCTCCCTCTCTTTCTCTTTCTCTCCCTCTCTCATTTCCTTCCCCTCCCTCTCCCTCTCTTTCTCTCCCTCTCTTTCTCTCTCATTTCCTCTCCTAAACAAGCAAAAAATAAAGTGATTTAAACATTAAACAAGCAAAAGGGAGAGGGAGAGAGAGAATGCACTCTCCCTCCCTCTCCCTCTCTTTCTCTTTCTGTTTCTCTCTCTCCCTCTCCCTCTCCCTCTCCCTCTCCCTCTCTTTCTCTCTTACTCTCTCGTTTCCTCTCCTAAACAAGCAAAAAAGAAAGTGATTTAAACATTAAACAAGCAAAAGGGAGAGGGAGAGGGAGAGTGCACTCTCCCTCTCCCTCCCTCTCCCTCTCTTTCTCTTTCTCTCCCTCTCTCTCCCTCTCCCTCTCTTTCTCTTTCATTTCCTCTCCTAAACAAGCAAAAGAGAGTGATTTAATCCTTGAACAAGCAAAAGAAAGAGAGAGGGAGACTCACCGATGAGATATGGCAAGCGTGGGGTGACTCCTCTTTGCGATGAAGGCTCCTCCTCTCCTTCGCGAACAACGGCGGGGGCGGCGGCGGCGACGACAAGTCTTCTTCCTCTCCTTCTCTCACGACGGTCGCTCTCTCCCTCGCTCTTGCTCTCAAAACTCACAATGGAGCAAACGAAATGAAAACCGCGCTCAGTTTCGGCCGCGTTTTTTCCCTGTGGCCCGTCGCTATTTGCGACGCTAAATGCGACGTAAATAGCGACGCTATTAGCGATGCCAATAGCGATGCTGCTATCCGCCATCGCTAATCGGCGTCGCTACTAGCTCAAATCCTTGTAGTGAAGGGAGAAGAAGAAGGAGAAGGAGAGGAGAAAAAGAAGAGAGAGAAGAGGGAAAGAGAAGGAGGAGAAGAAGGAAGAGGGAGAGAGAGGAGAAGAAGAGGAAGAGAGAGGAGAGGAAGAAGGAGAAGAAGAGGGGGAAAGAGAAGGAGGAGAAGAAGGAAGAGGGAGAGAGAAGAGAAGGAGAAGGAGAAGAAGTGGGAGAGAGAGAAGGAGGAGAAGAAGGAAAGGAAGAAGGAGGGGAGAGAGAGAGAGAGAGAGAAGAAGGAGTGGGAGAGAGAAGAGAAGAGGAAGGAGAGGGAGAGAGGAGAGAGAGAAGAGGGAGAGAAGGAGAAGGAGAGAAGAAGGAGTGGGAGAGAGAAGAGAAGAAGAGGGAGAGAAGGAGAAGGAGCGAAGAGAAGAGAGAAGAACGAGAAGAAGAAGAAGAAGAAGAAGAAGAAGAAGAGGTAGAAGAGAAAGAGGAGAGGGAGAGAATAAGAGGAGGGAGAGAAGAGAAAGAGGAGAGGGAGTGAGGAAGAGAAGAAGAAGAATAGGAAGAGAGAGAGTAAACACAATATTAGTGAGTTTGGGAATCTCCCAAATCCCATTTTTTGAATACTAAAAAGGTGGCACTTGGATAACATACCCATAAGTTTCTCAAAACCATATGATATGACCTATCATTGGAAAGCGCTTGAAAAATGGAATCTATTGAGCTATAGTGCACTCGATTTGGAGTTATAGTGTTCAAGTTATGACAAATCTAAATATTTGTCCATGTGTCCCAAACTTATGGGAAATTCCCATATTCCCCAATATAGTGTTGAGTAGGAGAAGAGGAAGAGAAGAAGAAGAAGAACAGGAATAGAGAGAGTAGGAGAAGGAAAGAAGAAAAGAAAAAGAAGAGGGAGAGAGAGAGAAGGAGAAGAGAAGAAGGAGAGAGAGAGAGAGAGAGAGAGAGAGAGAGAGCTGGGGAGTGAAGAGGGATCGAGGAGCCACACTCAAGCCACCCCTCATTGGCAAAGGATCCCCTGGCCATGACCTTTCCCTCCCGAATCGGTCATCCTGAAGGACGCTAAGGCCCGGCCTATCCAAACCCCGAGTAGTAATGGCTCCCAAGAAGAAAATCGCGGGAAGCGTAGGAGCCAAAGCAACCATTGGTATCGGTAATGCGGGACAGGCGAGTGGAGCGACCATCACAATAAACGCCCCTATGAACACGAATCAAACCCAAGTTGTTTAAGCGTTATAGTTAATTTACTTCTCGTGGAAGAGATAAAAGGGTTAGCTATGTGCATGAAACAAGGATGAGTCATAGAATTCTTGTTTACTCTAAGCGCTCAGTTGCATGCGTGAAATGGTAGAGTATGGAGTTCGCATAAGTTTATATGCATGAAATGATAGCTTTTACACACATAAAATGATGAGGTTTTTGCATTATTTCACATAAAATAATAGCCATTAAACCAGTTCGGTGCATGAATAGTCATTTAGAATTCATGCTTCGCGATCATGACTAAAAGAAACACATGAAATGATAGTTCCTGATGGATAGAAACCTAGACCTTCATGAGATCCGGTGCATTAGGAATAAGTATAATTGCCTGCGAATTGTTTTATCAATCATGCTGTGGACTATCGCAAATGGATACACTCCTAGCTTAAGTGAAGCCAATGACCTAACCCTAAATGGATTGCTGACCCAAGTTATGCTTGGTTGTTTGAAAATGTTGTAAATCCCTTGAGCAAGTGTTTTGATACATCCAAGTTAAATTCTGATTGTGCATGCAATGGGATTGCGATACCTTGAAGCAAGAGGTTGTGCATTCAACTATTTGTTAATGTGGTGTTGGACGTTAACCCAAATGGGATGTGATTGATGATTGCATGGCCGGGTCTGAGATGACTAATTGCCGTGGAAACAAAAGGGATGTTTTCCCTAGTAAATGTTATTGGGTTGGTTGCTTCAGCTGCGGTTGATTCCCTAAAGGGATAATTAAGGAAGGATGGCGCTAGCTACCCCCCACAAACCGCCAAACCCTAACCAAGGGGGTTGTGAATCCGCACCGGGAATCTGGACCGAACCCGCCACGAGAGGTCTCTCCGTGGAAATTACTTGGCATAGAAGGACGCTTGGGTGCCAGTGGGGACTCTGGCCGTAAATCCCAATGCCTCCGGGCCCTACACAAGAGTTCTATGTGACTCGAGATGGGATCTTGAGGCCTTGATACTAGTTACAAGGCGGAATCTTGGTAGGATAAACCTTCGGGTTTTGTTGTTCGGAGATTGAAGGATTTTTCTACGGAGGCAGAAAGGAATACTTGATTCTTATGTATGGGTGGGAGACAAACATTAATCTAAAGATAAGTTAAGGAAGTGTTTGATCTTGTTTTATCTTGTCTTCGTGTCTGTGCCCTAAATTACGTAAAGGAACCTGTGACTAACGGGTTAATTAAGGAAGCTGCTTTTATGTGTCAAACATAACGTGGTAGGTAATTAGATAACTAAAACAACCCCCAAGGGAAGCATGCTAGATGTGACCAATGGGTCTATCCTACGGAAGGGTGGTCTCAGTTAGCCGAGAGCTTTCCTCAAAGGAAATGTTAACGAGAAATGTTAGGAAAAAGTCGGTCTATGACCTTTAACAATGTTGGCTAGGAACCCGCACTTTAGGTCGATCCTAGTGGGAATGGCCGAATAAGTTCCATTGCGGGGCAAACTCAAGAGACCCTAGTTGGCAAACCCCATGTTATTCCTTGGGAGTACCGAGCGGCATCTTCTAGATATATCTCTTGATGGACTGCTAAGATGTGTCCCGCGATTTGAGAAGCGGGCACGTTACAGTTGGTATCAGCGCAAAACTTCTTAATGATGCATGATTGATTAATGTTCGGATCATAGACATATCCTAAATAACCTAAGTGGTATGGCTTGATTGTCAGGCACCTTCTACACCCACAAATGCTGACATGCAAGAGAAGAAGTTCCTTGGTGCATAGATTGGATGCCGTAAGCGTGCGTAGTGAGCGTCAGAAGGTCCCCAAGAACAAAATAACTCTACTTTTTGCACACAAAACAATGTAGAAGACTTGCACGACATGAACAAGAGACCAATTGGGTGCAATCTCCCCCCATGCCTTGTGTGAGCGCTCCACAAAGCATGTATTTTATGTATTAATCATCTTCAAGCTCAAATAATAGCCCAAATTACAAAATAGCACGCTTTTGGCTTTTGAGTTTGCTTTTGTGCAAAATAGAAATAAAGCTAATGGGCGGGCGCCCAAAAAGTCAGGCATACCCAATACAATGTCCAAATACAAATATCTAAATCGTGCGCCCATGCGCATACAAAAATAATAAATACATATCAAACGCCTTGATAAATAGGTGCGACAAAATATAGGCGCCATGCCTAAGGTATGCGCCCATCAAAATATAGATGATAACTCGAATACACGCTATCCTCCAATGCTTTCCACCACCACTGTTTCTATCTCTACACATCAACTGAAGCATTCAGAATCGTTAGTAAAATGATATAATTAAACCGACAAAAGTAAATACCTAGTAGTCTTCAGCTACATAAATAAATCAATTGGTTAGAAATCAATCCTAACCTTAATTTATCACAAGTGCGCACTCTAAACTCATAAACATTTGTTAATTTAAATATGTATTTTGCAGAATCACCCACTATGAAATCACCCATGTACACACTAAATTAACAAAATGCCCGAAAAGGATAGGCGTCCCCATCGACTTCTCGCACAAAGAATCCACTTTGTGTATGAGCCCCGGTAATAAAAGTTTATGGAATCCACCGTAAAACCTCACGAAATCCACCATGGCATGGAATCCACCGTGTAATATACCTCCTCGCATCATACCCTCGGGGTGGGATAGCAATTGTCCTCAATTGCTATTAGCTCGATGTGGAGCTAATAGAGTGGGGAAAGCATTTAAGTCTCTAGCGTGCATCCATTGGGCCTCTTCCACAGGATGGTTTTTAAACTTGACCAAATATCTAGAATATCTATGGCCAGTTCTAGTAGTCATAAAGTCAGTATCTATAATAGCTTCAGGCTCAAGGATTTCAGTCTCTTCATCAAACAAAGGTGGGTTTTCATAGACAAGGTGTACAGGTAATTGGCCTCTAAAGGGTCGTAATAAACTAATGTGAAAGGTATTGTGAATTTTCCAGTGTGGTGGTAGTTCTAGTTTAAATGCATTGTCATTGATTTTGTGAATGATCTTGAATGGTCCATAAAATGTAGGTGCTAATTTCACAACCGGTTTATCTACACTTTGTAATCTACGTTTTTCTATTTGTAACCAAACATAGTCATCAACTTTGAAATTCATGGCTTGTCTTTTCTTATTTGCTTGCTTTGTATATGATTGCTGGGCTTTAGCAATCATATCTTTAACTTCATCAAAAATAGTAGCGTGCATGTTAGCAATATCATCAGCAGTCGGAATTTTATTTGATAATGATGCAACAGGTGTAGACAATCTATAACCATAAATAACTTCAAATGGTGCTTTCTTTGTAGCTGTGTGTGGTGTATTGTTATATGCAAACTGAAGTAAATGTAGATGTGTATCCCATGTATGTGGTTTTGAAATAGTGTAAGCACGTAAAAGATCTAAAATAGTATTGTTAGTAGCTTCTGTTTGACCATTAGTTTCAGGATGAAATACAGATGAAAAATCAATCTTTGTTCCTAAGTTAGCAAACAAAGTAATCCAAAAATTATTACAGAATCTAGAATCACGATCAGAAATAATAACTTTTGGTAAACCATGATTAGTAAACACAGTTTTCAAAAAGAATTGAGCTGCTTGAGATATAGTTAAAGTTTTCTTGCATGGAATGAAATATGCTTGTTTACTAAACCTGTCTACAACAGTCCAAATCATATCATGGTTAGCTTTAGTGTTAGGTAAACCAGTAATAAAATCCATAGAAATCTGTTTCCATGGTCGTGATGGAATAGATAAGTGCATTAGTAAACCATACTGTTTACCATGGTGTCTTTTAACTCTTTGACAAACTAAACATTCAGAAACAAAGTTAGATACATCAGTGTCCATATGTGGCCAATAAAAATCTTCAGTCAATGTACACAAAGTAGATATAATACCTCTATGACCTTGATATGGAGGACAATGAATCTCATTCAAAACAAAAGATCCAAATGGAACTACAACACATAATCTCTTTTCATAAAACATGAATCCATTATTGTAAGACAGTGAATCAATAGGAATCCAATTATTTGCAACTAATTTATTCCAATCAACTTGAAAAGTAATATCCTGATGATAAGTATCTTTCATAGGGATAAGGGAATCAAATGATATCACAGAAATATTATGAATTGTCGGTCTTCTACTTAAAGCGTCGGCTACTACATTCTCTTTTCCTGGTTGATATTGTATAAGGGGATGAAAACTTTGAATGAAAGCTACCCATTTTATATGTCGGTCTGATATTTGGGGTTGACTAAGGAGATGTCAAATGCTTTGTTGGTTAGTCTTAATCATAAATTCAGAACCTATTAAGTAATGTTTCCATTGACGTAAGGCTTGTACTACAGCTAGCAATTCTTTATCATATGTAGAATATTTAAGTTCAAATGGTTTCAATTTACAGCTAGAATAGGCTGTGGGATGATTATCTTGCATAAGTACGGCTCCTATTCCAGATCCACTAGCATCAGTAACTACTAAAAAGAATGGTCTATTGAAATCAGGTAGTTGTAATACAGGAGCATGGGTTAATGCATGTTTCAATAAATCAAAAGATTTTTGTTGATTATCAGTCCAGTTATAAACAACACCCTTCTTTAAAAGTTTAGTCGAAGGCAAAGCAAGTAATGAAAAATTCCGCACAAAATTTCTGTAAAAAATAGCGAGACCTAGAAAAGAACGTAACTCATGCACATTTTTGGGAATGGGCCAATTTAAATTTGCTTCTATCTTTTTAGGGTCAACCTTAATACCATCTGATGAAACAATGTGTCCTAGATATTCAATTTCTGTTTGGAAGAATTCACTCTTTTCCGGATTAGCATACAATTGGTTATCTTTTAACAACTTGAAAACTAAAGACATATGTTCATAATGC